>NC_134220.1:32786814-33139814 GCF_965140235.1 Caretta caretta | reverse complement strand
CTTCATTTTGCTAGGCTAAGCAAGCAGACTTTTTGGGCTCCCCTTATAAGATAGGTTCTCCATTCCCCTGAACATCCTAGTAGCCCTTCTCTGGACCTATTCTAATTTGAATTTCTTGAACCTGGGTGACTAGAATTGTAAGTATTCCAGATGAGGTCTTATCAGTGCTTCGTACAATGTTTCACTATATCTACTGGTAATACTTCTCCTGATGCAGCCTAGAAACACGTGCCCTTTTTGTGGTTGAATCACATTGGTGGCTCATAGTCACCCTGTGATTGACTTATACACCCAGTTCTTTCACCACCTTGGTCATTTCTAATTTATGAACCCCCAGCTTATAGCAGAAAGTCTTATTAGTTACCTAGGTGAATGACCTTGCACTTTGTACTATTAAATTTCATCCTATACCTGTTATTCCTGTCTTGTATAATAATCCATCTTCCTCTGTATTGATGTCTCCCAACTTCGTGTCATTAGCAAATTTCTTTAGCACCCTCCTACTTTTTGTGCCAAGGTCATTAATTAAAGTATTAAATAAGGTTGGACCCTAGACCAATCCAAGGAAGACAAGTTTGGTTTTCAAAAACTTGAGTTTTATCCAGGTAGCAAAATGCAAATGTCATCTATAAATACATTCTCTTATGTTTTCTAGACATTAAATAATGAAACTAGCAGTTGGAAGAGCTTCTGGGTTGCAGAAAGTTTCACACCGAAGCTCACTGTGCCGTCTCTGCTTTTGCTGTTAGAGGACTCGGCCAGCTTTCTTTTAACTGGTATTACACAGATGGTGGTTGGTCCACTTGCAGCAGTGCCTAGTGCCATTTGAAGGTCCCTTTCTGTCGCAGGTATTCTGAGACTGGTGTGCCCTAAACAATACATTTGACTTATGAGGAGAGGCTGAGGGAACTGGGATTGTTTGGTCTGCGGAAGAGAAGAATGAGAGGGGATTTGATAGCTGCTTTCAACTACCTGAAAGGGGGTTCCAAAGAGGATGGATCTAGGCTGTTCTCAGTGGTAGCTGATGACAGAATAAGGAGTAATGGTATCAAGTTGCAGTGGGGGAGGTTTAGGTTGGATATTAGGAAAAACTTTTTCACTATGAGGGTGGTGAAACACTGGAATGCGTTACCTAGGGAGGTGGTGGAATCTCCTTCCTTAGAAGTTTTTAAGGTCATGCTTGACAAAGCCCTGGCTGGGATGATTTAGTTGGGGATTGGTCCTGCTTTGAGCAGGGGGTTGAACTAGATGACCTCCTGAGGTCCCTTCCAACCCTGATATTCTATGATTCTATGTGCCCAGTGGCATTGTTTGTTAAATCTGCATTTGATTATAGAGAGTGGCAGCATTCCCTACATTTAGGTTGCCTAACTCTTTCCGATATAAAAAATACTTCTGACCTTTTTTGAAGTGCTCCAACACCTCCTTACTTTCAGACAGTACAGTTACTCCTGCATTGTAACCATATGTTAAATGTCCACTAGTAGCTGGTCCCAACTTTCTCGTGCTGCCATCTAATCTAGTTAGTCCTAATCTAGTTAGCTCAAGTAGTAGAGGTCTGTGCTTAGGGTTCAAACCAAATCATGCTGGTGCATGATTGGTGGAGAGGGATTATTATAGTTGCACATAATGGGTCTTTAAGATTGTATCAAAAGGGATATGGAATCAAGGTTACATGGATTTAAATCTGAGATCTACTAATTTTTGAGTGTTTTGAATTTGCCACAAAACAACTTTATTTTTTATGTAATCTTACCTAAATAATGAAAAATGTAATGTATAATAATCAGAAAGGAGAGAATCAAATATACTTAATATTACGCCTGGGCTGAGCTACACACTCACGTTAGAATTATACAGATTTCCTTAGCTGGCTGTTGGATTTTCAGGCTCTGGAACTGTTAGGGACCTTTAACTCTCCTTGATGTTTTCCTTAGATGGTGTTTTTATTGTTTATTAAACAATACATTTGTCAATAGACAAATATTCAGAGGGGAATAATCTATAGCGCTCAGATTTTCCACTTCAGTCCTCAGTTAAGGTTGGGGGGAGAGGGGAAGGGGGTGAGTTGGGAGAAACAAACGATTAGATAAATCTTACTCTTAATTAAGGTACCTCCTGCTTCCCCTCAGGCCAAGATACAGATGATCCAGAAAATAAACACCATCTTTCAAAGAAAGCCTCATGTTAACCAGTGCATATAATCTAAAACAGTTTTTAAAAGTGTGTTTCATAGAAGTATGAAATTCAAAAGGAAGAATGTCCTGGCTTATATTGGGATTATACGAAGTAATGACTGCAGAAAAGAAAAGGAGTACTTGTGGCACCTTAGAGACTAACCAATTTATTTGAGCATGAGCTTTCGTGAGCTACAGCTCACTTCATCAGAGCTCACGAAAGCTCATGCTCAAATAAATTGGTTAGTCTCTAAGGTGCCACAAGTACTCCTTTTCTTTTTGCGAATACAGACTAACACGGCTGTTCCTCTGAAACCTGACTGCAGAAAAGTATTTGTAAACCCATGATATCAGACTAAACTAATTAGTAGTCTGGTAGAACAACATTTTCATTTCATCCCTATCAACCTCTTCTCTTCACCCCTACCCCCCACCTCACAATTCCAGCCGATGTGGTATCCAGTAAAAAATTCACTTCATCATTGTCCAAGAAAATATATTTTCCCCAACCAATTTAACATTTTTCCTGGAGAAAAACACTGCCACCTCAACCTCAGTCAAAACAGAACTAAGTTTTCAGTAACACTCTCTGTTTTCTTCTTTGGTAAGTTTCCTATGCCAAATACAGGAATGTGAGAACACTAAGTCCTAAATATGTTGCTCTTCTTTGTTTTGATGAATTTTCAATAAGAACTGATTAAATGTTACAGGAGAGTATAAGAAGTTGCGTATGCTTCCTGATTTGGGTTCTTAATAGTTTGTCCAGGGATTCTTGTTAGTTTTGTATATTTCTAATAGTAGAAAACCTTTTCTTCTAAGGCAGTCTCAATTGTAACCTGGACATAATCAGTCATTTCTGGCAAAATAGGTGTTCTACAATCGTGAGAATTTTTAAATTAAATTTCAGGTTGTTCCTTCAGCATCTTAACTCTCTTTATCTAGCACCCAGTTGTCCTTGTAAGGGGCAGAAAAATGACTTTGTACGATTATTTGCCTGTAAAATGTTGTTTAGTATTTAGTTTGTAGTTCCTCTATACAGAAATAAAAGGAAAAGGAGTACTTGTGGCACCTTAGAGACTAACCAATTTATTTGAGCATAAGCTTTCGTGAGCTACAGATCACTTCATTGGATGCAAGCATGATGAAGTGAGCTGTAGCTCATGAAAGCTTATGCTCAAATAAATTGGTTAGTCTCTAAGGTGCCACAAGTACTCCTTTTCTTTTTGCGGATACAGACTAACACGGCTGCTCCTCTGAAACCTATACAGAAGTAGTGTCCACTTCTGTAAGTCCGGCTGTGTATGTATCAAGCTTAATTTCTGGAGCCCTGTGTGCAAGGGGTTGCAAGGCAATTGTATGTGTCACTCTTTGCTTTTTACCCGTGTCTGCTGTGAATGGGAGCTGGCATCTGAGGTTACACTTAATTTTGGGTTAGAATGGCATCTCCAGGACATTGACATGTTGCTTTGCTACATTTTGTTACAGGGCTGTCGATTAATCACAGTTAATTCCTACAATTAACTCAAAAAAATTAATCACGATTTTAAAAAGTAATCACGATTAATTGCACTGTTAAACAATAGAATACAAATTGAAATCTATTAAATACATTGGATGTTTTTCTACATTTTCAAATATCTCTTCAGTTACAACACAGAATATAAAGTGTACAGTTCTCACTTTATATTGTTTTTTATTACAGATATTTGCACTGTAAAATGTTAAATAAAAGAAATAGTATTTTTCAGTTAACCTCATACAAGTACTATAGTGCAATCTCTTTATCATGAAAGTGCAACTTACAAATGTATTTACTTGGTTACATAACTGCACTCAAAAACAAAACAATGTAAAACTTTAGAGCCTGCAAGTCCACTCAGTCCTACTTCTTGTTCAGCCAATCGCTAAGAGAAACAAGTTTGTTTACATTTACAGGAGATAATGCTGCCCACTTCTTAATTACAGTGTCACCTCAAAGTAAGAACAGGCGTTCGCATGGCACTATTGTAGCTGCCATAGCAAGATATTTACATGCCAGATGCACTAAAGATTCATATGCCTCTTCATGCTTTGGCCGTTGTTCCAGAGAACATACTTCATACTGATGATGCTCGTTAAAAAAAATATGCGTTACTTACATTTGTGACTGAACTCCTTGGGGGAGAATTGTATGTCTCCTATTTTACCCACTTTCTACCATATATTTCATGTTAAAGCGGTCTCAGATGATGACCCAGCACATGTTGTTCATTTTAAGAACACTTTCACTGCAAATTTGACAAAATGTAAAGAAGATACCAATGTGAAATTTCTAAAAATAGCTACAGCACTCAACCTAGGGTTTAAGAATCTGAAATGCCTTCCAAAATCTGGTTTCAGTATGCATCCGATGAAGTGAGCTGTAGCTCACGAAAGCTTATGCTCAAATAAATTGGTTAGTCTCTAAGTTGCCACAAGTACTCCTTTTCTTTTTCCAAAATCTGAGAGAGATGAGGTGTGGAGCATGCTTTTAGAAGTCGTAAAAGAGCAACACACTCTGATGAGGAAACCACAGAACCAAACCACCAAAAAAGAAAATCAACCTTCTGCTGGTGGCATCTGACTCAGATGATGAAAATGAACATGCATCATTCCACTCTGCTTTGGATCATTATCAAGCAGAACCTGTCATCAGCATGGATGCATGTATTCTGGAATGGTGGTTGAAGCATCAAAGGACATATGAATCTTTAGCACATCTGGCATGTAAATATCTTCAACACCAGTTACAACAGTGCCATGTGAATGCCTGTTCTCACTTTCAGGTGACATTGTAAACAAGAAGCAGGCAGCATTATCTTTTGCAAATGTAACCAAACTTGTTTGTCTGAGCATTTGGCTGAACAAGAAGTAGGACTGAGTGGACTTGTAGGCTTGTAGTTTTACGTTGTTTTATTTTTGAATGCAGGGTTTTTTTGTACATAATTTGACATTTGTAAATTCAACTTTCATGATAGAGATTGCACTACAGTACTTGTATTAGGTGAATTGAAAAATACAATTTCTTTTGTTTTTTACAGTGCCAATATTTGTATAAAAATAAATATGTGAGCACTGTACACTTTGTATTCTGTCAGGTTTCAGAGTAGCAGCCGTGTTAGTCTGTATTCGCAAAAAGAAAAGGAGTACTTGTGGCACCTTAGAGACTAACAAATTTATTTGTATTCTGTGTTGTAACTGAAATCAATATATTTGAAAATGTAGAAAACACCCAAAAATATTTAAATAAATGGTAGTCTATTATTGTTTAACAGCGCGATTAATCACGATTAATTTTTAAAATTGTCTGATTAATCACGATTAATTTTTTAAATTGCCTGACAGCCCTACTTGTTACCCAACCATTCTCAACTCCAACAAACAGAGTGGAGAGAAAGAAGAGGAACATGGAGAGTGAAGAGAAATCTAAGGTTTTGTAAAACATGTTAGGATCATTTTAAAAAGGTTTTTTTTAGTAAAGAGTAATCCCATAGGGCTACATTCTGAGAAGTAGAGCACCTGCAACTCCCCTTGACTTCTCAGTTGCTCAGAATACCTTAGGATATGGCTCAAGGAATGCAGTAAAACCCCAGTTTTCTGCAGTAATTACCCACATGAGAGAAAATAATGTATTTCTCATTGGTGTCTTGTATTGCATTATGTTATGCAATTACTTGAAAATAGGTCTGACAGTAAATTAAATACACTTTACATGTTACATTGGCCAGAACAACATATTTAAAATCTATAATGTCAACCATTGAAAAATGAGCTCTAGCAAGGTAGAAAGAAGCATTTGAGAGCAGGCACCAGTGCTTAATTTGTGCCAGGGCAGAGTTCTGATACCTCTAGGCTTGGCAGTTCATGGCACTGGCACCTCTGGGCTTGCTGTGTCAGTTGTGAAAGTAAAAAAAATTCCTTCAGCCTTGGCACCTCTTTCATTACAAATTAAGCACTGGCAGGCATTTGCATAACACTATTTGGAAGTAGAAGAGAGCACCATGTGTTAGCAGTACAGTGTCAGGGCAGGGAATAGAATGGCATGCAGGACAGTAATTACTTTCTTGGGAGAGCAGCTGGTGTCAAACTGGTTGCGCCATGATTGACAAACAGCAAGTTGTATAATAGAAGAGTCCAGCCATTAACCTCTCCATCATTGTGCTGTATTGTCTGACTCATAGCTTTGGGAGGAGAGACCTGCTGAATCTGAATGTCATGGATCAGTCTGTAAACTCTACTTTTATTCAGGTTAAAATGACATTTCAATTCTTCTAACACTTGACATAATGTGACTTGATCTCTCTTCCTGCCCGTTGCTCCCATCTCTGCATCCACCAGGGATCTACTCAATTGGTCTTGGATATAACCAAGCTTTCTAGATATTATATTTAGATTTGGATCATTTAAGACCCTATGGGAGTTAGATGCCCAACTCCCATGTAATGGGTGTTGAGCATCTAACTTTCACAGGCTCTTTTGAAAATCACAGCCTTATTCAATGGCCCTCCAATATTATATATGGATGTCAGGGTGTGTGTGTGTGTGTGTGTGTTCCACATATGATAAATATGTATGAATGCTAGTATATTTTGAATCTCTTTGATTGATCATATATTTGCTGAACTATCCAGGTAAATTCACTGGATAGTACATAGGTTCTCAGTACTTTGTTATTTTTATGATGCTAAGCAGAAGTTGTGTCCTTGCAGGCACTGACTAGAGGGAATGTTGTTGTATGTCTAATATCTGTATCCATCTGCAGTTGGTGTCTGTTGCTTACAGAGTGTCTGCAGCCTTCAGGATTCCCACAAAATGATCCATGGGCTGAAGGAATGTATGCTTTTCTGTTTTTGACGACATCTGTTTTCATTCTTAAATGTATATTTTTAAAGAAATGGCAATGGTTCTAGCCCTTAAAGCACAAGTCTTGTAGCATGGCTGGGGTTGCTTGGCAACCAGAAAAAGAGCAGGGAGGAAGGGAGAACCAGAAGCTTCGGAATGAATTAACAAAAGCACCTGCTGTGGAGATATGTGATGTGGGTCGGGGGAATCACACCCCACCATAGGCCTGCAGCAGCCAGGGATGATTCCTGGAGTATTAGATGGAGACTGTGACAGGATCACAATTTTCTTCTGATTTAGCCACAATAGTAAAAACTAATTATTTCTAGAGTTCTCCTTCGTGAATCCCCCCCCACGTCCCTGACAGCGCTCCCCATTTGTTCTCTGCTTTCAGTCCTTGTTGATGGCTCCACAGCGTAGCTGCCAGTTTTTTGGAACCAATCAATGTTGGTGTTTAATGGGCTAGAAGCATGTTACGGGTCACATGATGCTTTCCCTTTCCCACGTTCCTCACTGCATAGGGAGCAGGAGAACTGGGATGGGAATTGAAGCTAATTCTTCCTCAGGCTTTTAACTTAATCACCTAAACTTATGTGGTAGGAAAGATCATATAGAAAACTGAGCTTCACAATAGCATTCTGACATTGCCTTAAAGCAGTTCCTTTCAATAGTTGGAAATCAAAGTCAGCAAACGAGAATTTGTGGACATTAATTCTATTTTAAGGGCAGAAAACCCAAATTCTTGTGTAACCCTTCTGCCCGTCACAGTTGGCAGCAACAAGGGCTGGGTTCAGTATCTAGGGGTTCCATTCTAATAACACAATGCAAACCGACTCGAGGCCCCACCCAGTGATCTGGGACAAATATATACCACTCCCACTGGGCGCCTCCAAGAGGCAATACTTCCCCTCTTGCAAGCACAGAGTCTGAGTGTAGCAAAGCATTTTAATAACAGAGAGAAACAATGTGGCATTATGTTGGGGAAACACCACCAACAGGATTCCTAACACAACCCGTGAGCAAAAAACCCATCCCAAGCAAATTGGGGCATGTCCTTTCCCTTTGATTCTTGAGTCCAGCAACCCAAAGTCCCAAAAGTCCAACACCCCAAAAGTGTCTCTCCCTGGTCAGTGCAGCCCCAGAGTTCAAAAGTTTATCTGCAGAGTTTTACCTCCCAACCTGGGTGGAGATGGGGGAGGGGGGAGGATTAAAGGGCACCTTACGTGGTCCAAAGCCGATTGCCGCACCTCTCCATGGGGCTCCGCTCTGCTCCACTCCACCAGCCGTCCCACGAATCGCTCCGCTTTGCCAGCCGCCCCCATGAGCTGCTCCAGGCATCCCACAAACTGCTCTGCTCTGCCAGCCGTCCCACAAACTGCTCCGCAATATATCTTCAGGCTCCCCCACTACTTAACACAACAGTCAGTGATTTCAGCTCTTAGTAAGTTTAGCTCTTTTGTGATTTCAGCTTGTAGTAGGCGAGCCCTAGTGCTGGTGCACCATTGGCCCAAAATGAATTCAGCTCAGCAGCCTGTAACTAGATTCCTAATGGAATCAAAATTAGCTCTGATATTCCACAGTGGAGAGAGGAGGAAGTGCAATTAACATGTAAGGCCCTCACCATGGGGGCCCATACTACCAGGTATTAATACCTATCCCCAACTTCTCTCTATTCAGTGGGTTTTGGAAGCCATGACCCTTGCCTAGCGAGTGCTGCTTCGTTGATGGTGAGTCCCTCCATCATAACAAAAGGCCAAGTACAGTTCCACTGTCCTTGATTCACATAATCAGGATAATAACAGTTTATTCCTGCCCCAATAACAGAGAAACTGGGACTCCTACAGCAACCAAAGTGACCATCTAGGCAGGGTGGGTGTGCCTATGCAAATGAGATCAGCCCTGGAAGTTCTTTTCCACAACCCACCATGACTCGCCACCAGATGTCAGGGTAGAGCTCATCCTGACTCTGCTTACACTTGTTTGAAAAGCAAAATCTCTTACTACTAGGTATCTCTGTTCTCACACATCTTGATCAGCCTACACGTGTCTCCCTAGCAGCAGAAAAGTGTGCACACCCTGGAAATATGTGGGAAGAGGAGCCTCAACTGATTACAAGTATCATAGCATCCTAATAAATATTGACATGAGGTGAGAGAACCTCCCAAGAGAGCATGGCATAACCAGTTGTTTTTACTAAACTGAATTACGACAGACGTTCCCACTAGCTTCTTTTCTGGGGGAAAATATCAGACTGAGTGAGATGATCCTGAAGGAGGACAGCTGATTGGGAATGAGGCACAAGTCTGGACTGCCTGGGGTTTCTTCCTGTTTAAGCAGAGTCTAGATTGAACAGTTTCAATCATGTATTTTATTTGGATGATATTGTGTCCTTGGTTGGCATTATAGCAGTGACTTGAACTGAATCTGCTTCAGTTATTGGCCTTAGAGATTGACACAGGCCAGGGCCATCCCAAAACAGACTTGTTACAATTGCATGCTCTGCAGTATGCTTTACTTATTATCGTTCTCTTTCCTCTAATCTCTGACTGCTTGTCTGTCTATCTTTAGATTGTTAGCTCCTTGGAGAAGGGCCCATCCTCCTTGAATGTTTGGAAAGGGCTGGACATACAGTGGGCACTAGCACTAATAAACAACAATACAGAAGTTGTAGCATTGGCAGCCAGACCTCGCCCAGCAACCATTGCAGCACAGGGCAGGGTCTCACCAAGCGAGATGGCCTATCAGGCTGAAGACCTGGCGCAATCAGACAGAGAGAGGAGAAGGCTGGCTCAGCTCTTCTCCTGCAAGATGCTGGGCTTGCCTGTCTGTGTACAACTGACAGGATCACTTGGTGATCTGCATGGATCCTCTCTCGGTTCTCATTTCAAAGCTGGGGAGGTGCCAGCTGCCCAATTGTTGGGATTTGAATGGATGGATTGGTGTGAGAGGGTGCTAGATGTAGCACCCTGGTCACTGAAGTTGTTGCAGCACTGGGAAGATGGCAGGCTTAACTGAAGTTAATTAACCAGTTTCCACTGGGGATTACTGACATTTGGGTGGCAATTGCTGGTCTAATGAGGCAATTGATTCAGTAATTAGGAGGATATATTTGGGAGGAACTCGGAAGTAAATAGGTGGGCTCAATGAGTGAGCCAGGAAGAGGACAGAAAGCTGTGTGGAAGTTTACCTATGGTTGTATATTTACGGTTCCTTCTGTTATGCTTCAAAACTGAAGATTAAAAGCACACATGGTGAAAGAGGAACAGCTTATGTGTATCCCTGGCTCTGCGACCACAAGAACAGGCAAGGCAGCAGTGCTCACAGAGTAGGCAGACATGCCACTCTCGCGAATTGATTGCGAGAGTTGCGACTTCTGAGTCAAAAAGCCTCACTCGCAATCTCCTGATAAAACTCTCAAATTTCAGGGTTTTTTTCTCAGCAGCAGTGTATTCCTGAAATGGGTTTCCAGCCAAACAGGAGTTACCCCACCCTAAACAAAGGAATGTGATTTCTCCAGGAGGCAGTTACTTTCAAAGTACTTTGAAAGACAATGAGAATTGATTTACCTATCAGATAAACAAAGCTATCAAGCTAAAACATGGGGGGGAAGAGAAACTTTATCTGAGATATAAGGAAGGGAGTAAGGGCCAAACCTCAAATAAGCAACTGAATCAACTGGGAGAAAAAAAAAATCCTGACATTTGAGAGCTCTAAAAGTGAGGTTTAATTTTACTTAGAAATCCTGTCAGCTGCTCCAGGAATGGATGGGGCTCCAGCTGTCAGTCCCGGGCGGCTGCTCCCCTGCCTGCCTGGGAAGTGAGAGGGGGTCCCTCGCTGCAGCCCCCCCAGGCCTGCGGAGGGTGAAGAACTCTAAGGAGCAGGCATGAGGCTGGGGAGCTGAAGTGAGGCTGATGAGGGGTGGGAGGGCTGTATTGATGGGTTCTGAGCAGATGGGTTGGTGGTGGGAAGGTGAACTGAGGGCGGTAGGGATGGATGGGGAATGAACTGGTGGGTGGTGATAGCGCTCCGGGGTACTGAACTGAGGAGGCTGAATTGAGAGGGGTTAGATGGGGACAGAACTGATGGCGGTCTGCGGGACAAGATTAATTACTGGAAAGGAGATGGACAGATGTGGGACTGAGAGCTCCTGCACCAGGGCCAAAATCCCCTTATCTACTACATGTGAGAAGTGTACAATACAGTTGTCACATGCACACACCTGGGGATGGGCAGGGGGAGCTAAAAAAAATCAAGAGACTGACCTAAAATCACAATATAATCTGTTTTAAAAAGTGATGATTGCTGGGACAATCTTGTGATTTTTGATCTCTTGAAGTTGGCATTACTAGGGTAGGTGAAGGGACACCCTGTGACAACAGGGCAGCAGGTAAGGGTTTGCCTGCCAGCTCCTGAAATGTCATCTGGACTTCTGGAGCAGCAGGGGGTGATAGAAATCACTAAAGGAGAATTTGGAGAAGCAGTCTGCCCAAGTGAGATCAGAAACCCCAAGGGGATTCTTGTTCGGAAATCTTTTCCAAAGAGATTGCTTTTGACCCACATCTTGATTAGATTAAACGTGTCTCCATAGCAGCAGTGAGAGAGCTTGCTGTGGAATGGGAGGGCACGGTCACAATCAGAGGCAGGTTCCAGAACAATATATTTTCTTTTCAGAATCATAAAAGGTCAACGAAATAGCTGAAACTTCTTAAACTAATAACAGGGTCACAATTTAAATCTACAAAACAATCACTTTCCCTGGTAAGACACAGTTATTTAAGGCCTCAAATGAAAACAAAAGTTACAATACATTTTCTTTCCAGTGAACCACAGGAATGAACATGTTGTGCCTGTGAATTATTTATGTAATCGTCTCACAGCAACATTATATTTAAATAATGTAACACTCTGGATGCAAACAGTCACCAGCCAGGAAATTCTGATTTACAACTCAAACCTCCATCCTTAAGCTGCCTTATATGCAGTCCTCACAACCCCTGTTCTAAGGCTCAGTATATATGCAGCAGTTCTTTTGCTATATAAAAAGGAGCTATGCCCCTTTATTTTATTTGTATGTATGTTATTTTAATTTTTTTTTTAATTTTTGCCACCTCTCTTCCCCAGCTCTGTGCTGCTTGTCCCTGCTAGGACTTTGGCTGTCTCTTATTTTGTACAGGGTAGTTCTGTTCCCCCTTCCCTGTCCCTCTCCCTTCCCGCTCCCCCAATATCTATATTCCTACTCCATGGCCACAGAGGACTGGATGGCACTCCCTTTGGAGTCTGCAAATGAAGGCTTAAGGGGTCCTTTGCATTCAATGTGAGGTTCCCTCCTCTGTGGGCTGAGTGCTTAGCTGGCCACTCAGCCCGAGTCCTGTAAATTCTTTCTCTCTCCTGTGTTCATTCTGTCTCCTGCAGAGTGTGGCTCACTGGTGCATCCTGGATGTAGTGTTTTTAAACTGCTCTTTGTCTGAAGTACTTGCACATTCTTGACAAATCACTCATTCTTTCTATGCCTCAGTTCTCTATCTGTGAATTGGGTGTAATAATACTTACTTCTCCCATGTTTTCTATCTTATCCACTTAGACTGAAAGCTTTTTGTGGCAATGACTGCTTCTTACTCTTTGTATGTATAGCTCATAGCCCAGTGTGGTCCCCGCTTCAGATATGGGCAGTAGGTACTACCATAGTACTTCTATATAAATAAAATAATAATAAAGTAATGACAAATTTGTCAGTTAAATTTCTTCCTGTGAAAAATTTAAAACTAGCCTGAAGGAAGCACTAAAACTGACTGTAGGGATGCCAAGGTGTGTGGGAAGGGAGCCCAATAGGACCTAATGGGCCTGCTTTTGTAATTTAAGAAAAAAAAGCTAAACCTTTAGGAAGGTTCCTAGAGATCCAGAATTTGCTCCATGAAAATGGTAGTTTATTAAGTGTTTTCTGTTCACAAAGGTGCCTAAAATGAAAAGAGTGCCCTGGAAATAAGGGGACACATTGGCACAGACATCACGGTCTGCGTCAAACTTCCCTATTGGCCCTAGCAATGATACTTGTGTTGGGATCAGGGCTCTGGGCTGTTAGCTCAGACTTTCCTCCTCTGATGGAGTTTATGCTTCTTGTGGCATTAGTATGTTATGCATGCAGAATTCCATAGTCACTGCAAGATCCCATAGAAGGAGAAACTGGAGTGAAGCTCAGGTTTCAGTAATTAGCATGTGTGGCAAGTAAATGCCTGAAACCCAGGAGAGGAGGGAAGGGATTTTGGTTTCAAGTCTGGGATATTTGACAGTTTTCCCAGTATGAAAGCTCCTCTCCAGAAGTCCTGAGAGGGATGAACTTGTAAACACAGAGCTCTTGTTCTGGGGTTACCAAAGGGGAGGTTCATATGATGGTGGTAATGAGGCATTGTCCATATCTGTATGGCTGGAGAATCTGCACATTGACAGGGCTTCCTGGTTAGTTTGCTGTTTCTTTCTAATCTTCCTTTTTATGTGTAAAGAATGGAGTTTGCCTACTCTTTGGGATTCTGTAAATATGAAGAGTCTGATATTTAGAATGAAGTTTCAGTTGCAACTGAGATGACAGCTGGGTAGTGGGAGCCCCACTGTACTACAAAAGGGTGGGAGGGGCTCTGCACCCTTTTCTTCCTTGGTGATAAAGGGGTTGGGGAAGTTCTCCCATTCAGGATGCCAAAGGGTGGAGTGTAATAACCACATGGTAGATGCCTTCTTTTTTTTTTTTTTTTACCTAGTGGACATTAAATGAATAACATGTCGTCTTGAGAGTCGATGCTTTTTAAAGGAGAAAAAATAGGAGTGGAAGGTGGAGATAGATCTCTTGAAACTGAGGGCCCTGCTGGGAACCAGCCACAAGAACCCCTACTCTCCTTACACTTACACTGAGCAGCTCAGCAGGCAGGATGTAGCTATCTGAACTTGCTTTCTGGTAAGGGACGTGTTGAAATGTGACTGACAGTCAAGAGGTAACACTGCAGCCTTCACAATGAGCAGATTGTGTATCACTCTCTTTCCACGGGTTTCTTTTCACCTCATCATGTTAGACTGCTCTCTCACTTTCCGTTGCTGAAGCATAATGGCTTTAGCAGCATCATGAGTGAGATTTCAGCACGCTATTTTATTTGCCTTGTATAAAAATTCATCCCTGCTCCCTGTATTTTGCCACTTCTATTGCATTGACAGTTTTCCATATTTGCAAAGGTAGTCCTGGCCTATTGGATTTTCCTTTTCTATTTTGTTCCCTGCACTGATAGGCCAAGCGGAACCAGGTACTAATGCTGTAGACCAACGGTTCTCAAACTGTGGGTCGGGACCCCAAAGTGAGTAGTGACCCTGTTTTAATGGGGTCGCCAGGGCTGGTGGTAGACTTGTTAGACTTGAGGCATCAGCCCTGGGTGGTGGGGTTTGGACTGCTTCAAGGTTCGGTCTCCCCCCTGGGGTAATTTTTGTTGTCAGAAGGGGGTCGCAGTGTAATGAAGTTCGAGAACCACTGTTATAAGCCTACCACTCCTCATAATGGGTAGGTCCATGCTTCTCAGAGACTGAAACTTTTTTCTGGATCCACATTTGGCTGACGGAGCTAACGTACAAATTCGAGGGTGTTGGTGGCAGAGCCTTCTCATCATTAGGCCCAAGTCTCTTGATGATAAGCTCATAGGAAATCAGGAATAGTCCTACAGAATGAGAGCAGGGCATGTGCAGAGGAAGAAACCCAGGATTAATTATGAGGAGAACGGAAAAGAGACTAGACAGTTCTGTTCTCTATAATCCTTGTACAGCCTCTAGATATTATTGTCAAAAGCACTTAAAATATTGAGAGATATCACCAATGTTTTCCTTGCCAATTTGTGAATCCAAAACATATCTGAAGTCTTCACCTGGACTGGGCTGAGAACCCAAGGACATTGTAAATTATATTGCACACATTAATTAAGAAATAATAGCCTTGTGTTTAAGGCACTGGTCTGGCACTCAGGAGGTTCCCAGCTCCATTACAAACTCCCTGTTTGACCAAAACCAAGCCACTTCCCCTCTCTATGTCTCAGTTTCCCACTCAATAGAATGGGTACAATAATACTCCCTTTCTCTCATCCTTTTTTTATTTTGTCTACTTAGACTGAAAACTCTCTGGCGAGGGGGTCTCAGTATATTTATGCACAATGTCTAGCATAATGTGGGTCCAGTCTCACAAAAAAATGAAACCGCAGTAGGTCATAACACACTATGGAACTTTTAGGAAGTGGTAACAGGGTCGATACAGCCAATTAGTGTGTGGCAAGTTAGAGTACTCTAGATGTACAGCCCAGTTTTCCATGCACTAACCATCCATGCAGATGTGCCCCGAGTCTCTTCCTGTATGTTCCCATAATGTAGCAAAAATATTTAATGGGGATGCTGTTAGTTAGACAAGTCCTAAGAGTGAACTGAGATACACTGCACAAGAAATAATTTCTCTCTTCCCCGACCTCCCTCCCGTGCTCTCTAATAATTGTCTCAAGTGTCCCTCTTCTCTGGGTCAGGTTTTTGGCTTGTCAAGCTGGTCATGTGTACTTTCATCCAGAACCTCTTTAGTTGCCACCATGATCCCCAGGTTTTCTCTCTAGCAACATGATTTTGCATCCTGTAGCTTGGAGATGCTAGGGTGTTGTTTACCACTGCATACTGAGGATAACATCTCTGCAGTATGCCTGTTGCCTGCAGAATGGTGCAGCAGGAGTTCTGTGGGGCTCCAGCCCCTTTTTGCACTAGCTGCTAACTCAGTATATTAAAATAATATTTTTGATTTACTGATGTATATATTTTATAGAGAAAAAATCTTTGCTTTCTTTTCTTCCCACTCACAGGGCCTGTTTGCTAATCAAACTATTTAAAATTATTTGATTTCCAAAGGGAATGTATTCACATTTGAATGGCTAAAACTCAAGGCACTATACCCAGATGATATCCCTGAAGAACAAATCCTGGCCTGAGACTGTGGGGGAGAAGCATGGAGCTCTGTGTCCCATGCCCTGTACCAGGCACAGGTGAGATGGCTGTGCACCAGTTCATTCCAAGTTCTAGCTAGGGCTTTAGTGGCTGAGAGGGGATTTTCTATCACAATAAGATTAACCCTAGTCCTGTATTAACCTATTTGATCATTTCACAGTACAACTGAATAATCTGTAATTAGCTACAGGCACCTGCAGCCCAGAGATAATCCTGTTTGTGTGGCTGCTTACCTCCCTTGTCCCTCCCAGCCCACCAATCCATTTGCTAGTGATAAATGCTGCAAACACTTTCCTTATCTCCAGTTCAGGGCACTCTGCATCTCTTTGAACTCAATGACACTACAACTCCCTAATTAGTGTTAAGCGGGCAGTTTTTTCTCACCCTTCCCTCCTGTCAGATGTGGAATTTTCCAGATAAGCATATCATCATTTTTCAAAGCCCCATCCCTGGTTTTTCAGGCTGGATTAGACCACTGAGAAAAGAGATTTTTCTGCTTGACTAAACAAAGTATTTTCTGGTTTCAGAGTAGCAGCTGTATCCACAAAAAGAACAGGAGTATTTGTGGCACCTTAGAGACTAACACGTTTATTTGAGCATAAGCTTTCGTGGGCTACAGCCCACTTCATCGGATGCATAGAATGGAACATAGAGTAAGAAGATATATATAAAGAAAAGGAGTACTTGTGGCACCTTAGAGACTAACCAATTTGAGTTGATAGATTTCCACTCCATACGGCTAAATGCAGTGCCTTGCATAATGACAGGTTTCAGAGGAACAGCCGTGTTAGTCTGTATTCGCAAAAAGAAAAGGAGTGCCACAAGTACTCCTTTTCTTTTTGCGAATACAGACTAACACGGCTGTTCCTCTGAAAGATATATATACACACACATACAGAGAATATGAAAATGGGGAATAAGAGGCTAATTAATTAAGATGAGCTATTATCAGCAAGAGGAAAAAACTTTTGTAGTGATAATCAAGATGGCCCATTTAGACCGTTGACAAGGTGTGAGGATACTTAACATGGGGAAATAGATTCAATATGTGGAATGACCCAGCCACTCCCAGTCTCTCTTCAAACCCAAGTTAATGGTATCTAGTTTGCATATTAATTCAAGCTCAGCAGTTTCTCCTTGGAGTCTGTTTTTGAAGCTTTTCTGTTGCAAAATTGCCACAAGTACTCCTTCACCTTTAAGTCTGTTACTGAGTAGCCAGAGAGGTTGAAGTGTTCTCCTACCAGTTTCTGAATGTTATGATTCCTGATGTCAGATTTGCGTATGCATCCGATGAAGTGAGCTGTAGCTCATGAAAGCTCATGCTCAAATAAATTGGTTAGTCTCTAAGGTGCCACAAGTACTCCTTTTCTTTTTGCGAATACAGACTAACACGGCTGTTACTCTGAAACCTGTCCATTTATTGTTTTGCGTAGAGACTGTCTGGTTTGGCCAATGTACAAGTATTTTTGAAGTAATTTTCAGTCTTTTGAAGTGAGTCTGCTGCTAAAATACATACCCCTGGTAACCTAATGATAGTCATGATCCACCCCAGTACAGAACAGTCAACCTTTATCAGAAAGGGAGCAGGTCATATGTGTGCCAGCAGCAAGAGGCAACAGGAGCTAAAGGCAGGTGGGCTAAATTTAACAGAAAAGGAAGGAAAAAGTATAATTTGTGAGAATTTTGTAAAAGGGCCTGAATCGCCATCCTCTTCTTCCTTTTTTCTGTCGCGTTCACCCGCTCTGATGCTACAAGTGGTCACACGCGCACTGATCCACACGTCAAGACAACACTGAATGACTCCAGAAAACGTACTTTCTATTTAGTAGCTCTGTCTTCCCAACTAACAGCCTCTGACTCTGCCTTTCTCTTTGATTTCCTTTAAGTAAATTATCCCATGATGTGATTTACATTATGCAATTGCAGTTAAGCTCTTGGCTGGTGTAAGCGGAGTCCAGCCACTATGTCTCATGTTGCTAGGTTTTCTTGTGCTACTAGTTTGCTTCAGTGAGAACTCTGACAGCACTTCTTGAGAGGTGCATCCTTTTGTCTAGTGTGTTCAAGCAAATGCCCCAGGCCAGTTACCTTGAAACTCCCCTTTTACTTCTCATCAGAGGCCACAAATTCATTTTCCTTGTCTCTGGGAATCCTCATTGACAGTCTAATTTTAAAATAATCTCACGTAAAGATTGTTTTTCTGATTATTTCTTTAAAAATTGAGGGGAAATAGGCAGGCAAAATAAAATGGGTTGTAAAAAATTGAAAGGGCCATTAGTAACTAGTCTTGAAATAATTCTTAAGTTTCCTATTTTTCTCTTCTTAAAATCCCCAGGTGAACTGGATAGCCTAACCTCTCTTTAGCAACATTCCTTGTAATTATTTTAAAACCAAGTACAGGTGAAATGTCCTAGTTTGATAGGTCTGGAGACAAGCCCTCTGTTTATCAAGGGGGACAACTAAGACTTTTCCCAGTCTTCCCCCTCCCCACCTTAGCCAGCCCAGGGAGGGACCCAGGGGTGGTGGGTGACCCCCTGCCTTCAGGGAGGCTAACCTGCCTGCCCTGTGCCTTCCGCTTGCACCCTCCATGGCTCGCCCGCCCCAGACACCCTGAGCAAGTGGCTGGCCTGTCCCAGCTGCACAAGATGGCTTGAGCCCAGGCCACTGGCTGGCCCCAGTGCCAGATCGAACCGCTGGCTTGACCCCCGGGCCGGCCTGAACCCCGGATCGAGCTGCTGGCCCACCCCCAGGTCGAGCTGCTGACCCAACCCCTGGGCTGAGCCGCTGGCCCAAGCCACCCATGGCAGCCCTGGCCACTGGAAGGCCCAAGCTCCAAGCTGCTGCTGGAGCTGAGCCCCCACTGGCTTCAGGGGATTGGGGGAGGGAGATGGGGCTTCAGGGTGGAACATGGGTGGGGCCACGGCCTGGGTTAGAGGAGGCTTAGCCTGCCCTGGCCTTTGATACCCACTGTCCATGGAGGGACCATCATGTGCAGGTGGGCGGAGAGTGTAGCTTCCATGCCCATTCAGTTCTGTGTTTCATAGTACAGATTGCAAGGAAGGGGGTCAATTATGCCTTGACTGGAGAAATTATCCTGGCATAAAGTCACTTTTAGTTTGGAATAGTGTGTCCACGGGGTGGGGAGTTATTCCATGATAGCTGTAGCAGAATAGTTATTCATAGATTAATAGATTCCAAGGCCAGAAGGGATCATTTATTACAATAATATAGTCTGACCTCTTGAATAACACAGACCACAGTTCTTCCCCCAAAATAATTCCTAGAGCAGATCTTTTAGGAAAAACATCCAATTTTGTTTTAAAAATGGTCAGTAATGGAGAATCCACTGTCACCTTTGGTAAATTGTTTGCATGGTTAATTACCTTCACTGTTAAAAATGTGTGCCTTATTTCCAGTCTGAATTTGTCTCGCTTCAACTTCCAGCCATTGGATTGTGTCATCCCTTTCTTTGCTACACTGAAGAGCCCATTATGAAATATATGTTCCCCATATAAATATTTACAGACTGTAATCCAGTCATCCCTAAACCTTTTCATCACACTCGTGGCTCTTCTCTGAAACCTCTCCAGTTTATCAGCATCCTTCTTGAATTGTTGGCACCAGAACTGGACACAGTATTCCAGAAGTGGTCACACTAGTGCCAAATATAGAGGTAAAATAACCTCTCTGCTGCTACTTGAGATTCCCGTTTGTGTGTTCCAGGATCACGTTAGTCCTTTCAGCCAGAATGTCTCATGTCTCAAGTTCAGCTGTTTTTTAATCATGTTCAGCTGTTTTTTAATCAAAATGTCATATGATACTACTTTCTTAACAGAAGTTTAAGTATATTACGTTAGCACTATTACCTTTGTCAACCAAACTTGTAATCGCATCAAAAAATATCTAGTTAATTTGAGAGGATCTAAATTCCGTATATCCATGTTGATTTGCATTAATTACATTACCCTCCTTTAATTCTTTATTAATTGAGTTCTGTATCAGCTGCTTCCAAGGTGAGTCAGCAGAAGCTACTCTGTATCTCGGAGCAGGTTTCTAGGATTTGACATTGGGTATATGTGTGTCTGCTCTTGACTTCTAGCCCAGTTTTGCAGAGATAGGTAAGTATCAGTGTAAAGGGGTGAACTCCCCTCTGGAGCACTTCCTCATGGCCAGGTATGGCGTAGCGTTTCTCTCCCTGTCTCAAACCCCATGCTGACAGCTGCTCTGGTCCACTGGTCATCCACCTCTTTCTGTGACGTGGCCCTCCAGCCAGGTCATGATTTAAGTCCTCCCCTTCCAGAATAATAAAGGTTTGAGAATATCTATTCCTCTGAATTTCCCCAGTGTTGACAAGACCTTAGTGTCACTAACTCTAGTGGTTTTGTGATGTTGATATTTGACTCCGAGGATGGACTAAGACCCTCTCCTTATACCTGTCTCATATCACATACAGCAGATTACCCAACACTCAAATATTGATAATTTAGGGCTCATTGCTGATGTGAGCTTGGGTTCAAACCCATGACCTAGAGGGAAAAATGTCCACACTGTAGCTCTGATTTTCCTAGTTTGGGTTTCTTTTGTTCAGCTCAGTTTACGTCTCTGGGAACCGGCGTCATTGATGGTGTCACTACCCAGAGAATGGTGTTTGTTTGTTCTTCCTTCCTCCACATCAGTTAGCTTCCAAGTTTCAGTTTTGCCACCCAAGTGAGTTCCTTAGCTGGAGTTTTCACAGGCTAGTTGCGGAAGACCCAGCTGTGTTTCTAGTCCCAAGTTCTTATTCCTCAAAACAATGGTAAATTGTACCCAAAGTGCACAGGGGAAAATAAGGGTATATCTCCAATGCCCACGTTACAGCACTGCATGGGCAGTGTAGACACGCTTTATTGCCGGAGGAGAGCTCTCACGGCGATTTAAAAACAAAACAAAACACACCAAACAGGCGGTGGTAGCTTTATTGCCAGAAGTGCAGCTCCTGGAGATAAAGTGTTGTCTATACTGGCACTTTTCAGTGCTAAAACTGTTGTCGCTCGGGGTGTGGTTTTTTAGCGCTGAAAGTGGCAGTATAGACGCAGCCTAATTTCATGGACAGTAGGTGTCAGGTTAGAGCAGACTGATACAAGACTGAGCCAGTGTTTCACTAATTTCTCATGCTACAGAGAGCTGTGATTCCTCTGAGCCCCCAGTTAAGTTCTCTATCTACAGTGTGTGCTTTACGAGGGAGCTCCTTCCTTGCCAATGACTAGACATCCCATCCAAAAGACCAGGAAAGTGTTCTGAAAGGAATTTTTTCTTTTGTAGCTCAGGCATATTTGTCAGCTACAGCAGCTCAGATTAAGAATGCTGCATCTGAGCTTTAAATATGTACGTGGTACTGTGTATGTGTTAGTGGGAAGCAGACAGACTGATAGACACAGAGTTATTGTAATGAATTGAAAGTCACTTTAATAAATTAAGAAATCAAAGCATTTGATGTTATACTTGCTGAATTTGCCAAGGAACCCTGCTATTAGATGTGTGAACTACAGCCTTCTTGCTCTGGTAGTGTGGTATTAATCTTTAAAGTGCTGTCATTTTTCAGGCTGCTAGTCTAATGAATGCGCAAGAGGATATACATATTCAAATATCATTAGCTGTTGACATTTTACTGTGTATTAACACCAGGGATGCAGTGGTGATATCTATCTGATGAATTGTAGAGCTATGTGATAAATTTAATTTGTTATACACCTTGGACAGCCTTACTGACACTCAGCCCATAAAACTATCTCCAACAGGACTTAGTTTAACATTTCAAACTCCTTCAAACAGCTGCCATAATAATAATAATAACAATAATTAATTAATAGTTAAAGAAAATCAGCAGCCAGAGAAGTGGGGGTTTGGGAGGTGTTTTTTTTGTTTTTGTTTTTCAACACTCAGATTGCATTGGTCTGAGGTGCTCTGTTCTGAGCATAGGCAGTATTCAGTCCTAGACCAATATCAGGGTCACATTCTGATATCTCATGACTCTTCCTGGCAAGAAGCAGTAATTTTATATCACTGGAGAGGGAAGATTCCCAGATTTCCTCTGGGGAGAACAGCCCTTCCTACTGGCTCTGGAATGTCTCAAGATGTCAGACATTAATGTAAAAACGTTATTCTATGTAACTTTTAGGGTACTTACAATTTAATAGTTAGATTTTTCCTCTCCTTCCAAGGCTTTTACAGTTGGAGTCCTGCTGCTTAGGTAGCCTGGCTTTTCAGGAGGAGGGATATAAAAATAATACAAATAAAACTTGTAAAACTCTCTGAAATGCTTCCAGAATAGTTCTTCTATAAAATATGTGTCCATCTGTGTGTGTGTGTGTGTTGTATAGTATAAAAAATTGGGTTAATGTTTTAAATCCGTGTTCAACTCTTACTGAAAATATAGAGCATAGGAGGCAGCTGGTCATTTTTCAGGAAGCTCCCCATGTGGAAAAGAGGAGGTTGATAGTAGCTGAGGCAGGAAGTGTCTTGCCAGCAGGGATGCAGAGAAAGAAGCAATAGGGTTTGGAGAGGGCCTGGATGTGAGGGAAGAAGGCAAGACAGAGGTTAAATGCATCTGGCTATATGCATTTGTATGTGCAGATGAGAGTTGAAAATGTAGTCCTCCAGGCTTAATCACACACTCTGCTGCTCTTTTAGGGCCTTAGTGTTAGACTGCATCTGCAGTTTGATTTGTGCTCTGAATGATGTTTTCTGGTATGGCATTATATACTTTGATGTTTTCTCACTTGCACGGTATTGCCTCCAGAACCTCAGGGAATTCAAAATGAAAGTCCTTCCAATGCTAACTTATGCATGCAGAATTCCATAGTCACTGCAAGATCCCATAGAAGGAGATCATCTCTGTGATGATTGCACTAGGATGACCAGGTATCCGGTTTTGGACAGGAACAGCTGGTCGAAAAGGAATCCTGACGGCTCTGGTCAGCACTGCTCTGGCAGGCTCCCTGCTAGCACCGTACCGCGGCCTGCATGGCTCCCGGGTCTGGAAGCAGCCAGCATGTCTGGCTCCTAGCCTTCGGAGCTTCCGGGGGGGTCCGTGTGCTGCCCTATCCCCAGTCCGCAGGTACAGCTCCCATTGGCTGTGTCAAGGTTCCTCCCCCACTCTGAACTCTAGGGTACAGATGTGGGGACCTGCATGAAAAACCTCCTAAGCTTATCTTTACCAGCTTAGGTCAAAACTTCCCCAAGGTACAAAATATTCCACCCGTTGTCCTTGGACTGGCCGCTACCACCACCAAACTAATACTGGTTACTGGGGAAGAGCTGTTTGGACGCGTCCTTCCCCCCAAAATACTTCCCAAAACCTTGCACCCCACTTCCTGGACAAGGTTTGGTAAAAAGCCTCACCAATTTGCCTAGGTGACTACAGACCCAGACCCTTGGATCTTAAGAACAATGAACAATCCTCCCAACACTTGCACCCCCCCCTTTCCTGGGAAATGTTGGATAAAAAGCCTCACCAATTTGCATAGGTGACCACAGACCCGAACCCTTGGATCTGAGAACAATGAAAAAGCATTCAGTTTTTTACAAGAAGACTTTTAATAAAAAATAGAAGTAAATAGAAATAAAGAAATCCCCCCTGTAAAATCAGGATGGTAGATATCTTACAGGGTAATTAGATTCAAAAACATAGAGAACCCCTCTAGGCAAAACCTTAAGTTACAAAAAAGATACACAGACAGAAATAGTTATTCTATTCAGCACAATTCTTTTCTCAGCCATTTAAAGAAATCATAATCTAACACATACCTAGCTAGATTACTTACTAAAAGTTCTAAGATTCCATTCCTGGTCTATCCCCGGCAAAGACCCAGCATACAGACAGACACAGACCCTTTGTTTCTCTCCCTCCTCCCAGCTTTTGAAAGTATCTTGTCTCCTCATTGGTCATTTTGGTCAGGTGCCAGCGAGGTTACCTTTAGCTTCTTAACCCTTTACAGGTGAGAGGAGCTTTCCCCTGGCCAGGAGGGATTTCAAAGGGGTTTACCCTTCCCTTTATATTTATGACACGCCCCCCAAATCTCAGCTAGGGTGAAACACTGGCTGGGATTTCTTCCTGGAGCTCTAGGAAAAACAGAGTTAATAAGACACATGCATCTCTAAATATACTACCAAGTACATAAAGACTAACAATATTTTCCACATCTCAAGGACGATTTTAACCAGTTGATTCTGGGAAACTTTCACGGGAGAGTGCATCAGCCACTTCGTTAGAAGCTCCTGAGATGTGTTGGATGTCGAAATCAAAATCTTGGAGAGCTAAACTCCACCGAAGAAGTTTTCTGTTAGTTTCCTTGACGGTGTGAAGCCACTTCAGTGCAGCATTGTCGGTTTGCAGGTGGAAACGCCGTCCCCAAACATATGGGCGTTGCTTTTCCAGAGCATAGACAATGGCGTAACATTCTTTTTCAGTGACTGACCAGTTGCTTTCCCTCTCAGACAGTTTTTTGCTGAGAAACACTACAGGGTGGAATTCTTGATCAGGTCCTTTCTGCATTAAAACTGCTCCCACACCACGCTCGGACGCATCTGTGGTTACTAGGAACGGTTTGTCAAAGTCTGGGGCCCTTAGTACAGGGTCAGACATGAGTGTCGCTTTAAGCTTGTTAAAGGCCTTCTGACACTTTTCGGTCCACTGAACAGCATTTGGCTGTTTCTTTTTGGTTAGGTCTGTCAGTGGGGCAGCGATTTGGCTGTAGTGCGGTACAAATCGTCTGTAATAACCGGCCAAGCCTAAGAAGGATTGAACCTGTTTCTTTGACTTTGGGACAGGCCACTTTTGGATAGTATCCACTTTGGCCTGTAGGGGGCTGATAGTTCCTTGACCCACCTGGTGTCCAAGGTAAGTCACTCTGTTTAGGCCTATTTGACACTTCTTAGCCTTAACAGTTAGTCCTGCCTCCCTTATGCGCTCAAGGACTTTTTGTAGGTGTTCCAGGTGGTCTGCCCAGGAATCCGAAAATATGGCCACGTCGTCAAGGTAGGCGACTGCATATTCTCCTAATCCCGCTAGGAGACCATCTACAAGTCTTTGGAAAGTGGCGGGTGCATTTCGCAGCCCGAAAGGGAGTACATTAAATTCATACAGCCCGAGATGTGTGATGAAGGCTGACCTTTCCTTGGCAGATTCATCTAGCGGTACCTGCCAGTACCCCTTGGTTAAGTCCAAGGTAGAGATGAACTGGGCCCGTCCCAGTTTCTCTAATAGTTCATCTGTGCGTGGCATTGGATAGTTGTCTGGGCGAGTTACAGCATTTAGCTTACGGTAGTCCACGCAAAAACGTATTTCCCCATCTGGTTTGGGAACTAGAACCACTGGAGATGCCCATGCACTTTCAGAGGGGCGGATTACACCCATCTGTAACATATCCTGGATCTCCCGTTCTATAGCAGTTTTAGCTTGAGGAGACACCCGGTAAGGTTGGACCCTAATTGGGTGAGCATTACCTGTGTCAATGGAGTGGTATACCCGTTCAGTCAGTCCTGGGGTGGCTGAGAACGTTGGCGCGTAGCTAGTGCACAGCTCCTGGATCTGCTGTCGCTGCATACGCCCAAGGGTCATGGAGAGGTTCACCTCTTCCACACCACCAGCACATTTCCCTTCGTAGTAGACACCTTCAGGCCACTCAGCGTCGTCTCCTCCCTGGGCTGTAAACTGACAAACCTTTAATTCTCTGGAATAAAAGGGCTTTAGAGAATTAATATGATACACCTTAGGCTTTCAGTTGGAGGCGGGGAATGCTATGAGATAATTAACAGCTCCCAGGCACTCCTGGACCATGAATGGCCCTTCCCACGATGCTTCCATTTTATGGGCCTGGAGCGCCTTTAAGACCATGACCTGGTCTCCTACTTTGAAGGAACGCTCTCTGGCATGTTTATCATACCAGGCTTTTTGCTCTTTTTGAGCATCCTGTAAGTTTTCTCTAGCAAGGGCTAAAGAGGTTCGGAGGGTGTTTTGTAGGTTGGTTACAAAGTCCAGAATGTTAGTTCCTGGAGAAGGTGTAAATCCCTCCCATTGCTGCTTCACCAACTGCAATGGCCCCTTAACCTCACGGCCATATACAAGTTCAAATGGGGAAAACCCTAAACTGGGATGTGGTACAGCTCTGTAGGCAAAGAGCAACTGCTGCAATACTAGGTCCCAATCATTGGAGTGCTCATTTACGAATTTACGTATCATGGCCCCCAAAGTTCCATTAAACTTCTCCACCATGCCATTTGTTTGATGGTGGTAAGGAGTGGCAACCAAGTGATTTACCCCATGAGCTTCCCAAAGGTTTTTCATAGTTCCTGCCAGGAAATTAGTCCCTGCATCTGTGAGGATGTCGGAGGGCCAACCTACCCTGGCAAAAATGTCTGCTAGTGCCTGGCACACACTTTTAGCCCTGGTGTTGCTTAGAGCTACTGCTTCCGGCCATCGGGTGGCAAAATCCATGAAAGTCAGTATGTACTGCTTTCCTCTGGGTGTCTTTTTCGGAAAAGGACCCAGAATATCCACAGCTACTCGCTGAAATGGAACTTCAATGATGGGGAGTGGTTGTAGAGGGGCTTTGACCTGGTCTTGGGGTTTTCCCACTCTTTGGCACACCTCACAAGACTGGACATAGGTAGAAACATCCTTGCCCATTCCCTCCCAGTGGAATGACCCCCCCAAACGGTCTTTGGTCCTGTTCACCCCAGCATGGCCACTAGGGTGATCGTGGGCTAAGCTCAAGAGCTTGGCCCGGTATTTAGTTGGAACTACCAACTGTCTCTGAGGATGCCAGTCTTCCTGGTGTCCACCAGAAAGAGTTTCCTTGTAAAGAAGTCCTCTTTCTATAACAAACCTGGATCGATTAGAAGAGCTGAGAGGCGGTGGGTTGCTCCGTGCCGCCGTCCAAGCTCTCTGGAGGCTTTCATCTGCTTCCTGTTCGGTCTGGAACTGTTCCCTTGATGCTGGAGACATCAGTTCCTCATGGGATTGTGGACCTAGGCTTGGTCCCTCTGGAAGCGATATAGGGGATGGAGCTGTTTCTGTTGACTGTGAACCGCTCTCCGCTGGTGCACTATGTTGGGATTCAGGCTCCGGCTGAGCCTCTTGTGTAGGGTTATCGGCTGCTGCCAGTTCAGGTTCGGTGGGGCCCTCTGGTGTTGAGGTTGCAAGCACTGGATTCAGTGCTGACACGGGGTCTGGTGTTGGTTGTTCGGCTGGTTCCGGTTCTGGGACTGGTTCCGTCTGGGTCTCTGGGACTGGATCCACTACTGCTGTTGCAGACATTGGCCTGGGGTCCAGGTCCATCACCTCTGACCGGGTCCTGATAGAAGTTTCCGGAACAGAGCTAGGCCTCACGGCTTGTTTAGCCTGGCTGCGGGTGACCGTTCCCACCCTCCTGGCCTGCTTCACATGCTTGGCCAAGTCTTCCCCCAACAGCATGGGGATGGGATAATCATCATAGACTGCAAAAGTCCACATTCCTGACCAGCCCTTGTACTGGACAGGCAACTTGGCTGTAGGCAAATTGAAAGAGTTGGACTTGAAGGGTTGAATCGTCACTTGGATCTCTGCGTTGATTAAATTGGGGTCCACTAAGGAAGCATGGATAGCTGACACTTGTGCTCCGGTGTCCCTCCACGCGGTGACCTTCTTCCCGCCCACACTCACAGTTTCCCTCCGCTCCAAGGGTATCTGGGCCTGTGGACCTCTGGTGTGATTCCGGTGCAATGAACTGTAATCTGTTGGGGTTCTTGGGGCAGTTGGCCTTTACATGCCCCAGCTCATTCCATTTAAAACATCGTCCAGCTGATGGGTCACTGGGGCGAGGAGTGTTGCTGGAGAACGGGGTGGTGGGACGATAAGGGGTCTGGAGGGTTCTTTGGGAGGTAGGTGGGGCTTTGGGCGGCCCCCGGTAATAGGGTGTGGTCTGGGGTGGTCCTTTCTGGTCTCCGCTCCAACTGCGACCAGTTTTCTTCTTCTCTGCCACCTCCACCCATCTGGCTCCAATCTCTCCTGCCTCGATTACAGTTTTGGGTTTCCCATCTAGGATGTATCTTTCCATTTCCTCAGGAACACCCTCTAAGAATTCGCAAAAAGAAAAGGAGTACTTGTAGCACCTTAGAGACTAACCAATTTATATGAGCATGAGCTTTCGTGAGCTACAGCTCACTTCATCAGATGTATACCGTGGAAACTGCAGCAGACTTTATATATACACAGAGAATATGAAACAATACCTCCTCCCACCCCACTGTCCTGCTGGTAATAGCTTATCTAAAGTGATCATCGGGTGGGCCATTTCCAGCACAAATCCAGGTTTTCTCACCCTCCGCCCCCCCACACAGATTCACTCTCTTGCTGGTGCTAGCCCATCCAAAGTGACAACTCTTTACATAATCAAGTCGGGCTATTTCCTGCATAAATCCAGGTTTTCTCACATCCCCCCCATCCCCATACACACACAAACTCACTCTCCTGCTGGTAATAGCTCATCTAAACTGACCACTCTCCAAGTTTAAATCCAAGTTAAACCAGAACATCTGGGGGGGGGGGGGGGGTAGGAAAAAACAAGAGGAAACAGGCTACCTTGCATAATGACTTAGCCACTCCCAGTCTCTATTTAAGCCTAAATTAATAGTATCCAATTTGCAAATGAATTCCATTGGTATGGAGTCATGTGGCGCACACTTCTCCCACTGCTACCTGGCCCTCGTCTCTTTGCGCTTCTCGTGTGTCTGGGCTTGAGCTGCAGCACATGTGCTGCTGTGAACCGCAGTCTGTCGCCCCATCACCGGCACCCAGGAGTTGGAGGTATGTGTATCCCTGTCTCCAAGTGCTGGGAATGGGGCTGCACCCATATCCTCTTCTCTGCATCCCTCCCTGTCCCAATTCCCTAGGGGTGCAGGGGGTGCTGCAGACCCCCCACGTTTTATGCAGGGCTCCGCTGCTGCTCCCCACACCCGGGGTTCCCAGGTGCCAGCCCTGTGGCCTGGCTGCCAGCCCCGTGGCCTGGGTCCCGGCAGCTGGGACAGACCCCAGATGCGGGGCCAGCAGCCCAGAGGGACCCCAGGCACATGGGGCAGCAGCCGGGACCCTGGGTGGAGTTTAACTGTTAACAGAAATGGATCAGCATCAAGCTTATCGGTTAGCCGGTTAACCGATTAAACTCTTACATCCCTAGTATGAGCTGTAGCTGCTCCTGCAGCAAAGCCTTCTTGGAGACCAGTTTAATCACCAGAGCTACTTCTTTGGCGTCATCAGTGCCTGTTGCTGATTCCCATATGTTCCCATGCTGGATTCTGGAGTCAGCCGATCACTTTCCTGGCTGACCAGATCATCGTGCATCACTGATGACTCAGTGCAAGATGAAATATACAGTATCGAGTTTAAGTCCTCATAAACAAGTTCCCAGAGGTGCAGTTCTGGTTCCTGTCTTTTCAGTAGTTGTTCTGGAGTGGCTTAATCTTCTCCCTGCGCGGGCCACAAGTCTGGTAAATTTCTAATGTTGCCAGCTTCTCTGCTGTTTGCTGGGAGGCATAGTCGTTCCTGGTACTCTTACTAAAATGGAATGTTTTCCTGGTCTCAAATCAGAGGTTCATCAAAATCTGGCTGTGCTCCTGTGACCAGGAAGCCTCATGCTTGGCAAAAGATTTTTGGTTGGTGGTCATTGCAGACTGAGAAGAAGATTCACTGTGTTTGCAGCTCGGTCGTCAGAATAAAATTGAAGGGTTAAACGCTGAGCTGTACTTGAACAAAGAGGGTTGCCTCAGTTTCCTAGGAGTTGATTGGCGACTCATGGGGTAGTGAATACAAAGGACACTAGCCAATGGAATTGTGGGATGACATTGGCAGACCCTGCAGGGCTAAGTCTACTGCTGGATCCATGCTGCAAAACAATAGGGCTTGAACTCTAGGTCTGACTGGACTCTGCTTCAGGCCCTCCACCACTGTGGGGTCCTTAGACCCTGGGTCTGAGTCTAAGAGATTTGTATGTAGACGGAAGTGGGGTTAGGGCTTGAGCCTGAGTCTGAGCAGGGCTTACATTGTAGTGTAGACATACTCTTAGTGGCCTGGAAACATTCACCTTTGGTTGACCGAGATTATTTTCTGTTTCGTGGTTACACTTGTTAAACGAACTTGGCCACTGATACAGTTAAGTTTCACAGACCTGACAAGCACTTGAACTTGCTTGACTTTTACCAGATTCTCCTGGTGAAGAATATGGCAGCTGTATGCCTGCGCATATTGCAGGCAGGGCGATCATGGATATGAAATGACTCCATACCAAATGTAGGGAAGTGAAATTGAGGGCTGAATTAAACTGCATTTTTCTTCATAAAGAGTTCAGATAGCCTCAGACATTGCAAAGGCAAGTAATTGTTGCTGTTTCCTTCAGATACTAGTGTCATTCACATTACATTTATTTCAGATATTTCCTGTGGCTATGAAAATAAGTATTGACATTCTTCATCTGCTGTTGAAAAAAGATTTAAGTTTAAATATAGCAGAAATGCCAATCACTGAGTTAAGAATAGAGATTAACAGTGAGCCAGCTCACTTTCCCTGTGCAGTGGGAGTGTGCATCCACACCTCCTGCTTTGCTTCATATTAATTATCTTTATGCAGGGAGAATTTCAATAGCCTTCTGTTGTTGACATCAAAAGAGCACATTTTGCATTCTGCCTGTGAAACGAGCTCTGTTCTGGTAGCATTGTGGCAGATGACATGATCTGATGTCTGGGCATCTCCTTTCTGCGCTTTCAGATTTCTCTGGTGTTAGACACTACAGAGTGATACACACTAGTTTTTCAGAGAATGAGAAGCAACACATTTCCAAGTGCCTGTGGGTCTGTTCTTGGGATGTTGAGGCATTAGAGCTTGTTTCAGAGACACTGGATTGTGACCTTGGGGCCAATGCAGCAGCATTCAACAGCAGAGGCTAAGAGCCTGTGTGATGGAATTGAGCTGCCCTGTATGCAGGGTTGCTCTCCTTTCCACATGGTCTGCACCTTCCACTAGAGTCAGCCAGAGTCCTGCACTCCTCAAGGACAGGAGGACTGCATGTAGCTAAAGTTGGCTGGTGAAGCTTTAAGGGACCAACCAGTAGGTGCCAAAACATCACCAGCCTCTGCGTAGCACCCAAACATCTAATGACTTTCAGTATTCATCTTCAAACCAAGTGCTGTCAGGTTGGAGGCTCCATGGAGTGCTGTCTTATCCCCATTCAGCACAATGGGGAGACAGAGAGGGAATAAAGTGACACGGGAATGCTCGGAGCACAAGAGCATCAGGGGACATGTGAGAGCTTTTCCCTTGATAGTGTCTCACTTAATGAGCTGAAACACTATCTAGTGCTGTGACGTGATGTATGATTTCAGGGTGCTTGCCTTTACTCCTAGTGCTGTACAGCTGTGGTGTACCAGGCCAGGACTTCATTGCATTAGGCACTATGTACGTGCACATATTGAAAAGCTAGTTACACATCTGTATAATGAATGCAGTCTTACAATTGGGTGGATCTTTAATTTTCCTTAGTTCTCTGGATCCTTTACAGTCTGAGTGCAGAAATGGATACTTGTCCTTACCTGTGACATTGACTTAATTCATCTCAAAGTGAGGAAAGAGCAAGGTGAGGAGGCTGTTGGGCAGAATAAGCTTTGATAATACAGCCCAGATTTACATATTTTGTGTGTAACTGACTTTTCACTTTGCAGTTAGGAACACCGCACTCTGAACAAACTGGATGATGGACCCCAGCTCCTTTCTGCTGTATAGAGGGTTGCCCTGCTAGATTCTCCCTGCAACAGTAGGAGCTGCGGTTCTAAATCATTTCAGTAAGCCTGGTTATGAACCTCAGGCAAACCTTGTTCTTTTCATGTGCGTTCAGGAGTTTTGACTCTAAGACCTGTAGAGAAATGGCTCAGAGCAGTGCCAATAGGTCTGGCTAAAGCTCTGGAAGCTTCAGGGCAACTCGGTCTACTGGAGAAAAGAACCTGGATGCTGAAGCCCTCCAAAGTCGTGCGTCTAGCTGTGGCTCAGCAGTGGGGAAAACGTTGTAGAGCAAATACTCCAGCCATGACATTGCAGCTGGAATCATATGGGTGTTCCAGTAATAAATCTCTGTGTTAAATTACTTGAACTAGTAAATGAGAACTAAGATGCTGCTTGTCTCCTTAGTTTTCTTCCCCTGAGTTTCACCTTTGACCTCCATTGATGGAACCTCAGGTCAACTGGAGAAATTGATTGCCCAAGAATTCAGGCAGGCGAAAGCCTCCATTAAATCAGAGACAAGTTACATTTGTTCCAGTGTAGCAAATGAACAGAATGTGTCATGCACCCTTTCCCCTTGGAGCTCCTCTCCCAGAGAGTTTTATAATAGATTATAAACCTCAACCAATGCTTCTGCTGGCAGTTTGTTTGGCTCTCTTTTCTGTGCATCACTAATGGATTTATCTTCTCAACACTTCTGTAAGGTAGGGAAGTGCTATTGTCCCCAATTAACCTAGAGGGAAGTGGTGGCGCAGATTGGGCAACCTGCTCAAGGTCACACAGGCAGTTTGTGACAGAAGCCAGATCTGCTGAGTCCTGTCCTAGATCTTGACCACAAGACCATCCTTAGGGACAAAGGAGAGCTACAGTGGTACTCCCTTCCTGGGTGAAATGGGTTTCACCCTGAATTCTGTGAGTGAAAGCCCTTGCCTGTTTTGGCAAATAGATGTGAAGTGAAAACCACTGACCTCACTTGGACCTACTTAGCAGCCTATGTATTCGTTTATTCCTGTCTAGAGGAAATAGGTTTACGTGAGCATGTGCTAAAAAACTTGTACCCTACTCAGCCCTGTCAGTTCATAATCTATTCTTTATTTTATTTTATTTTATTTTATTTTTTATATGTATTATTGAAGTGCCTAAGAGCCAGAGTCATGGACCAGGATCCATTATGCTAAGTTCTATACAAACACTGAACACATTTACATTCACTTTCTCTTTAAAGCTGGCGGGGACAGAGCAGTTTAATACCAGCCTGTCCTTCCTGTTCCATCTTTTTCTATTTTCCATGTACAGTCCAAATTCTTTCAGTTTGCAATTTTATATGGCACTTTTATTGAATTTATCACTGAAATTACTGTCAATCACTGTGATCCGATTCCACTGGTTACTGAACACTGAGGCTGTTTATTCCATGAGCGTTTCAACTTCTTTATCTTTTCCTCTCACCGTCTCCATTACACCATTAGATACTGTAGGATTAAACTCCTTGGCTTGTTTCTCATGTTAATATGTCTGTAGGCAGAGCTACAATCCAGCTGCCTTTTTGGCATCCTGGCCCAAACACTGATACATATACCTCAGTCCCCAAAATCTGCCTTTTCGTTTGTTCTTAGAAGAATCAAAGAAGAAAGATTTAATTATTAGAAATTAGCTGTAGTTCATTCTCTTCCTTTAAATTTTAGGGGTTAAAAAAATAAAAAAATTGCCAGTAGGAAGATTATGAAATGAAAGATGCTGAAGACAATAACGAATAAAATAATTTCTATTTTCTTAAATAGTATATTCAGAATTGTTCAGGTCTGGATGCCCAACTCGCCCTTCGATAGTAAGATAAGGTAAGAAATTGTTTAGACAGCACAATTATCAGCAAAATCTCCTAATGGAGATTCTGAGATAATTCCATATCAATGAGATGTGTATGTGTTTGGGGAGTGGAGAAAACCTTCCTTCTAGAGATGAACAATTGTGAACAGTGCTCTTCATCTGATGCTAATGTGAGTATTCTCATCTGTTATTTGGATTTGAATTGTATGGCTTGTCTACATAGATATTTAGTGTATGGCTCCACTTTGAGGTGAAAGGTGTAATTTCCACCTTGAGGAGACACACCCACTCTAGATCTGATCAAGCTGGCCCACTAAAAATAGAGTGTAGCTATGATGGTATGGAAGGCTTGCTGCATCAAGTATGTTCCCATCCAGGATGCTACGTATGTACTTGGGTGGCTAGCCCCTTCTGCAGTTCGCATCATCGCAGCCATGTTTCTATTTTTAGTGTGTTTGCTCGATAAGAGCTAGGACAGGTATGTTGTCTTAACCTGGAAATTACACCTTCAGGTCCAAGTGTAGACCCACCTTTACTTTGTGACAAGCCAGGATGTCACTCTGCAGTGCACTAGCTTGGTATGTTCTGTCTGGCTGTGTGGATCGTGCTACTGTGCACTAAAAGTTCTGTAGTGCACTTTGATGAAACTTTGTGTGTGGTAGCATGGTCCACATGGCCAATTAGTGTGCAGCAAGCTAGTGCACGGTAGATTTACACCCCAGTTTGCTGCACACTAAGTCTCAGCATAGACAAGCCCTTAGATGCTTATTTGCCTTTCATCAGATTCAAGTGCCTGATCTTCTTTATAAGAGCTTTCAAAAGGAAAAAATGGTAACCCTGTGGAAACGACATTGCTCTGTGACACACTTTGTGTCTAATGGCACAGGAGACCAGGAACCCTCAGAGGAGTTTGGCACAGAAGTTCTTCCAAAGTGGGGAGACTCTATTTAAAACCTTCTTATGAACACAGCACATTTGCATTGTTCTCCATTTGAAATATTTTCATTATGAGAATTATATCTTCCTGGAGCACCTAAGAGAAGGCACTCATACCATGGTCATGAGCATGGTATAAATGCCTTGATAGAGACTGACTAATGAAACCAAGATATTTCATATTTAGCCCAGTGTAACAGTGCCTTTTGTTTGTATTGAACATAATGCATGAAGCAATGACAGTGTTCCTTTTTTGTAGAACTAGCCCTCTGAATTTACTGTGAAGGGGACAAGCCTTCTGTACCACACATGGCACAAGGAACTCAGTGTATATGGAACTAAGGGGGACATCTTGGATTTTCTTCAAAGCAATGGCAAGGACAGTCCATCCCTGGGACTAGCAAATCTGTAGTTACTTTCTTTGTTCTCAGCTTCTTCCATTGCATCTTGTTGTTCGTAAAAGGTTCAAACATTACAGATAAGGCTATAGACTGTATTAATAAAGAGCAGGTAATTGATATGTTTCATCACTACTTCATATTTCCTGCTTTGGCAATTTTCTCTAATTTAAGAACATCCATAATTTTAACTGTAACCTGCCACTTTACTATCATAGCTCATTATGGGAACCTGGAGGCATTTGAGGGTCTCAAACACTTTAGAAAACTCCTTTGAAAAAGAATACTTAAAAGTAAACAATATATAGACCATACATAACCCTGGCTTCTGCTTTCTTACCAGTATCTGACCATGGACTGATTAAATTAATCCTAGAATACATAAGGAACTAGCAGAAGCAAACTTGGAACTGCTAGCAGTTACCTTTGAGGACTTCTGAAGAATGGGTGAGGTCCCAGAGGACTGGAGAAGAGCAAAACTAGTATCTATCTTTAAAAATGAGAACAAAGACAACCCAAGGAGTTTATACCCTAGTCAGCCTAATTTTGATACCTGTAAAGATATTGGAACAAATTATTAAACAATCATTTTGTAAGCAGCAAGAGGATCATAGGGTTACAAGGAATAACCAACATGGATTTGTGAAGAACAAATCATGCTAAATCAATCTAATTTCCTGGTTTGACAGGGTACTGGCTTAGTGGATGTGGGGAATATGAATATATAATCTTGATTTTAGCAGGGTTTTTGATACAGTCCCACATGACAGTCTCATAAGCAAACTAGGGAAATGTAATCTAGATGAAATTACTATAACATGGGTACACATCTGATTGAAAGACTGTACTCAGAGTAGTTAGCAATGGTTTGCTGTCAAACTCAGAGGGCATATTTAGAGGGGTCAGTCCTAAGTTCAGTATTATTCAATATTTTAATTAATGACTTTGATAATGGAGTGGAGAGTATAGTTATAAAATTTGCAGAGGACACCAGGCTGGGAGGGGTTGCAAGGATTTTGGAGGACAGGATTAGAATTCAGAACAATTTTGGCATATTGGAGAATTCAGCAACATGAAATTCAGTAAAGGGAAGTGCCAAGTACTTCACTTAAAAAGGAAAAGTCTAATGCACAACTACAAAATGGGGAATAATTGGCTAGGAGGTAGTACTGCTGGGAAGGCTCTGAGGATTATAGTGGATCACAGAATGAATGAGTCAACAATTTGCTGCTGATGTGAAAGGTTAATATTCTGGGGTGTATTAACAGGCGTGTCATATATGAGACATATGGGAGGTAATTGTGCTGCTCTATTTGACACTGGTGAGGCCTCCACTGGCATACTGGGTCCAGTTCTGGGTGCCTCACTTTGCAAAAGATGTGGACAAATGGGAGAGAGTCCAGAGGAGAGCAACAAAAATGACCAAAGGTTTAGAAAACCTGTGAGGAAACGTTAAAAACACTGGGGATGTTTAGTCTTGAGAAAAGAAGATGGATTGAGGACCTGTTAAATCTTCAGCTATGTTCAGGGCTGTTGTAAAGTGGACTCAATTATTCTCCATATCCCCTGAGGATGGCACAAGAAGTCATGGGCTTAATCAGCAGCAAGGGAGATTTAGGTTAAAGATCAGGAAAAATCTTTCTAACTCTAAGGACAGTTAAGCTCTGGAACAGGCTTCCAAGGGAGGTTGTGGAATCTCTGTCACTGGAGGCTTTTATGAACAGGTTGGACAAAAACCTGTCAGGGCTGGTCTAGGTTTATTTGTCCTGCCTCAGCACAGGGGTCTGGATTTGATAGCTCCTTGAGGTCCCTTCCAGCCGTACATTTCTGTGATCTCTGCATAAGGCCCTGGAAAATTCTCCCAATCTGCCTCTACATCATCTCAGTAATCTTACCTGCTCACTGCCTACCTGAAGTGATGCGCTAGACATCAGCCCCTCTCATGTAATCAAGAGAGAAGCAAAAGTGAGACTTTCCTGCAGAGCCAGGTTCTGGAATCTGTTTTGTGCCACTGGCCCTCCTGAGAAGGCCCAAATGCGCCATGGCATGTGATTACTGTGAGTTTATTGTCCTCAAGCTGAGTCCTGTTGCTGCCTGCTATGGCAGGCACAGTGCCTGCTGGCTGGTTCTTATGCAGAATATATTTTGGCAACCCCAACTTAAGACAACCTGTTGTTTTGGTAACCCCAGTTCGTGAAGTCTGTGTAATCTTTTTCCAGCTCCTGTTCTGCCATGTATCTGTTCACAGAGCTTTTCATGGTCTAAAGAAACCTGTAACTCCAGCATGCCATTGCTGTGACAGAGGAGAGGACTGCTTTCAGAAGAAATGACTCACGTATTTTGCTGAATTTAGGAGCCCACCTGTTGTTGGCACCTGTCCTCTAGTTTAACTAGTAAAGCACATTTGGAGAATGTGCTAGCCGAACTTATGGGTATAGCAACTGCAGGCTGACAGTAGCACCCAGGAGGTATTTTGGGCGGGGACTCTCTCATGACAAACTTAACCCAGTTATGCCCCAAAGCATCAGAACCCTTGGAAATTTTGTGCTGAATGTTTGTAGTGAAATTTGAAACTACCTGATTTGGTGTGGGCACTATGGAGGTTAGGGGGTCCCCAGCCAGGGAAGGGACACTGGTATGAATATCAGACAGGTAGGTAGGCAGGCACCACTCAGAAACTTAGCTTAGTTTAATGTGTTTGCTTATATTATTGACTAAGATAATGTTCAGTGCAGTGGAGAATTGTCTGCTCTTCTTGTTCTTCTCTTTCCCTGCACCTCTTCTTGCTTTCCCATTTCTTTTCTGTCCATTTCCCTTTCTTTCTCCCCATCTCTGATTTTTCTTCTGATTTGAATCAGCAAAATATATGCCAAGAAAAATATGATTTAATAGAAAATGCTATAACTGTTCTGATGGGAAAAAGGAATTTCAAAGTGCTGTGTCTGTATGATGATGTCATCAAAGGACAGGATTTCAGCCAAGTCTACTCCTGAGCAAATACCTTGTCAGAAGGAGTCTGACCTTGTAATTAATATGATAGTAACACTCTCTAACTATGTGTCTCTGAATATTAATACAGTATGAACACATATCGACTTCAAAGGCATTTTGAAGTAGTCAACAGTAATTAGTAATCCTCTGGGAATTGAGCTGCCCAGCTGAGGGCCTGGGCCCTACAGATGCAGGAGGTATGGAGAATTCCATACTTGCAGTGTAATATGTGATGATTACATTACAGCGCTGTGTTTGGGGGGATGCATGTTGGTGTGGGGGCTGTTCATTTGATTAATAGAAGAAAGAGAAACCTATTTGCCTGCAGTCCTTCCCCACAGCTGCCTCTTCAGGATGGTTACCTACAGCACTGCTTTTCTTTTCCCACTGTAAAAAATGTTGTTAAAGTAGAATTAATCTGCCTTTAAATGATAGAATACTGCTTCATACATCTATATTCTTCCTACGGAGAGACTTCACAAATGCGAGCAGACAAAATGAGGAGCCACCTAAGGAAATAGCAAAGAACTGCAGTTTCTCGAGCTGCAGGGAACTGACCATAGGGGCTACAGGTTGTTACCTGGATGGTTTTCCTTTTCTGACTGGTGTCTGGGCTAAGGGCTGCCAGGCAGGAAGCTCTGGGTTTAGTGCAGTTTTGTTACTGTGCTTTTGTGAGCATTGTGAGATGTCTGTATAGAATTTAGTGTTTGAGCTTTTGTTGGTATTTGTGCATTTCAGATTTGGAAAAGGGCTAAGTGCAAAACTTCTTTAAAATCTCTATTCCACGACCATGTAATGCCTCAGCCAACCCTTGTTAAAGAAACTTTTAGACACACCATGGTCTGGGGCATCTCTGTCTCATGAGACCAGAGTTTGTCATAGGCTTCAGTCCAGATGCTTGAAAGGGTGCCTTTAACTCGTTTGTCAGTGCTTTCTTCACTGGGTGCCTTTGAAATGAAAGGCTTATGTTAGACTGTAATCCCTCAGAGGAAGTTTGGCTGTGCAGTGGAGATGTCGGAGGCACTAAGACCCAGGAGGCTCCTGCCTTGTTGGCTGGAGCAGGGCAGGCTGTGCATGTACAGAGGGAAGGAAGTCATTAGTGCAGGCTGAGCCGTGGAGTTTGGGGCTCTTGCTGGATTTCCCCACCAGTATGTAACTTTGTCCTTGTGGCAGTTTTTTGTGGGCAGAATTGGGCACCCAGCCAAGGCTGCTCCTTACACTGCAGGGTCTGTAGGGCATGTTCTCCTGATACACCTTTGGAATTTACTTCGTGAAAATTTGACTGAAGCAGAAATGAATCCTGGAGTTGGGAATTCTTCCAGGCTGCGTGTGAGGGAATCATTGGTTTGATCTTTGTTAGCAGAGTAGCTTGGATGGCAGCGGGAGTGTGTGTGTGTGTGTGCTGATTTCCTGCAGGAGAGAGAATTGCAGCTCCTGCTTCACCAAGGCTCTTCCCTGAAGGAGAATCCCTATTCTAGGGATCCATAAGGCTGCAGGTCTCCCTGGAGAATGACTTGTCCAGGCAGTGGAGTTGCTGCTTCTGGGACTTCCTGATGGGCAGGGTTTTTATGGCATTTCCACCAGTTTTTCTTGAGTTAAATTCCAAGAGACTCGAGACTTTTCCCCTTTTTCTGGCTCTGTAATTTCCTTCTCCAGTGACTATGGCAAAGATTTAAAGGGGCAAGACGGAGGCAGCATGACTTGCAGCTGCAGCTTCCCTGCATCCGCCACTAGCATCCAGACAATATCTTGATGCTCAACGTTTCTGCTTTACAAATATGATGAAATGGCAGCCCCGGAAGAAGGTGAGTGATGGGAGGAGGTGGGAAAAGCTGCCCAGTGTTCCCCCCCACAGATAAATCCTGGGACCATCCAGCACCCCTCTCCTCTACAGGTGACCATGGTGAGGGTTGAGCAAACCCTTCCCCATCCCCCACAGGTAAATCCTGGGAGTGGGAGTGATCCTTCCCTCCTCTCCTTTATAGGTGACCTGGGAATTGAGTATGCTGTTGAGTATGCCTTCTGCGAGGGCAGCATACACGTTCTATTGCTGTTTTCATTATCACATTGTTTTACAGCACCCAAAGTATGCAGGGTGCTGTGTGGGGCTATGTTATCCTCCTAGGTTGTGACTGGCAGCATTAGTGAGCACTGATTTTTCTTCGCTTCCTTTGTCATTTCTCAACTCTGTTCCCTGCACTGGCCCACGGGTAGGAGGCACAAAGAGGAGAAAGGTGGACTAGTAGCTTCGTAGTGTAGGTTCTGGCCTGGATGCAGCCCCCTTGTGCTGTAACCTGACAGAATGTGCCAAAAAGGGCTTTGGAGGTGATTGTGTACTGGGGAGCAGAAATCTGATGTAGATTTGCAGTGGGCACTGAACCCTGGGGAGGGAAGCACAAGCTCCTTGCCTCTCGGGGTTGGGGGGGAACAATGCCTTTTTTATTCATTCCTGGCTCCAAACCTTTGGAGATGTGTAATCAGGGTTTGGAGGAAGGTAAAAGCCTGCAGAACATATCGTACCTCTTGCCACTGTTCCATTATGTTGAAAAAAGCGCTGAAATTGTACTTGGAATGGCCTAGCCCTGAAGGGGTTAATGAGGCTTTTAGGCCCACAACAGCTTCTCTGGGGTCCCACTGGGGGGCGAGCAGAACATTCACACAAACACAGGGATGGGACGGTTGCAAGGGTACAAGGGGTGGAGCTGCCTCAGCCTATGTGCATGTGCCTGTGTGGGTGCATAGGTCAGCTTTGTTATTTGCTCTGCTTCTCGCTTAGAATGCATGTACACATTGCATGCCTCCTCCTCCTCTAAGGCCATGAGTGTCTGCTGACCAGCGTGCCTGTAGGAGTGCCGCTCTGTGTGCATTTGCCACCACGATTCCACCTCTGTGTGCAACAGTGATTGTGCCTTTGTGTGTGTCTGACTGTGTTTGGCGACGGATCGTAAATAGTAAATCTCTCTTTTCCGGCTATTTCCTAATATGGCTCCTGTGTTGGAAGCAGAGTCTACAAAGCTCGCTCAGTAGTTACGTAAAAATAAATTGCCATTGGCCACAAATAGTGTGTGAGATGAGGGAATGACCTCTCCAGCTGTGTGCTGTGAATGCAGTTAGCAAGTTGTCTGTGTTGTAGAGGCTCATTTTTGCTAACATGCCTGGATTGTGATAACTATGCAGTGACCCTAGTGGTTTGCCGCATAGCAGGACATTTTTAAAAAACACATTTGGCAGTTTGTTTTATTGACATTCTTTAAAGGAAAATCTAGCAAACCGAATGTGCTGTGCCCCCCTCCAGCAATGACCCTCTGCTTCTGGCAGCTGTGGGCTATTATATTTCTTTGGAAAAACCTGCTTGAAGCTCTCTTTATAGCATGATGTGTGATATTGTGTTTTACATCAGGGCAGAAATAGAAATCATATGTGAAATGCGTGAGAGGGTCTCCTGCTTTGAGTGTTACTAGACACTGAAATGAACAGTGCTTCAGAATAGCGTGATTGGAGTTTGTATTCCCACTGCAGCTCAGGGTAATGGGTTAGGCTTCCATATCCTGACACCATATCTCGTCTCTTCTCTCCATTCTGAAGCCCAGAGATGTTCTTTTAATATTTACAACCACTGATGTCTCAGATTAAAAACTGTTAAGTAGAAACAACTGAGGGAATGTAAGCTTGTTGGAGGCGTCTGTTCATTTATCAAGCTTCCGTCTCCATCTTCCTCCCTCAAATTGCTTTTAAGATGTGTACAAACTGTACATTCATAAATGTCTGTTTTTACTATTTCCACCAAACATACAGTAACTCCTGTGGTTAGGGCTGTGCAAAGCCCTCTAGGCCATGCATACAGAAGTATTGACTGAACCACTGAAATATTATTCTTGGCAGCTGGCTGGACTTTTTGACTCTAGAAGATTCTATTTCAAGTGTCCGGATTCAATTCACCGTATTGGCTCACCCTGGTGATGCTTAAATCACAATACCAGAAGCTATATTTATTCTCTGCACTAATGTCTAGTTCATAATCCCACATTATGATATTTCAGACAACCAAATTTGATTCTGTAGAATGCGTAGGAGATTTTTTAATTCAGCCTGGGCTATCACATATTTTATTAATCTGGCTGAGCTGGTAGTCTGAGTAAAAATAATTCCTTCTGCTGTGATGTGATGGAAACTCTTTTCATATTGAATTCAATTGTAGTATAGTAGCAATAAAAAACCTAGCAGAGATTTGGTTTATTTAGTCACTGTTGCCAGAGTGCTCACATGAGCATGGCCAGGCTTTCTGCTGCCTTGCATTAATGCTTTTGTAGTGTTAGGATCATGTGCTTTATTGAGCAGTTTCAAGAAAATAAATCAGGCAAAACACTAACAGATGGCACAGGAGTACCACTCTTACTCAGTAGATCAATATCATTTTAACCAAGCTAAGGAGAAGATACAGTAGCTAGCATTTCTGTAGCCTCCAGCTACGTTTAGGTGTAGGTCAGTTCGGATAATGAAATGACTTGCCTGTCTCTTGCTTATTAAACAAATGTTATGTTACAAAACCAGGAACTGCAAACATTTGTAAATGAGCAAACAGCATATTTCCTTAAATTTACCAAATGAGTGCTCTATTTTGATTTATTAGATTTGCACTTGCCCCCTTTGTGCCATGTTTTGTCTAGAGATTTTGAAGGGGTATATTCTTTGCCCAGGCTGTGCCCTTTCAGGTGCCTGGCTAAGTACCATAGGAGTGGTTTAACAGAGCATGCAACTTACCAGCTGCATTAGTGCATGGATAGTCCTGTAAATAGACTGAGAGCAAGCATCCTTTTTTCTGATCCTAAGGTGTAGCTATAACTTTTGAAGTGGCAAAGAGTCCTGTGGCACCTGATAGACTAACGAGCGTATTGGAGCACTGCATGACATGAATCCGACAAAGTGGGTATTCACCCACGAAAGCCTTATGCTCCAATACATCTGTTAGTCTATAAGGTGCCACAGGACTCTTAGTCTGGATCTGTAAAAGCCGCCAACACGGCTACCCCTCTGATACTATAACTTTGATTCCATGCATTTTGCACCTGGCAAATAAATATATAAAAGGGATTGAAGTAAGCCTCTGCTCATAGACTATCTGTATGTTCATAAAGTTAGAAAGATTCAAACTTCGTGTAATCAAGCAATTAATGTTAGCTGTCTTAGGGTAAATAGTGTAAACAGAACTGCAATTAAGAACTGTAAGGAAGGAGACGGTGACTAGATCTTCCAGTGGCCTATCTATTCGGTCTTACACAAGGATTATGTGAAGCATGGCATCCTGGGAATCTCGCACCATGTGTTGTCTTAGTGGTATTGGCGAGTGGCTCATTTAGAATTCCCCCATGAAGAAAACAGTCTATTTCCCAGAGGACCTCACTGTTAGATCCCATCTAGCAATTGTCACCACTGGGCACTTGCACTCTCCTCTCCAAGCCCACCTGGTAGGCCAGTAGTGCCTCCTATAGACTTACAGCTGTCACCTGGAAGTGAAAATGGAGGTTATTTCTCCTGTAATGGTCTATCTTGTTCACAAAAATGGGCTCTTAAGAGAGAAGAAGCCATTGGATGAGCAGTTTCACAGACTGACACTGGAATTGGTGAGACCGCCAACGTCTGTTGGTGAGAGAGACAAGCCTTCAAGCTTACACGGAGCTCGTCTGGGAAACGTGTCTTCAGATACAGCTACAGCTGCACCGGCACAGATGCACTGCTGTCACGCTTTAGTGAAGACGTTCCGGTGCTGATGGGAGAGCTTCTCCTGTTGACGTAGTTGATACCCCTTTCTGAGAGGTGGTAGCTATGTCAGTGGGAGAAGCTCATTGTCTACACCAGGGGTTAGATCAGTATTACTACATCACTAAGGGGGATGGATTTTTCACACCCCTGAGTGAAGTAGTTATACCAATATAGGTCTGTAGTGTAGACCTCACCTCTGAGTGTCATACGTAAATACAATATGAAATAGATAGCATGAGTAATTAACACCTATTTCAAGGAACCATTCAACCCCTCCAACCCCTCAGACAGAGACAAACACCTACAAGATCTCTATCAAGCATTCTTACAACTACAGTACCCAGCTGCGGAAGTGAAGAAACAGATTGACAGAGCCAGAAGAGTTCCCAGAAGTGACCTACTACAGGACAGACCTAACAAAGAAAATAACAGAATGCCACTAGCCTTCACCTTCAGCCCCCAACTAAAACCCCTCCAACGCATTATCAAGGATCTACAACCTATCCTGAAGGACGACCCAACACACTCAGAAATCTTGGGAGACAGGCCAGTCCTTGCCTACAGACAGCCCCCCAATCTGAAGCAAATACTCACCAGCAACCACACACTACACAACAGAACCACTAACCCAGGAACCTATCCTTGCAACAAAGCCCGTTGCCAACTGTGCCCACATATCTATTCAGGGGACACCATCACGGGGCCTAATAACATCAGCCACGCTATCAGAGGCTCGTTCACCTGCACATCCACCAATGTGATATATGCCATCATGTGCCAGCAATGTCCCTCTGCCGTGTACATTGGTCACACTGGACAGTCTCTACGTAAAGAACAAATGGACACAAATCAGATGTCAAGAATTATAACATTCATAAACTAGTCGGAGAACACTTCAGTCTCTCTAGTCACTCGATTTCTGATCTCAAAGTGACTATCCTTCAACAAAAAAACTTCAAAAACAGACTCCAACGAGAGACTGCTGAATTGGAATTAATTTGCAAATTGGATACAATTAACTTAGGCTTGAATAGAGACTGGGAATGGTTGATTCATTATAAAAAGTAACCTATTTCCCCTTGTTTATTCCTCACCCCCCCCCCCCCACTGTTCCTCAGACGTTCTTGTTAAACCCTTGATTTGTGCTGGAAATGGCCCACCTTGATTATCATACACATTGTAAGGAGAGTGATCACTTTGGATAAGCTATTACCAGCAGGAGAGTGGGATGGTGGGAGAGAAAACCTTTTGTAGTGATAAACACCCATTTTTTTCATGGTCTGTGTGTATAAAAACATCATCTGTATTTTCCACAGTATGCTCCACAGTATGCATCCGATAAAGTGAGCTGTAGCTCACGAAAGCTTGTGCTCAAATAAATTGGTTAATCTCTAAGGTGCCACAAGTACTCCTTTTCTTTTTTTCGAATACAGACTAACATGGCTGTTACTCTGAAACCTGCTTATTCCCTGAGTTCATGAATTAAGCCCAGGTGAAAAGTGAATACATTCTATAGGAAATCGCTACTGGGTCTATTCAAACAATGAGATCTTTCAGTGACCTTTTTTCTTACCAGTGATCATGCTTCTGTGGTGTATTGCTTAGAAACACTGCAGGGAAAACATCCTGAATGCTATCTACACCACTTGTGAAATGTCACCAGCTGAAGAATTCCCCCTCTCTGTAGCAAACTGGGTAGACTGATTCCCTTGCAAGAAGAAAATTTGTTTGTAAAAATCTAACTCCATATTGCTTATAGAACTGAAAGATGTTTCTTAGCTTCTGAGAGATTCCTAATTAGAATGAACAGGAACTCATTGAAACGATCATTTCTCCAGAACAGGAAGATTAATTGGCCCTTAGCTTACTTTAAGGACAAGTTACTTTTGTGAATTGAAGGATGTGGTGGAATCAATTCCATTAAAAGTTAAGTATACTGTCTGGGCTTTTGATTTGCCAAACTAGAGCATCTCTGGCAGAATTCTATTCAGACCAGGTAAAAAAAAATCTAGACAGATTGAGTAATGACAGAAGGCATGTAACTAATGTTGTGGCTAAGATATGAACTTTTATCTGTATTTCGAAGCAGTACTGGTACTTGTCAGAAATAGGTCAAAATAATTAATTTGTATAGAAATTCCTATATTCACTATTTAGAGGGTGTATTCAATGTCTCCGAAGAGCATTTACAAATCTGAGTCTGACTTTTAATCTACTTTAATTAAAAGGAGTCAGTGTTGTTGGATAGTTAAATATTGTATATGTTTTTCTTTTATGGATATTGTGAATCTTTGCTTTGAAAATGACATCCTACCTGAAAGCCCAGCTCTGCCTAGGCTATTAATATATTTTCTGGCCAATGAGATAGGACAGCACTGCTTTTTCTACGTTCCTCCACCAGAGACCTGGAATGGAGATGCTTCCCCCAAATCTGATGGCAAATCTGATGAGAAATATGAGTGGTTCAATTGACTGATGCAGCGGTTTAGGGGACTTTAGTTTTAATAACCTTTACTTTGAAGATGCTCTCATGATGAACTGTGGATACCTAGTTCCCTGAGATTTAAGTGAAGCAGCTTTGTTGTTCAGTATCACATACCTAGATTAAACACATGAAAATTATATGCACCTGGTTTTGTGTGGAATCCATGCTACTGCTCTTGTTGAAGGTTTTGGACAAAGAGGATAAACTTGCAATGCTTAACATCAAAGGAATATATGGAATAGACTAGAGCACTTTTTATCAGTGCTAAGATCTCCATAGTGTCCAATGCAGGAAGAGAAGGACAAAGAACATGAAGTCAGTTAGTGTAGTAATTGTAGGTTACTTGGAGACTTGAAAAGACTCTAGTTCAAAACTCCTGGTACTTGCCTCATGAAGCATCTGTGAGATTCAAGTGTTCTGGAATTCATTTTCTTGCCTTAGAAATCCTGTACATGAAAGCAGATGTGCTTTTTGAAGGGAGGACACTACATTGCTTGTAGAGAATGAGGTAATAATTATATGTCTGAGGTAGTGCAAACAGGTTAGAAGAAGAAATTACCAAATAATGCAAGCCCTATTGTAATGTGACATATCATAATGTAATTGCATTCCTTTTCAGAGAGACTACAAGCTTTCATTTTAAATTAGTCTCCGTTATTTCAGAGACTCTTTTCTGAACAGTTTTCCTGCTCAGTTATCCAGTGTTATCCATCCATACTCCAATGTTGTCTGCTAGGAAGAAACATAGAATCATAAAAATCTCAGGAGATCATCTAGTCCAACCCCCTGCTCAAAGCAGGACTAATCCTCAACTAAATCATCCCAGCCAGGGCTTTGCCGAGCCGGGCCTTAAAAACCCCTAAGGAGGGAGATTCCACCACCTCTCTAGGTAAAGCATTCCAGTGCTTCATTACCCTCCCAGTGAGATAGTGTTACCTAATCTGACGTCCCCCACTGCAACTTGAGACCATTACTCCTTGTTCTGTCAACAGCTACCACTGAGAACAGTCTAGATCCATCCTCTTTGGAACCCCCTTTTAGGTAGTTGAAAGCAGCTGTAAAATCCCCCCTCATTCCTCTTTTCTGCAGACTAAATAATCCCAGTTCCCTCAGTGCCTCCTCATAAATCATGTGCTCCAGCCCCCAATCAAGGAATAATAATATTCCCCTATCTAGACGATTGTTTACTAAAAGCTTCCATTCAGGCAGACGCCTTTGACATTACTCACAGAACGCTTGCCCTCTTCCTGTACAGAAGTTGGACTTCATTGGGGCCCATCTTGACTCCCTGGAAGCCAAAGCATTACCACCAATGAACAGTTTTAACCTCATCTCTTCAGTACTGAAGAGTCCATGTGTATCAGCACAAACCTGTCTCCAATTGTTAGGCTATATGGTGGCAACCACATTTGTGGTATGACATGCATGTCTTCATATGCGCTGCCTTCAGGGCTGGCTAAGAACCATCTATGTACCACACAAACACAGCTTAAGCAGACACCTTACAATGTCGACCAAAGTCAAAGACTCTCTACATTGGTGGACATAACCCAACAACATGTGCGCGGGAGTTCATTCCATTCAGAACCCACTCTCAATGATACTCAAAACTGATGCCTTCTTGATTGGCTGAAGAGCCCATCTGCAACACCACACAATTCAGGGCAGGTGGTCTCCCCTCAGGACATAGCTAGACATAAATCTCTTAAAGTTCCACACAGTTCGCAACACGTGCTTCCACTTCCTACCATTGATAAGGAACGAGAATATATAAATGACTGACAACATTGCCTGCATGTTTTATATAAACTGACAGACAGAAGCCCAATCACATTCCTTACGCACTGAAGCCCTGAAACTATGGAACTTGAGTATCCAGCACAATATCAGCATCACAGCGTTGTACTTCCAGGCTGTCAAAATACTATAGTGGGCACACTGAACAGAGAATTTTTTCAGGATCATGAATGGGAACTAAACAACATGGTCCTACAGAACGTATTCCAACAATGGGGCCAACCATCCATCGACCTTTTTGCGACAACCCAGGACTACAAATGCCCATGGTTCAGTTCGAGACCAGATATGGAGCCTCAATCCTTGGGTGATGCCTTCCTCTTCAAATGGGAAGAAGCTCTCTTGATCCCTTTGTTGTTGAGAGTGATGCACAAAATACATACTAACAAGGCCAAGATCATATTGATACCCCAGTGTGGCCCAGACAGACTTGGTACCCTTATCTATTGCAGATAGCACACCACACACTCTTTCACTCCTGCCAGACCTTTTATCACAGGACACGGGATGGGTTCATCACCCGAACCTGGAGAGACTTCACCTGAAAGCATGACTCTAACATGGTTCCATCATGACAAACTAGACTGTTTGGAACAGATTATAGACAGTCAACCATGCGCAATACTTACCTTGAGAAATGGACGTTTCTACCTGTTTCTGCACCTATGCCCTTGATATTGGACTCTATCTTGGAACTAAAAAAATCTGGCCTCTCCATTAGTTAGATCAAAGCACATCTCACAGCTATTACTGCCTTCTACCAGAATATCAATGGGACATCGCTATTTGCCCATCCACTCACCAAACGTTTCCTTACGGGTGTGATGGGTTGGACACCCCCACTCCCCCCCCCCATTAGGAGTGCCACCTGATGTGCTGGGGACCCACTGAGCCCACCTGTCCCACCAGCGTGGGTTCCCCTTACTCTGTGCTGCTGTGACAGGCTCTCAAGCCCCCTTCCAGCACACACACAGGTGTAGAATCACACAGAGTCTGCATTCAGATCTGAGTGGGAGGACTCACCTTGGGGATTTCCCAGCACTCAAGTACACACACCCTCTGGAGTGTAAACCCAAAATTATATTGTCTTGTGTTGTATAGAGACCTATATAGCATAAGCTTATGAAATTTGCCCCCTCCCTGAATGTGGAGGAAGATATGCACAGCTTTTTGCCCCCCTCCCCCCAGTTATGAATTGCATAAACTCGGTTTTAGAATAAACCAAAAACAAGTTCATTAACTACAAAAGGTAAATTTTAAGCGATTATAAGGGTTAGTAAACATGACAAAGCAGATTACTGAGCAAATAAAACAAAACACACAAACTAAGCTTGATACACTAATGAATACTGTCTACAAATAATAATTTCTCACCCTAAACGTTGTTTTAAGCATGTTGCAGAATTTCTTGGGGCTTAACTGCACTGCTTGCAGTTTAAAACTCCAGGTATATCCTTCCCTGGCCAAACACTGTTCCCAGCCCGGGCTCAGCCCCTGCCCCACCCAGCCTAGTTCCTTTGTTTGTTCTGGTGTTTTCAGCAGTCTTCCTTCTTAGGCAGGGAAGTAGTGGAAAAGAGCCTAGATTAACTCAGTCCCCAGCCTTAAATAGGATTTGCATATGGTGGGAATCTTTTGTTTCCGAGTTTGACCCCCACCCCCTTCCCATGAAAAGTACCAGTATTCAAGATAGTATCCTGTATCAGGTAACTTGATCACGTGACCCTGCAGTGTCAAAGCAGCATCCCAGGAAACTTCTCAGGAAGGAGGGAGATTAGTATTTTCAAAGTCCTATTATCCTTCCTAATGGCCCATCCAGGCTGATTACATACTGTGTGGTGGGCGTTCCCCAAATACACACACAGTTGTAATTGTTGCATAGTCAGTATTCCTAACTTCCGATACAGAAATGATACATGCATACAAATTGGATAAGCACATTTAGTAAATCATAACCTTTCCAATGATACTTAACATGACCCATCTTGCATAAAACTAGGGCTGTCAAGCGATTAAAAGAATTAATCACAATTAATTGCACTGTTAAACAATAATAACGACCATTTATTTAAATATTTTTGGATGTTTTCTACATTTTCAAATATATTGATTTCAGTTACAACTCAGAATACAAAGTGTACAGTGCTCACTTCATATTTATTTTTGATTGCAAGTATTTGCACTGTGAAAAAACAAAAGAAATTGTATTTTTCAATTCACCTAATACAAGTACTGTAGTGCAATGTCTTTATCATGAAAGTTGAACTTACAAATGTAGAATTACGTAAAAAGAGAAAAAAACCTGCATTCAAAATTTGTCACCAAATTTGCAGATGATACAAAATTGCTCAAGATAGTTAAGTCCCAGGCAGACTATGAAGAGCTACAAAAGGATCTCTCAAAACTGGGTGACTGGGCAACAAAATGGCAGGTGAAATTCAATGTTGATAAATGCAAAGTAATGCACATTGGAAAACATAATCCCAACTATACATATAAAATGATGGGGTCTAAATTAGCTGTTACCACTCAAGAAAGAGATGTTGGAGTCATTGAGGATAGTTCTCTGAAAACATCCACTCAATATGCAGAGGCAGTCAAAAAAGCGAAGAGAATGTTGGGAATCATTAAGAAAGGGATAGATAATAAGACAGAAAATATCATATTGCCTCCATATAAATCCATCGTACGCCCATATCTTGAATACTGCATGCAGATGTGGTTGCCCCATCTCAAAAAAGATATATTGGAATTGGTTCAGAAAAGGGCAACAAAAATGATTACAGGTATGAAACGGCTTCCTTATGAGGAGAGATTAATAAGACGGATTTTTCAGCTTGGAAAAGAGACAACTAAGTGGGGGGGGGGGATATGATTGAGGTCGATAAAATCGTGACTGGTGTGGAGAAAGTAAATAAGGAAGTGTTATTTCCTCTTTCTCATAACGCAAGAACTAGGGGACACCAAATGAAATTATTAGGCAGAAGGTTTAAAACAAACAAAAGGAAGTATTTCTTCACACAACACATAGTCAACTTGTGAAACTCTGCCAGAAGATGTTGTGAAGACCAAGACTATAACAGGGTTAAAAAAAGAACTAGATACATTCATAGAGGATAGGTCCATCAATGGGTATTAGCCAGGATGGGCAGGGATGATGTCCCTCGCTGCTGTTTGCCAGAAGCTGGGAATGGGTGACAGGAGATGACTCACTTGATGATTATCTGTTCTGTTCATTCCCTCTGGGGCACCTGGCATTGACCACTGTCAGAAGACAGGATGCTGGGCTAGATGGACCTTTGATCTGACACAGTATGGCTGTTTTTAATCTAAAATTTTAGAGCTTGCACGTCCACTCAGTCCTACTTCTTGTTCAGCCAGTTGCTCAAACAAGTTTGTTTACATGTGCAGGAGACAATGCTGCCTGCTTCTTGTTTACAGTGTCATCTGAAAGTGAGAACAGGCATTCTCATGGCACTGTTGTAGTTGGCATCGCAAGATATTTATGTGCCAGATGCGCTAAAGATTCATATGTTCCTTCATACATCAACCACCATTCCTGGGGACATGTGTCCATACTGATGATGGGTTCTGCTCGATAACAATCCAAAGCATTGCAGACCGACGCATGTTCATTTTCATTATCTGCGTCAAATGCCACCAGTGGAAGGTTGATTTTCTTGTTTAGTGGTTCGGGTTCTGTAGTTTCCGCATTGGAGTGTTGCTCTTTTAAGACTTCTGAAAACATGCTCCACATCTCGTCCCTCTCAGATTTGGAAGGCACTTCAGATTCTTAAACTTTGGGTCGAGTGCTGTAGCCATCTTTAGAAATCTCACATTGGTACCTTCTTTGTGTTTTGTGAAATCTGCAGCAAAAGTGTTCTTAAAACGAACAACATGTGCTGGGTCATCATCCGATGAATATGAAATATATGGCAGAATGCAGGTAAAACAGAGCAGGATCATACAATTCTCCCCCAAGGAGTTCAGTCACAAATTTAATGAGCACATTTTCTTAACAAGCGTCATCAGCATAGAAGCATGTCCTCTGGAATGGTGGCAGGAGCATGAAGGGGCATACAAATGTTTAGCATATCTGGCACATAAACACCTTGCAATACCAGCTACAAAAGTGCCAGGCAAATGCCTGTTCTCACTTTATGGTGATACTGTTGTCTTCTTCTTATTTACAATATCTCCTGTAAATGTAAACAAACTTGTTTGTCTTGGCAATTGGCTGAACAAGCTGTAGGACTGAGTGGACTTCAAGGCTCTGAAGTTTTACATTGTTTTGTTTTTCAGTGCAGTTATGTAACAAAAAAAAAATCTACATTTCTAAGTTGCACTTCCACAACAAAGAGATTGCACTACAGTACTTGTATGAGGTGAATTGAAAAATAATTTTTTTATCGTTTTACAGTGCAAATATTTGTAATAAAAAATAATATACGCTTTGATTTCAATTACAATACAGAATACAGTATATATGAAAATATAGAAAAACATCCAGAATATTGAATAAATTTCAATTAGTATTCAATTGTTTAACAGCGCAATTAAAAGTGTGATTAATTGTGATTAATTATTTAAATTGTGATTAATGTTTTTGTTAATTGCATGAGTTAACTGCAATTAGCTGACAGCTCTACATACAACATATCTTAGTTAGGTCGTATTCCTATTGTAACTATTTCTATGAAGAATATCGGACGTAGTGTCACAATGGGCATCAGGAACACTTACCGCAAAGTATGCGCACCCACTCCACCTTGGGATTTGAACCTAGTATTACACTGTCTCACTTGACCCCTATTTGAACCCTTAGCAACATGTTCTCTTGCACATCTATTGATGAAGGTGGAATTCCTAATGGCTATCACATCAGCTCATCGCATGGGCAAGTTAGGGGCCCTTCTGGCACACCCACCTTGCACAATTTTTTTTCAAGAACAAGGTCATCCTAAGATCTCATCCAAAATTTCTACCTAAAGTATCTTCTTCCTTCCATGTAAATTAGCCAATCCATCTCCCCATATTCTTCCCCAAACCACATGGCGTACACAGGATTCAGTATTTACATACTCTAGATTTCAGACATGCACTAGTGTTCTACCTGAATAGAACTAAGTCTTTCAGAAAATCTCCGAGGATATTCATTTCCACTATGGAACATTCTAAAGGTTCCGCTCTAAAGTCTACACAAAGACTATATAAATAGATCTCCAGATGCATCCATCCATATTATCAACAAAAGAACCTTCAACCGCCATTGGAGATCAGAACTCGCTCTACCAGATCCTTTTCAACTTCAGTAGCCTTTCTAAACAATGTTCCAATCATGGGTATATGTAGAGCAGCCACTTGGGCCTTCAAATATATGTTTACAAAACACTATACAATTGATCGGAGTTCAAGATCTGCACAGGGTGAGTAACCTTCTCTGACTGATTGCACAGTTGGCTGATATGGATAGGACCTGCTCTTTTTCAGTTCAGCAAGAGCAGATGTAATCAGAATAAACAGTCTTGTGTGCTAAACAAGAAGAGTAAAGGCGGGACAATGTGTTGTATCTTCTTAGGCGGAAGTTCCCTTCACGTTTTTAAAGATGTTTTTCATTTTCAAGGCTTTGCAACTTCACTGTGTTAAAGTCTGGAAATAGATGGTAATTGAGCTGAGCTCTAAAGATTCTGCGGAAGTGACTGGCACATAGGGAAGGCAGCATAGCATTTGGCTAACTCTGAGGCTTTGGGGTTAGTGGATTTTTACTCCTCAACATTTGTTTCCTTCAAATGTTTTACTCAATCTTTAATTAACCGTTTCATATAACTCTTTCACTTCCCTGCCTCCTGTTCCTCAAATTAAACCCTGGATTTGTGCTGGAAATGGCCCACCTTGATTATCATACACATTGTAAGGAGAGTGGTCACTTTAGATAAGCTATTACCAGCAGGAGAGTGGGTTTGTGGGGGCGGGGGGGGGGTGAGAAAACCTGGATTTGTGCTGGAAATGGCCCAACTTGATTATCATACACATTGTAAGGAGAGTGGTCACTTTAGATAAGCTATTACCAGCAGGAGAGTGGGGTGGGAGGAGGTATTTTTTCATGCTTTGTGTGTATATAAAAAGATCTTCTACACTTTCCACAGTATGCATCCGATGAAGTGAGCTGTAGCTCACGAAAGCTTATGCTCAGATAAATTGGTTCGTCTCTAAGGTGCCACAAGTACTCCTTTTCTTTTTGCGAATACAGACTAACACGGCTGCTACTCTGAAATTGTAATGTGTAAACTGAGATATTAGATTGCTATGGAGATCTGCAGACACAGCAAAAGTCCAACAGACTCAAACTCCGGTGTTGACAATGAGGCATTTAGGGTTTTATATGTTTGCTTGTGAAGAAATAATGAGTGACTTGTTTTGCTTACATTTTACTTCTACTCAAGAAGAAAAAACAAATGCAAAGCTCAGAGTTGCTTGTAACCTCTGGTATTTTGTTTGGCTTTGCACAGTTTTTACAAATACTGCAACAGCTGTTTCCATGTTTCTCCTAATTACCCTAAGAAAAAGTGCACATCAAAATAATGTCTCCAGCTTTCCTAGCAGAAACACACTTCTTGGGCTTATGTTGTATTTTGTTTTAATTTTATCTTAATTTTCTCTTTCTTTGCCTTAACTTCTGGAACTAGCTAAATTTTTTTCACGTTCTTTAATTTATGCTTTTTGTTGCTGTGGTGATCTTATGAATGGGTATTGTAGTTACAGTTGCGTGGTTTCTTGTTAGGATTAATTTTGATAGCTGCATATTCACACACATAGCAGAACTGTAATTTAATCAATGCAATGCCAAAATATTATTCACAAAGAAACATTTGCTCCTCCATTTTCCAAATAAAGCATTTGAAGGGAACACTCTTTCCAGTAAGTGGTATAGTGGGGAGTTTCTGAGAGTACAAGATAATTATTTGTAATTATGGACATGTCTGCAAGGGAAATCATCTTAATTTGTTCCTGCTAAGAAACAGAATTGCCCTAGTTGCAACATATAAATCCTTTTAGGAGATTAATGCCCTATGCCTTTGATACTGTGCATAGACACTGTAACCTCTTGTTTCAGAGAAGCAGCCTTGTTAGTCTGTATCCGCAAAAAGAACAGGAGTACTTGTGGCACCTTAGAGACTAACCAATTTATTAGAGCATAAGCTACAGCCCACTTCATCGGATACATAGAATGGAACATGTAGTAAGAAGATATATATACATACTGTGATAAAGCATGGCCAGAGGGCAGCAGGAGAGTGTTAGAAGGGAGCCTTATTCCCTGTAGAGGGAAGAAAGTTTGCTATAAATTAATTAATCAGACAAGAGGAGGAGTTGAAGCAGAGTGGATTGGTGTTGGAGCAGAGCGCAGTTTGGAGGGAAGCAAAGGAGAGTTTGGAGAAGTGCTGTGGTGGGCTAAGACGACCACGACCTTAGGTAAAGGGACACCTGATTTGTGCAGAGGGAGGGCACAAGCTGAAGGGCAGGAGAGGGAAGTAGCCCAGGGGAAGGAACCGCTAGTTCCAATGGTTTACCGCTATCCCTAGGGCCCCTGGGCTGGGACCCGGAGTAGAGGGTGGGCCCGGGTCCCTCCCTCTCCACTCCACTCCACTCCTCTAGGACACAAGTGAGGCAGTTAATACCCTAGTTCAGGGGCAAGAAACGGTGCCCTGAACTCCGACCGAAGAAGAGAAAGTGTGTAGTGCCGGCAATTTGCCACAATACATACAGAGAACAAGAAAAAGTGGAGTAAGATATACCTCTTGGTTTATCTAAAATTGCCCCTTTAATCCCACTCTTCAGTTTGAATTTTTGCCAACAGAAGACTTCAATTAAAAAAAATCCTTAATGAAGTGCAGACAGCCCATGAGACTGAATTCCTACCTTCACTCCAGGATAACTGATACTGAATAGTAAACTTATAGCTAAGAGAACAGATGTTAAAAGGTATAATGTAGAGTAAGGACAGGTCTACACTACCACTTATGTTGATATAATTTACGTCGCTCCGGGCTGTGAAAAAGCCACACCCCGAGTGACACAAGTTACACCAACCTAAGCACCAGTGTGGACAGAGTAATGTTGGCAAGAGATGCTCTCCCACCAACATAGCTACTGCCTCTCCCAAAGATGGAGTAATTATGCTGACAGGAGAGCTCTCTCCCATCGTCATAGAGCGTCTTCTCCAGTCATGCTATGGTGGTGCAGCTGCATTGATGTCGAGCTTCTAGTGTAGACTGGTCCTAAGATTCCTCTCTCAGCTGTAGTGTACCACACCCAGTGGTAGAGCTTTGCAGCATCTACAAGTCCTGTAGTTTAGGAAAGGAAAGCTTCAGAAGTTTTCTTGCCTTGAAGCTGTTGGGGGAATGGATGTGTAGCACATTAGATAAAAGAAAAGGAGTACTTGTGGCACCTTAGAGACTAACCAATTTATTTGAGCATAAGCTTTCGTGAGATACAGCTCACTTCATCGGATGCATAAAGTGGAAGATGCAGTGAGGATGTTTTATACACACATTTTTTCATGGTCTGTGTGTATAAAACATCCTCACTGCATTTTCCACTTTATGCATCCGATGAAGTGAGCTGTAGCTCACGAAAGCTTATGCTCAAATAAATTGGTTCATCTCTAAGGTGCCACAAGTCCTCCTTTTCTTTTTGCGAATACAGGTAACACAGCTGCTACTCTGAAACCAGCATGTTAGATAGGCTCGCTGTCTGGCATCTGGGAAGAGAATAGAGTCTAAGCTCACTTCTCTTGCCCTGCTGCTGCCTGTGCTGTACCTGCCCTGTGGATAGACAGAAGACTTTGTTCTCCAAAGTTGTGTATTCAGCACCTCTCTTCAGGGCCAAATCCACTAAAAAAACTCTTCGAATCTGTGCATATTAACATTAGAGAAAATAAACAGATACAAGCACATGCTGTCAGCAGACCGTTCGTTCCATGGTTTGTTAGCTTGCACTGTTACGAGGAATTAGAATACAGAGCTGAACTGCAGCTATCCCGTGGCTCTGGAATTCAACTGAATAAGAGCAGCTCATCTTGCTCCTTTTGTCACTCAAATAACATGCAGAATACCAAATGAAATGATAAATGTGAAGTTTAATCCCCAGACCTGTTTTTGAGAATCAGTATTTCTGCAGTAGCATCACCCATAGGACTACGGTGTAGATTGTACGTGCACTGAAATGCCATCAGAGTGGTATCATTTTTTATTTAGTTTATTACTGTCTAGAAACATCCATTCCTTTATTACTTTTCATTAGTTTTTAATAAATATGCAGCTGTATGGGATTCATGTGCACTTCGTGCAATGAGCAGAATACAAGGCAAAAGTGAGAACACCTCTGCAAACTGAATACCACTGTCTTTAACTCATAAACAAGGGGGCATTGTTTTAGTGCAGGGGTGGGCAAACTATGGCCTGGGGGCCACATCCGGCCCTCCAGGCATTTTAATCTGGCCCTTGAGTTCCTGCCAGGAAGCGGGGTCCAGGGCTTGTCCTGCTCTGGTGCTCCAGCTGGGGAGAGGGGTCGGGGTCTTGCACCACTCCACATGGCTCCCGGAAGCAGCGGCATGTTCCCTCTCCAGCTCCTGTGTCTAGGGGCAGCCAGGGGGCTCTGCCCGCTTCCCCTGCAGCTCCCATTGGCCGGGAACCACAGCCAATGGGAGCTGCAGGGGCAGTGCCTGCAGACAGGGGAGCGTGCAGAGATGCCTGGCCGCACAGAAGCTGGAGGGGGGACATGCTGCTGTTTCTGGGAACTGCTTGAGGTAAGCGCCACCCAGAGCCTGCCTCCTGACCTCCTCCCACGCCCCTTCCCTGCCCTCCCGCATCCCAACCCCCAATTTTGTGAGCATTTATACAATTGCCATACCCAGATGTGGCCCTTGGACCAAAAAAGTTTGCCCACCCCTGTTTAGTGGGTTGCCTGGCTTATCCCTAAGAGAGAATGGGCCTTTGGTCCTCGTGCAAGACAAAGGAATAGGGGGCACTCTTTCAAGTTCAGTTGGTAGTTTGCTCAGAATACAACATTAATAATAGGAAAGAGACAATCAACTTAACCAAAGTGCCAGTGTCAAGAGGAAAGCTTGTCTAAACAAGCAAGTTTATATAATCACAATGATCACCCTGCTTAAAATGGTTCTTTTCCCTTCACTGCAGTATAGCACATTGGCTGTCCATCCCTGCTGAATCAGGGGACACCAAGCACATAAGTAAATGGCTAGGCAGCAGTCCCTTCCAACCCTTAAATTCTATGATTCTATGAAAAACTGCTTAAACTCGAGATGGAAACAAATGGCACAAGTCTGAATGCCTCAGAGAGATATTTGGAAACCTTATGGTTCAGTAACCCTGACCCAAGCTTCTCAGAATAGCTGAGTTCTCAATATGGATTTTCTTCTGTTCCAGTTGATTTGAAAAAGAACATCCAAACAGAGGACTGACTATCATAGAATCATTGAATATCAGGGTTTGAAGGGACCCCAGAAGGTCATCTAGTCCAACCCCCTGCACAAAGCAGGACCAATTCCCAGTTAAATCATCCCAGCCAGGGCTTTGTCAAGCCTGACCTTAAAAACCTCTAAGGAAGGAGATTCTACCACCTCCCTAGGTAACGCATTCCAGTGTTTCACCACCCTCTTAGTGAAAAAGTTTTTCCTAATATCCAATCTAAACCTCCCCCACTGCAACTTGAGACCATTACTCCTCGTTCTGTCATCTGCTACCATTGAGAACAGTCTAGAGCCATCCTCTTTGGAACCCCCTTTCAGGTAGTTGAAAGCAGCTATCAAATCCCCCCTCATTCTTCTCTTCTGCAGGCTAAACAATCCCAGCTCTCTCAGCCTCTCCTCATAACTCATGTGTTCCAGTCCCCTAATCATTTTTGTTGCCCTTCGCTGGACTCTCTCCAATTTATCCACATCCTTCTTGAAGTGTGGGGCCCAAAACTGGACACAGTACTCCAGATGAGGCCTCACCAATGTCGAATAGAGGGGAACGATCACGTCCCTCGATCTGCTCGCTATGCCCCTACTTATACATCCCAAAATGCCATTGGCCTTCTTGGCAACAAGGGCACACTGCTGACTCATATCCAGCTTCTCGTCCACTGTCACCCCTAGGTCCTTTTCCGCAGAACTGCTGCCTAGCCATTCGGTCCCTAGTCTGTAGCTGTGCATTGGGTTCTTCCGTCCTAAGTGCAGGACCCTGCACTTATCCTTATTGAACCTCATCAGATTTCTTTTGGCCCAATCCTCCAATTTGTCTAGGTCTTTCTGTATCCTATCCCTCCCCTCCAGCGTATCTACCACTCCTCCCAGTTTAGTATGATCCGCAAATTTGCTGAGAGTGCAATCCACACCATCCTCCAGATCATTTATGAAGATATTGAACAAAACCGGCCCCAGGACCGACCCTTGGGGTACTCCACTTGATACCGGCTGCCAACTAGATATGGAGCCATTGATCACTACCCGTTGAGCCCGACAATCTAGCCAGCTTTCTACCCACCTTATAGTGCATTCATCCAGCCCATACTTCCTTAACTTGCTGACAAGAATACTGTGGGAGACCGTGTCAAAAGCTTTGCTAAAGTCAAGAAACAATACATCACAATACATCATTATGAGTTTGTTCTCAGTTCCTGCATGGGGATTCCCAGCAAATCAAGATAGAAATTTAGCATTAATGCTTAGGCAAAACTGATTTGAACAGCATAAGGTGTGAGATATATTTCTGTTGACTGTAAGTCAACTTAATAGTGCTGGTAGGGGAATTCTGCATAGTACCTGGACTGGTTGGTGGCAGAATTTAGGGACCCCCCAGGTCAAATAGTTTTCTGCCCAGGTGATTCCCTTAAACTGATGTATTTCAGGGACTATTGCCTCATTTCCCTGAATTGCAGGTGCCAAGGAAGTGAAAGCAAACTCTGAAACTGAAATGTGAACCACAGCAGTGCAGTCTGCTCACTGAACTACTCAGATTCATTATTATTTTCCAGTGTCCAGAGGTGTGCTAGGCTCCTATCTGTGCATAGAAGAAATAGAAACAAATATGGCAGGCCACCAGCTTGGCTTAACAGAGAAATCTTTGGTGAGCCTAAACACAAAAAGGAAGCTTAGAAGAAGTGGAAACTTGGACAGATGACCAGCGAGGAGTATAAAAATATTGCTTGAGCGTGCAGGGATGTAATCAGGAAAGCCAAAGCACAATTGGAGTTGCCACTAGCAAGGGATGTGAAGGGTAACAAGAAGGGTTTGTACAGGTATGTTAGCAACAAGAGAAAAGGTCTGGAAAAGTGTGGGACTCTTAATGAATGGGGGAGGCAACCTAGTGACAGATGATGTGGAAAAAGCTGAAGTACTCAATGCTTTTTTTGCCTCGGTCTTCACAGACAAGGTCAGCTCCCAGACTGCTGCACTGGGCAGCACAGTATGGGGAGGAGGTGAACAGCCCTCAGTGGTGAAAGAACAGATTAAGGACTGTTCAGAGAAAGCAGGACATGTACAAGTCCATGGGGCTGGATCTATGCATCCGAGGTTTGAGAGTTGGGTGATGTGACTGCAGAGCCATTGGCCATTATCTTTGAAAACTCGTGGTGATCAAGGGAGGTCCCGGACAATTGGAAAAAGGCAAATATAGTGCCCATCTTTAAAAAAGAGAAAAAGGAGAATCCAGGGAACTACAGACTGGTCAGGCTTACCTCTGGAAAAATCATGGAGCACCTCAAGGAATCCATTGTGAAGCACTTGGAGGAAAGGAAGGTGATAGAAGCAGTAAGCATGGATTCACTAAGGGCAAGTCATGCATGACCAACCTGCTTGCAGTCTATGATGAGATAACTGGCTCTGTGGATATGGGGAAAGCGGTGGACGTGATATACCTTGACTTTTGGAAAGCTTTTGATACAGTCTCCCACAGTATTCTTGTCAGCTAGTTAAAGAAGTATGGGCTGGATGAATGGACTATAAGGTGGATAGAAAGCTGGTGGGCTCAACGGATGGTGATCAATGGCTCGATGTCTAGTTGGCAGCCGGAATCAAGCGGAGTGCCCCAGGGGTCAGTCCTGGAGCCAGTTTTGTTCAATGTCTTCATTAATGATCTGGATGATGGGATGGATTGCACCCTCAGCAAGTTCATGGATGACACTAAGCTGTGGGGAGAGGTAGATACGCTGGAGGGATGGGGTCCAGAGTGACCTAGACAGATTGGAGGATTGGGCCAAAAAAAGTCTGATGAGGTTCAACAAGGACAAGTTCAGAGTCCTGCACTTAGGACGGAAGAATCCCATGCACCGCTAAAGGCTGGGGACCAACTGGCTAAGCAGCAGTTCTGCAGAAAAGGACTTGGGGATTACAGTGGATGAGAAGCTGGATATGAGTCAGCAGTGTGCCCTTGTTGCCAAGAAGGCTAACGGCGTATTGGGCTACGTAAGTAGGAGCATTGCCAGCAGATCAAGGAAAGTGATTATTCCCCTCTATTTGGCACTGGTGAGGCCACATCTGGAGTATTGCGTCCAGTTTTGGGGCCCCCGCTACAGAAAGGATGTGGACAAACTGGAGAGAGTCCAGCAGAGGGCAACGAAAATGATCAGGGGGCTGGTGCACATGACTTATGAGGAGAGGCTGAAGGAACTGGGCTTATTTAGTCTGCAGAAGAGAAGAATAAGGGGGGATTTGATAGCAGTGTTCAACTACCTGAAGGGGAGTTCCAAAGAGGATGGAGTGAGACTGTTCTCAATTGTGGCAGATGACAGAACAAAGAGCAATGGTCTCAAGTTGCAGTGGAGGACGTCAGATTAGGTAACACTATTTCACTGGGAGGGTAGTGAAGCACTGGAATGCTTTACCTAGAGAGGTGGTAGAATCTCCCTCCTTAGGGGTTTTTAAGGCCTAGATTGACAAAGCCCTGGCTGGGATGATTTCGTTGGGGTTGGTCCTGCTTTGAGCAGGGGGCTGGACTAGATGACCTCCTGAGGTCTCTTCCAACTCTAATCTTCTATGATTCTAAGGTGACGTATGGTCCTTACCCCATGCAGCTGAGATGTGACTGTTTGCAAGGGAAAGAAAACAGGGTGGGATGAAGAGAGAAGGCTGTGTTGTCACTCGTTGAAGGCAATTGTGCATACTGGGTAGCAAAATTTAGGTCTTTAACTCAATGTTTGTCAATGTGGTGGCAAAGTAGGTCTTCAGGAGGGATTCGAATAAGGAGAGAACTCAGGAAGAAAGTTCAGTGCACGGGGCCAGCCAGGAAAAGGGTATGGAGATGGTTGTGGGAGAAGTGGACAAATAGGGCTTCATAGGCTGCGCACAGGATGCAATGAGAGACCAGGTCAGATAAGATTTGCAGGCAGAACTCAGTGCCATTTAGAAATGTAATGTGTACATGCTAATGTAAATTATGCATTGGTATGGATGGCAGAATAGACCCCTGACCCATTCTGGATCCATCCAACTGTTTTGAATCGCATTCTCCATTTTATGTGAACAAGTGGAGCAACTTTCAGCGGCTAAATGGTATCAAAGTGCTTTTGATATATTGGTAATATTCCTTTCTGCCTATCTACGTGTTGAGCTGAGCTGCCGCTCTGGCTGTTGAGCTCTCATTGAAGTGACTCCTGGATCAGTTTGTAACAATTTTTCCAGTAGATCTCAGGATTGGTGGATGTATTTTATTAAAGGTATTTGTACTGGGACACTCATTAAACTTGGAAATAAGGATTGAGCTATTGATGCCATCTAGATCTCCCCTGATTTAAGAGACTCTACCTTTCAGGAGCATAGATTTAACCAGCAGAACTCTAGAGCATGGTCTCTGTGTTTATCCTAGCTATGACTGAGTAAACAAAAGGGTCAGATGGAAAAAGGCCTTTAGATCACTAGTTGAATAGTATTGTGGTTTATTTACCTTTTGGCTACAATAATGTTATTCTAATCCAAAAACCCTGAGTAAATGTTTGTTGAGAGTTTCTGCAATGTCTAAACATTGAACTGTGTGCAGTTTTTAGTGGTAGCATGACTGAATGGTGAACATCTGCCAGGAGCCATTCCACAACTGATCTAACAGATGAGCTTAGGGAAGGGAAGCTGGAGATGCTGCATGGCTGCTACTGCCACTGAGAAGTTGATTATATTGTGGACAACTAGAGATACAAACTGTAGAGTAAATTTGTTTCCATCAGCAAACCAAACTAAGACATGAAGCTCCACTATAAAACCTGTTCTCTAGAAGCTTCATGTTTGAGAGGCTGGGGAACGTCCATGACAAGAGACAGAGTAAAGAACATCCCAGCTCTTGCTGGAATTTAGGAGTCATCCCTTCACCTTTTGAAAGTGTAAAATACTTCAACAGCCTCAAATGTTGTAGCTCTTTTGCTTGGGAGTAAGAAGACTGTAACTTAACCCACCTTCAAAAAGACTGATTTAAAGAAAATTATATAAAAAATGAAACTGATTCTCCCCATCATGTTAATGGACTACTTAAATGTTTTTAAAGCTTTTTTGGACTTCATATATTGTGCATGTTTGCGCAACCTAAGCCATTCCAGTAATTTCCTTTTAGCTCACAAAACTAGACAATAGTGACGGAAACCAGAGACTTATTAAGCCCTGGTATTGTTGTGGTTTGTTTTTAACAATGTATGTTGAGTCATGTGTTCAGGTGAGAAATACCTTGTTTCCATTATAAAGAAATGTTGCTGTTTTTATTGGAGCTGCTCACAGTTGTTTCTTTTATTCTCTTTCTTGTTGTTTACAGCTTATTACATTTAATTGAGGTAAATGAAGATTGTGAGATGCTACTAAATGTCATTTTGTTGCAAACTACTCTTACATTCCCTTTGCTGGGGGCATGAACTAGGTTGTTTCTCAGAGCACCTTAGTAATTTCCCTCAGGATTTAGAAATTAAATGTTTCATTTTCATTATACAAACGATCTTGCCTTAAGTACATGAAAACTGGAGCTGAAGTTCGGTATACATCTTCAGCTGAGCAGAAATGTTTCTGGAACTGGCTCACCTAAACTCCTGCACTTAGAATTGAGTTTATGGTTTTCAGTTGCAAATAATTTGTGTAATTGTAGCAGGAGATGTTCTGAAAGAGCATTTTTTGCAGTTGATGTACAAATCAGTTGCACCTTCTGTAAAATACAGACAAAACCAGCGCTCTCAGAGGATTTAGGATTGATGAAAAGCCCATGTATTATGCTGATGGGAGCCACTTAAGTAATTATCTAAGACATAAAATCTTTCTTTCATCTCTAACTTGTTTTGATTCTATGTATTTTCTGAGAGACATACAGAATTCTTTCCTGTGCCATGTACTCCCATCAAAGGCTAAAAGGACATCTTTCTAGGGACTCATAGTAAACTTTTCACTAGCCTTCCCTCTAACCTCTCCGTTTTTACTTTATATTAATTAAATTGCTTCTGATATAGAACCTTTCTCAGCTCAGTAGTAATTATTATCTTAGTTATTTTCAAATGGGAGCTACAAATACCCTGGATTGAAAGGCTAGTTGATTTTATGGCTGCTTCTGTAAGCATCTCCATATCCTCTGTTAAAATACTGTTTTGTAACTTCTCACAGCAAACCCTGCACAATGGATTTGGAACAATCTAGATTGCTTGGTAAAATGGGTGCAACCAAACAACATGCATTTTAATACAGTAAAATGGAATGCTATACATCTGGGAACAAAGATGTAGGCCATACTTAATGGATGGGGGAGTCTATCTTAAGAAGCAGTGTCTCTGAAAAAGATTTGGGGGTTGTGGTGGATAATCAGTTGAACATAAGCTCCCAGTGTGACGCTGTGGCCAAAAGAGCTAATGTGATCACAGGGTGCATAAATGGGGGAATCTCAAATAGGAGTAGAGAAGTTATTTTACATTTTTGTTTGGCACTGGTATGACCACTACTGGAATACTGTGTTCAGTTCTGATGCCCACAATTCAAGAAGGATGTTGATAAATTGCAGAGGATTCAGGGAAGAGCCACAAAAGTGATTAAAAGAGCTCAGTCTATTAAGTTTAACAAAGAGAAGGTTTAGGGGTGATTTAATTGCAATTTGTAAATGCCTATACAGGGAAACACATTTAATAATGGGCTCTTCAGTGTAGCAGAGAAAGATCTAGCAATCTAATGGCTGAAGTTGAAGCTAGAGATATTCAGATGGGAAATAAGGCTTTCATTTTTGACAGTGAGTGTAATGGAACAATCTACCAAGAGTCACAGTGGATTCTCTATCGGTGAGAATATTTAAATCAAGATCGGATGTTTTTCTAAAAGATATTTTGGAGGAATTATTTTGGGGCAGTCCTGTGGCCTGTGCTGTACAGGAAGTTCAGACTAGATGATGACAGTGGTCTCTTGTGGTCTTAGAATATATGAATCACCAAGGAATATTCCTATACCTCAGTGAGCACAAAGAATTGTTATGCCTGTTCCTCCTAATGTGGAATTACACCTATTCAGACATGAATAAGTCCTCACTGAAGTGAAAACATTAACAGTATTTCTGGAGAAGAAAAAGTGGAAAAATGTCTGGTTCATAAAGGATCCAGCTGGATGAATTGTTGTTCATCTTGACTCAGACCAGTCCCTCCTGGGGACTGTTAAAATCTGGCCCTGTCCTGTTGTCTGGCATCCATCTATGTGATTGGATCCAGTTACATGTGTCTAAACCCTCCGTGTCTGGGTAATGGCTAATAACTGTTCTAGCCTTGGGCCTTGTAGTCTGGTTATCTAGAATCATAGAATTGTAGGACTGGAAGGGACCTCAAGAGGTCTTCTAATCCACCCTGCATTCAAGGCAGAACTAAGTGTTATCTAACTATCCCTGACAGGTGTTTGTCTAACCTGCTAGTAAAAATCTCCGATGATGGAGATTCTACAACCTCCCTAGGCAATTTATTCCAGTGCTTAACTACCCTGACAGGAAGTTTTTTCTAATGTCCAACCTAAACTGCCCTGACTGCAATTTAAGCCTGTTGCTTCTTGTCCTATCCTCAGAGGTTAATGAGAACAATTTTTCTCCCTCCTCCTTATAACAACCTTTTATGTACTTGAAAACTGTCATCATGTCCCCTCTCGGTCTTCTCTTCTCCAGACTAAACAAACCCATTTTTTTCAGTCTTCCCTTACAGGTCATGTTTTCTAGACCTTTTAATCATTTTTTCCCCCTATTCTCTTGACTTTCTCCAGTTTGTCCACATCTTTCCTGAAATGTGTCACCCAGAACTGGACTATACTCCAGATGAGGCCAAATCAGTGTGGAGTAGAGCAGAAGAATTACTTCTCAGGTCTTGCTTACAACACTCCTGCTAATACATCCCAGAGTGATGTTTGCTCTTTTTACAACAGTGTTACACTGTTGACTCATATTGAGCTTGTAATCCACTATGACCCCCAGGTCTCTTTCTGCAGTGCTCCTTTGGCCAGAGCCCTCCTAAGCCACCTTGTTGTTTAGAAACATTCATCCCCCCAGACTCGACCTACCTGTGGGGGCTCTGGTTTCCTAGTTATACCCTTCAGAGACCACATGGCAATAAGACAACGAACAGAGGCTTAGAAAACAAATTTTTACCCTTTAAACAGCCCCAGAGTTACAGATCATAGGAAAATAACAAACTCCTGAGTGCTCTCCCCTTGGCCTGACTTCATCACCTCTGTGAGTCCTGGGTTTGGTCAAAATCATTAGCCTGGGCAGTGCCTCTTTCCCTTCTTGCTTCTGGCTGTAGAATGCTCTCCTTGCTTGGAAAAGTGGTCTCCTTTTAAAACTGTTTCACTTTTCTTGCCCATGCACATCTGCTGGGGAATTTCCAGGGTCTCTTACCCTTTCTTTTCTGCCCTGTCCCCCAGACCTCTTTCCTTTCAGTGTCCCCTCTCTTTTCACTTTTATTTTATTTTAGCTTATCTTTTCCTAACTAAACCCCCCTAAAACAACCCCCACCCCCAAACTGGCTCTAACCTGCTAATTGCTGCCATCACACACTTCTTACTGGGTGTGTGGTCTACTCTGTCTTGTCTATTTAGGCTGTAAGTTTTTTGGGGCATGGACTGTCTGATACTCTGTACAGTGTCCAGCACAATGGGTCTCATTCTTGGTTTGTCCTTAGGCTCCACCATAATTAACAATTGAAGGGAGCACAGTATGAGCACATTCTTTAACTCCTGATGAATCTGCAAATGAGCACCTGATAGACTGAGACTCACACTGTTTCTCTCTTGTTAAGAGTAGGGCAGGACCTTTTATGCTGAGACTGAGAAGAGCCATTAATTAGGGGGTATATCCTCTGAAAATAAAGCAGCTCTGTATAGTATGTGTATATTTACACTGTCTCCAAGAGAGGAGATGATATATTACTTACTTGGTGAAATAGGGTCTAACCCTGCAATCCTTACTTACATGACTATACATAGTCCTGCTGTGAGTGCAGGGGACTGGACTAGATGACCTCTTGAGGTCCCTTCCAGTCCTACAGGTCTCTGATTCTGTGATTCTGTGACTAGTGCTGTTGAAATCAACTACTTGGATTAGCAAGTTCTTGCAGCATTATCCCTATGCTATGGACACACATAATTACATGCTAGCCATATTAAGTTGGACTTCATTTTTATACAAGTGTCAGATTTATTTCAGTGATAACTTGTTCTCTTTCTTGAAGATGTATTATGTGTTTCACATGTCTGATAGAAGTCTGATCACTGTAGTGTCTGTATGCAGGCTTTGTTGCCGACTGGAAAAAGCTGTTTCTTCATAGTGGACAGTAGCAGCCATTATTTCCTGTACAGGAGCCCAAGTACCTGATTCAAAGTCCCCTGAAGTAAATGGAAATACTCCTATTGTCTTCAGTGGGCATTGGGTCAGCCCCTGAATCATGATGGTGGTATGGTTTATACACCAAAGCTACTGTGGAAATGGATGGAAAATGATTTAGGTCTTTCCTTGACTGCGTGGAATCATAGAATCATAGAATATCAGGGATGGAAGGGACCTCAGGAGGTCATCTAGTCCAACCCCCTGCTCAAAGCAGGACCAATCCCCAATTAAATCATCCCAGCCAGGGCTTTGTCAAGCCTGACCTTAAAAACTTCTAAGGAAGGAGATTCTACCACCTCCCTAGGTAACGCATTCGAGTGTTTCACCACCCTCCGAGTGAAAAAGTTTTTCCTAATATCCAACCTAAACCTCCCCCACTGCAACTTGAGACCATTACTCCTTGTCCTGTCATCTTCTACCACTGAGAATAGTCTAGAACCATCCTCTTTGGAACCACCTCTCAGGTAGTTGAAAGCAGCTATCAAATCCCCCCTCATTCTTCTCTTCTACAGACTAAACAATCCCAGTTCCCTCAGCCTCTCCTCATAAGTCATGTGTTCCAGACCCCTAATCATTTTTGTTGCCCTTCGCTGGACTCTCTCCAGTTTATCCACATCCTTCTTGTAGTGTGGGGCCCAAAACTGGACACAGTACTCCAGATGAAGCCTCACCAATGTCGAATAGAGGGGAATGATCACGTCCCTCGATCTGCTGACTATGCCCCTACTTATACACCCCAAAATGCCATTGGCCTTCTTGGCAACAAGGGCACACTGTTGACTTATATCTAGCGTCTCGTCCACTGTCACCCCTAGGTCCTTTTCTGCAGAATTGCTGCCTAGCCATTTGGTCCCTAGTCTGTAGCGGTGCATTGGATTCTTCCGTCCTAAGTGCAGGACCCTGCACTTATCCTTATTGAACCTCATCAGATTTCTTTTGGCCCAATCCTCCAATTTGTCTAGGTCCCTCTGTATCCTATCCCTACCTGCCACCGTATCTACCACTCCTCCTAGTTTCGTATCATCCGCAAATTTGCTGAGAGTGCAATCCACACCATCCTCCAGATCATTTATGAAGATATTGAACAAAACCGGCCCCAGGACCGACCCTTGGGGCACTCCACTTGATACCGGCTGCCAACTAGACATGGAGCCATTGATCACTACCTGTTGAGCCTGACAATCTAGCCAACTTTCTACCCACCTTATAGTGCATTCATCCAGCCCATACTTCTTTAACTTGCTGACAAGAATACTGTGGGAGACAGTGTCAAAAGCTTTGCTAAAGTCAAGAAACAATACATCCACTGCTTTCCCTTCATCCACAGAACCAGTAATCTCATCATAGAAGGCGATTAGATTAGTCAGGCATGACCTTCCCTTGGTGAATCCATGCTGACTGTTCCTGATCACTTTCCTCTCGTGTAAGTGCTTCAGGATAGATTCCTTAAGGACCTGCTCCATGATTTTTCCGGGGACTGAGGTGAGGCTGACTGGCCTGTAATTCCCAGGATCCTCCTTCTTCCCTTTTTTAAAGATTGGCACTACATTAGCCTTTTTCCAGTCATCCGGGACTTCTCCCGTTCGCCACGAGTTTTCAAAGATAATGGCCAATGGCTCTGCAATCACAGCCGCCAATTCCTTCAGCACTCTCGGATGCAACGCATCCGGCCCCATGGACTTGTGCACATCCAGCTTTTCTAAATAGTCCCTAACCACCTCTTTCTCCACAGAGAGCTGACCACCTACTCCCCATGCCGTGTTGCCCAGTGCAGCAGTCTGGGAGCTGACCTTGTTCGTGAAGACAGAGGCAAAGAAAGCATTGAGTACATTTAGCTTTTTCCACATCCTCTGTCACTAGGTTGCCTCCCTCATTCAGTAAGGGGCCCACACTTTCCTCGACTTTCTTCTTGTTACCAACATACCTGAAGAAACCCTTCTTGTTACTCTTAACATCTCTTGCTAGCTGCAGCTCCAGGTGCGATTTGGCCCTCCTGATTTCATTCCTACATGCCCGAGCAATATTTTTATACTCTTCCCTGGTCATATGTCCAACCTTCCACTTCTTGTAAGCTTCTTTTTTATGTTTAAGATCCGCAAGGATTTCACCGTTAAGCCAAGCTGGTCGCCTGCCATATTTACTATTCTTTCGACACATCGGGATGGTTTGTCCCTGTAACCTCAATAGGGATTCCTTGAAAGACAGCCAGCTCTCCTGGACTCCTTTCCTCCTCATGTTATTCCCCCAAGGGATCCTACCCATCAGTTCCTTGAGGGAGTCGAAGTCTGCTTTCCTGAAGTCCAGGGTCCGTATTCTGCTGCTTACCTTTCTTCCCTGTGTCAGGATCCTGAACTCGACCAACTCATGGTCACTGCCTCCGAGATTCCCATCCACTTTTGCTTCCCCTACTAATTCTTCCCAGTTTGTGAGCAGCAGGTCAAGAAAAGCTCCCCCCCTAGTTGGCTCCTCCAGCACTTGCACCAGGAAATTGTCCCTGGTGCAAGTGCTGGAGGAGCCAACTGGGGGGGAGCAAGGGTTAAGGCCTGTCTATCTGACCTTTACAGTCTGTACTTTGACTCTTATTAAACTCTGTGGGGATTTTCAGGAAGCAGTTAAGGGGGATTCCCTAACATGTAGTTTTCTGCCATGTTAGATCGCTATTCCTACAGAGGGCAGCTCGCTTGCTTACCAGATCAGCGGTTGGACAGTGTGGTCAGATGTTGGCTGCTTTTGTGTGTTCTCTCTGTGTGCTATCCCAGCTCTGCACAGCTAGTTGGCACAGCAGACCTTGATCAAACTGCCCAATAACCACAGACCTGTTGGTAGCGAAGGAACTTGGTCAGATTTATTGTCAGTCAAGCACGGTCCTAATGCCCTGGGCTGCTCAATGGTTACAGGTACACTGACACATGTATGCCATTGCATTGGACTAGCTCAGTTAGTGGCAGGACTTTCCATTATCCTGTAGGCCCTCCAGACACCCTCCCTTTGAGGCTTCATTTTATACATCAGTACAAACAATTTACATATTGCCCCTCTGACATGGTTAGTTACTGCCCCCTGGTTTGTTGCCACCCATTACCTTGTACATGCTGGTTCGATCAAAACATCTCTATCCATCACACCGTCCTCCTGACCTTATGTTTAGGAGGGATCAGCGGGTTCTTGTTCTCTTTGGGGTGTGTTTGTACCATACTTGGTATCAAGGTGTTCTAGTATCACCCTTCTGGAATGTGTTTGTATGAGTGTCCTGTGCCTAATACCTCTTAGGAATGTGTGTGTTTTTGCAATATCAGCCCTATTCTTGTCAGGTTCTGTAGCCTGCTCACAGCCTGTCTCTTGCTAAATTTGCTTTATATTAGCAAGGCTTGACCACTACTTTAGTGCAGGCCTCAGGCCTCACACCGGTCTTCTGATACAAGGGCTTATATCTCAGGCTCTCTTCCTACTACAGTTGGTTTCAACCACAGGTGTTAACGCCTGGGTCAGAAAGTTCTAGAGTGACTTTTTTGAGAATCTGTATTTTCATTCCCTTTGGCATTATCAAACACTTTGTTTTGTCCCTTCATTGAAGCAAACATGTCTTGAGATTCTAAAATAAAATTGTAGACAAACTACAGCATTTTGAGTTCTAAGCAATTCAACTGCTTAGGTGAGGGCAGGTAAGTCAATGCACTTGATTTGTTATAGCTACTTAATTCTACTTGCTAAGCATTTTTAGGCACTTAATTGCATAGAGGCTTAGGGATGCATTCCATAAGATGCTGAAGACACAGCTTTGCTGAAGTCTGACACACTTTCCTCCTTGGTTACATAGGTACTCTGAGATAATTATGTGGGAAGGAGCTCCAGTGGCCTAATTACTATCTTGTGCAGGCTTTTCCCCTTATTATTTCTCTGTCCACAAAGCTTGAGAAGTTCTGTTGCTTTGGAGTGTGTGTGTGTGTGTGTGTGTGTGTGCGCGCGGTGTGTGTGTGTGTGCGTGCACGTGCGCAAGAGTTCTACATGGGTTCAGACAGGAGTGAAGTAGGACTTATATTTCAGTGAGTAAGGAGCTGTATAAGGAAATCTCTTGCAATTTACAGAGGCACAAGATATACTGTGCAGTGAAAGAGAGACAGTTAATATTCCCAAAGCCACAGTCATTCCTAGACTTCCATTCCAAATAACACCTCATATCAATGCTGTGATCTGTTCATTTGGGTCTTTTGTCATTTTAGCTTAGGAGACCCTGGTCTTTCGATGGCTTTTCCTGTGCTAGAAATTGGATCAGGAGCCAAATGTCTGCTGTAATGGAGCTTGGCCATGAGGCTTTGACGGCACTGTTGAAAAGGCATCTGTTCATTGCTCAAGCCTGCTTGTGCTAAAGCACCAGCCCCTCATGCTATTTAGCATCTGTGCATGTGCCAAATGAGTCTAAGCAATGCCAGGCCTCGTACCGTCACCAGAGTTCATGTCTGGAATGAACACAGAGTGAACCAATTTTGTCTTCGATCTGTGCACACCGTGGATGGCATTGCAACCTGGTTGGGTTACGCCCCTATAAACAGGGATATTGTTCATACCTAATGAATCAGGACTGCCTCTAAGCAATGTTCTTTAAGATGAATTTGGATGGTCCAGTTAGCTTCCACAGGTTTCTCAAGTCCTGTTGTAATGCAGCCTGTCCTGGTGGCAGCCAGAACCATGGTGCATCTTTTGCATTCTTCCTTGTTAAGATGCTCTCCTAGTGTGCGCATGATCAAACAGAAGCGAAGGTGGTTGTCACAGAAAGCAGGGAGGGGCTGTTGCTGTAGCAGTCATTAGCTAAAGTAGGATACTAGTAGCTGTTTCTTAAACCAACTTTCTTTCTTTAAAAAGATCAGCCCAAGTTTAAGCTAGCACTGCCCTCCAAACAGATGGGCAAGTGTGATCTAAGGAACCAAGATATCTGTTTCTTGAGCAAAATTCCAGAGAGGGGGGTCTCCAAGCAACAACCCATTATGAGATGCCTGAGCCAGGGGTAAGGTAGTAGAGTTTGGTTTAATTCTCAATTTCAGGGTGGGGGAGTTGTCTGTAACTGTGCAGGATTGCCAACTGAGCAGAATCCTTTTGATAGTTTCCCAGTTTGGTGTGCTCTGTTCTGTGTAATTGTCTCATCTAAACCGCTTACATAAGAAAATTTCAGGTTTCAGAGTAGCAGCTGTGTTAGTCTGTATTCACAAAAAGAAAAGGACTACTTGTGGCACCTTAGAGACTAACACATTTATTTGAGCATAAGCTACAGCTCACTTCATTGGATGCATCCTTTTCTTTATGAGAAAATTTAGCACTCTAATTATATCCAGGAGTCACCCCAAAACTGACAATCACAAATTAATAAGATAAATGAAGGCCAAGTTATGTTAGCATAATTCCTTCTCAAACTACACTGGACCCTCGCTAGAACACACGTCTATATAGCGAGAATTTGCATATAACGCAGTCGTGGCCATGGATCCCAAATTTAATTACTTTGATTGGAATTCATTTTAACGCTGTCCCCGCGTTAACGCGGAACCATGTATGGATCCCAAATCCTGCGTTCTAGCGAGGGTCCAGTGTACAAGCATGATTCAAGGTCTGTCTGATCTCTGCCTAAGGCTGAGAAACTAAAGAAACTCAATATCTTTAGTTAGAGAAGGTTAAGAGGTTACTTGATCATGGTCTGACAAGTGAGAAGATTTCTGATGATAGACCGCTTTTTAATTTAGCAAACAGAAGTACAACAATATCTAGTGATTGGAAGCCGAAGTTAGACAAATTCAGACTAGAAATAAAGCACAAATTTGTAACAGTGAGGCTAATTAACCATTGAAGCAGCTTATCAAGGTAAGCGGGTACATTCTTCATCACTTAGAGTCTACAGCAAAATTGCATCTTTTCTAAAATATCTGCTCTAACTCAACTAGATCTTGCAGGTTTGATGCAGGAACCACTTGGTGAAATTCCGTGGCCTGGGTTATACAGGAGATCAGACTAAATGCCATAATGGGCCCTTCTGGTCATAAAATGGATGACTCAATGAGCTAGGATTCACTGTAGAATTCTGCAGATGTTCTTTCTATGCAAACACTCAGCCGTATAGTCTGACAAACATTACTGCAGTTGGTAATCAGGGAACACACACAACTCTGAACCTGTTGGTTGTCCAGGCTCCAGCAAGTGGAGGAGGTATCCCTTGGAAGCTAATGATAGCAGTTGCATCAAGCTGACACAGGGAGGAGAGCCAGCTGGTATGGTCTTGGAAAGGAAACGTGTCACGGAGGACAGCAGTGTGCTCCACTAGCCCAGTGACTGATAAACAATTTTTATAAGAGGAGAATCTTGTAAATGGTGCTTAAGTAAAGGAGGAAGCTGATAGGCCTGCCTGTCTGTGGTAAGCAGCCCAAGGCTGCTCCCATTAGTGGACTCCTCAGGAATTCCGCCTAGGTTTTCTCCAGTTTTTTTTATGGGCAGAAAAGAAGAGGGCGGGTAGCCTTGTATGACCTGGCATTTTGCAGTAAGTCCCTCCCTTCCAGAAACACACACAAGAAGATGGGACCCAAATACATTCTCAAGCATTGTGTTTCCTATGGTGCTCTTCCGAGTGTGATGCTGGGCCAGCTAACCAACCTGGTGAGGCCTGGGGAACAGCTGCTTAATTGATTTTAGGATTGTTTGTTGTTTCACTCACACCAGTTAGAAAGTTTAATCTCCTTCATGGCTCAAAGTGAATACCTGAATCTGTGCTGCTTCTTTGTGTGCTTGCTCATGTCGATTCCATTGTAGGATATGTGCGCTCCCATGTAGGCGGTCATCGGAGACTTTTGCCTTAGCGGCATCCGTAAGGCCAGCTGTGGCGCCCTCTGGAGTGCTACACTCATGCCACGGTATATCAGGTTCCACCGGCCCTACGCCCTCTCAGTTCCTTCTTACCGCCAGTGGTGGTCACAAGTGCTTTACAATTGGTCAGCAGTTTTTTCTCCTATCTCAGCCTTGTACTTTCAGGTGGGGCAGCGCCAGGTCTCCAGCCCTTTATCGGGAGGTGCTCAGCCTCTGGGTCTTTTGTGTGTGGCATGCCATTCATCTGGTAGCCACCCACCTGCCTGGAACCAAGAATGTCTTGGCAGATCGCTTCAGCAGGACCTTCTTGTCTCACCACGAATGGCTGCTCCATCCGGTTTCACTAGTAATTCTGAAAAATTAAAGAAAACAAAACAGTTTTGGGTTGAACTGAAAATGAAAATTTTAGAAATATTTGAGAAATTGAAAAGTAAAGGAAAATTTTGTATCAGATCAAACAAAGCATTTTATTCCACCTAAAATGAAACATTAAGTTTGGATTTCAAGCATTTTGAATGTTTTTCAGTTTTTAAAAATAAAATTTAATTTTGAAACAAAGTAATTTTGAATTGGAAAATCGAAACACTTCATTTAAAAAATGTTGAAACAAAGTGTTTTGAATTTTTTTTCCAGAATTTTTAGGGTTTTTCTTTTTAACCCAGAAAATTCATTGAAGCTGATCAGATCGTGAATCATCATGATCAGAGATAAGGACAACAAAAGAGAAGCACTTGAGAAGACTTGAAGCCATTTAAATGAGATGTTTGAGGGCAGTCAGAGGGGCGATGTTGCTGGACCACATCTGGAACGATGTCATCAGGAGTGAGACCAAGATTTGTGGTATTGGAGAAGAGTTGCAAGAGAGGAGGCTGTAATTTGTATGGGCACATACAAAGGATGGATGAAGAGAATCCTGATAAGGAGGCATTTGAGACTAGCGTTTGTGGGCAGAGAACAGGAAGATGACCAAGAGGTGGATAGACTGTGTATGGGAAGACAGAGTGGATACAGACCAAGTGTTAGGGGGCTTATTCCTTCACCCACTTACTTCCCTGGTCCTTCTCGCATGAACAGAGAGCAACAATACCTGAAGTCCAAAGGTGCAAACAGTTAGATGTTTATTGCAGTGAACTTCCAGCAAGCATGATTCCAGTTTCCTTCCTTAGTGTCCCCCTTCCCAGCTCTGACAACACAGAGGCTTACACCTGTGTCCCTGTTCCCATTCCTGCCCTTAGCCAAACATGATTCCAATTTCCCCACCCCCATTCCCTGTTCCCATTTCCCCCACCCACTTCCTGATTGACTGCAGACTATATAGTAAAACTTGAGTTCTGCTTAGCTATACCTTAACCAATCATTTTCCTGAAATTTAACTAACCAGTCCTAACATATTGTAACATGATTGTGTAACCAATTATATCCCACCACCTTAATTAATTTACACCCAGCAAAATTAATTATACAGCAGACAGAAACAATCACAGAACCAGACAGAGATTATACAGACAAACAATGGCAAAGTGGGAACTATAATGACAAAATGATACAGAAGTGAGGACTTCACATCCCAGCTATTGGTAAGTGAGTTCTTGCCAGACAGGATGCTATTAAACTAAGTTTCCTTTTACATTTTCTAGACACCTTCCCTTTCTCTGGAGGCAATAGGCATTATCAGGACAGGATTGTATTCGTAACAGCCCAATAGCACCTTCTTTCAATGTGACTAGTTTGGAATGTGAGGACGTGACCAGCTGCTTCCCAGCTTACAGAGGAACAGCCGTGTTAGTCTGTATTCGCAAAAAGAAAAGGAGTACTTGTGGCACCTTAGAGACTAACCAATTTATTTGAGCATGAGCTTTCGTGAGCTACAGCTCACTTCATCAGATGCTTACCGTGGAAACTGCAGCAGACTTTATATACACGCAGAAATCATGAAACAATACCTCCTCCCACCCCACTGTCCTGCTGGTAATAGCTTATCTAAAGTGATCAACAGGTGGGCCATTTCCAGCACAAATCCAGGTTTTCTCACCCTCCACCCCCCCACACAAATTCACTCTCCTGCTGGTGCTAGCCCATCCAAAGTGACAACTCTTTACATAATCAAGTCGGGCTATTTCCTGCATAGATCAAGGTTTTCTCACATCCCCCCCACCCCCATACACACACAAACTCACTCTCCTGCTGGTAATAGCTCATCTAAGCTTATGGCTGCCTCTGCTGTCTTGCCAAAGATCTTAGCCTAAGCACAGGGCCTCAGACTGTCACAGTAAGAGAAGGACCTTACACTGGCAGACAGTGATTTTGATTCTTTCTTTTATACCTCTAACTAGCCAAGTGATAAGAATACACCTAAGTTCTTAGAGTATAGGCCTTTACAGACAGGCCTGAATATCTATATCCTAACACCGAGCATTGGACTGGCAAGTCTAGAAAAGATTGATCCAGCAACCTGATCCCAACTGGCTGGGAAGAGTGAAGCTGACAATTTACAAAATGTTTTAGTGTTGCCACATCTTCATTTTTCACCAGGTTTTTGTCAAAAAATGTCACCCAGCTCTATGAGGGAGGCCCCAAGTGTATTTCTTCCTATCCATAGTGGTGATGCTCCTTATCGCTTTGTTGGAGCTGGAATATACCTAAGGCCATCTGCATCAGCGACATAACTAACTAATGCATGTTTTGCCTGAGAGAACAGCTGCATCCCAGCCCTCCCTCAGCGGAATCTTCGGGGGTGTAGGAGTAGCAAATGTCACATAGCAACAACAATGTTAGCTGCTCTTTCTGCAATGAGTGATCCTGTCCAAATAAACATATCTGAGATCTGCACGTTCCTGTGGGCCCAAAATGAGCTACATGATGATACTTATTCCAGTAGTAAAATGGTATTCTCATCTGAAAGCAGAGGATTTTCTGATGTATGCGAATTGAGCCAGTGTGGATTCCTAGAGTGGAACTGCCTGAAGCATTGTGACAACCTGAGCACTCAGGCTCGGGAAAAAACACAAGTTTTTTTCATTTAAACTTCTTGGCCCCCTGAATATCCTGAGTGTGCTGCGGAGGTTTTTGTCACAGAGACTTTTGGGCTACAAGGAGCCCTGCTCGCTGGTGTTCTGCGGTATGCCTTGCTCTGGAGTGATAATCTGTGAGGCTTTCAGGGGCCAGACCTGCTTTTCGAGGGCTGGAATTCTAACAATGGGAGTTGAGTTCCATTTATTTCAAGACCATCATTTAGAAATACAAAATGGAAGGAGCCAGACTGCTGCAGCTGGAGCAGTTGTTGAGTCCTCCTATGATCAGACCTATAATTTCTAGGCAGCAGTTTCATTGCAATCTTTGCTGCCATGGAGACGCATCACTAGTGGCCATTAAACTAGCACTGAGGCTGCTGCTGTGATTCTATCCTTTTGTGTCTGTCAGCATTTTCTGTTTTCTCTCCTGCTTTGATGGACTCCATGTCTTCTGTGCTCAGAGAACAGTTTTTGGTGTGTTCTTTCAGGCAGTGACCTGTTGAGCATGGTGCTTTGTGCCCAAAAGAAGGCCCCCTCTCTCTCCTGCATTTAAGGGGGTACCTTTTAATTTCTGAAATGCAGCACTCTGAGGTGTCTAGTACCATCTCGTTGTCACATAGGGCAGCTCCACACCATCATATGATGTGTGAGGAAGCGTGAATTCCAGGAAGAACCTGTGCGTGCTCTGTACAAGAGGAAAATGGGTTATGTAGACAGTGGATCCAGATGGGACATGGTTGGTTGGAGTGGAGTACAGTCATTTCTGATATTCATGAGATCCATTGTAATCCCACTGCATAAAATGATCTGTGTGGAAACTTTGCAAAGCCAAGGAAATTTGAGGGTTTACAATAAAAGTACTTCCTCAGCCAATCTGAAAATCTAATCCAAGTGCCTCTTGGAAAGGATGAAAACTGGTTCGAGCACTTTGGTTATGTGGATTTAAGGTGCATTCTGGGGGGTTAGAATGATTTGAGTGAGAGTTGTGAATTCCTCCAGTGTAGATAAGAACAGGGAGAACTCATGCTATGCAATGTTGAATGCAGACCAATTCTCCAGTTCTGTTCTCCAAAGTTTTTGCAACCCCTCCCAGCTTGTGTCATCTGAAAGTTTTATAAACATACTTTCCACTCCATTATCAAAATCATTAATGGAAATATTGAACAGTACGAGACCCAGGACTGACCCCACGAAATACACTCTCCCAGTTTGACACCAGACTATTGATAACTACTCTTTGAATATGTCCTTTCAACTCATTGTGCGCCCACCTTACAGTAATTTCATCTAGACCACGTTTTCCCTAGTTTGTTTATGAGAATGTCATGTGGGACTGTGTCAAAAGCATAGCTAAAATAAAGAAGCAGAAACTCTCATGCTTCCCCCCCATCCACTAAGCCAATACAGCAATATTCTTTGCTCACACTAATCAGCCTGCGAAGGCTCAAATATGGAATGCAGTGTGTGATAAAGACCCAAAATGGAGGGGGGAGAAAACAAAATTATTCATGCCGAAGGCTTAAATGCTACAGGATCCCTTCCTTTATTTTAAATAATTCCTTTTACAATCTGTTTCATGATTCATTATTGCAGTTGTATTTCATGCTCCCATTGTCCCTAAACCTCCAAATGTGAGAAGCTGGGACTGGACAACAGGGGATGGATCACTTGAAATTGCCTTGTTGTGCTCTTTCCCTGTGAAGCATCTGGGACTGCCCACTGTCAGAGAAAGGATACTGGGCTGGACGGACCATTGGTCTGACACGTTATGGCTGTTCTTAATTTTCAACAGGATGATCTTTAGAATGGATGTGTTGCTGGTCTTGTGGCCCAGCCTGTCATTGGTTAATTAATATAATGGCATAAATTTGTATAATTTTCAAAAATAAATTAAAAAAAAGGAAATAGGAGGAGGTTTTAAAACACACACATTTGAAATAGGCAGAGGGTAAGTTAATTTTAAAAATGAAAATAGGTAGAGGTTTATTTTAATTTAATAAAAGGCAGAGGTTAAACGATAATAGGTGAGAGTTATGTAAACCAACAGAATGCAGGTAAGCTTTTTAAAGTTAATTATCCTGCCAGCTTTTTAAACTTTTACTGAATTGCACTCACCAAGATTTATGCATAGGAGCCTATAAAGCTGAGTCATTTAACTTGTTCTTTTCCTATTTTAGCCTCTGATCTTACCTCATTTTCATACACATTCACTATGTTAGATGTCCAATCACCACCAATCTTCTTGGTGAAAACCGAAACAAAGAAGTCATTAAGCACCTCCGCCATTTCCACATTTTCTGTTATTATTTCCCCCCCTCATTGAGTAATGGTCCTACCCTGTCCTTGGTCTTCCTCTTGCTTCTAGTGTATTTGTAGAATGGTTTCCTTTATGTCTCTAGCTAGTTTGATTTTGTTTTGTGCCTTGGCCTTTCCAATTTTGTCCCTTCATATTTATGTTGTTTATTTATATGCATCCTTTGTAATTTGTCCACTTTATTGTGCTGTTCTCCTTCCTACCATTCCTTAGAATCATGAACTCTATCATTTCATGATCACTTTCACCCAAGCTGCCTTCCACTTTCAAATTCTCAACCAGTTCCTCCCTATTTGTCAAAATCAAATATAGAACAGCACTCCCCGAGTAGCTTTCTCCACCTTCTGAAATAAAAAATTGTCTCCAATACATTGCAAGAACTTCTTGGATAATCGGTGCCCTGCTGTGGTATTTTCCCTACAGATGTCTGAGTAGTTGAAGTCCCCCATCACCACCAAGTCCTGTGCTTTTGATGATTTTGTTAATTGTTTAAAAAAAGCCTCATCCACCTCTTCTTCCTGGTCTGTCTCCTATTTCCATCTCAACCTCAGTCCTAGTGTAAAAAGAAAAGGAGTACTTGTGGCACCTTAGAGACTAGCCAATTTATTTGAGCATAAGCTCATGAAAGCTTATGCTCAAATAAATTGGTTAGTCTCTAAGGTGCCACAAGTACTCTTTCTTTTTGCAAATACAGAATAACACGGCTGTTACTCTGAAACCAGTCCTAGTGTATACATTTTTCCCTTTTCCCCCTGCCTGTCCTTCCTGAGCAAGCTGTACCCTTCAATACCAATATTCCAGTCATGCGTATTATCACACCAAGTCTCTGTGATGCCAACTATGTCATAGTTGTGTTTATTTACTAGCATTTTGAGTTTTTCCTGCTTATTCCCCATACTTCTTGCATTAGTATACAGACATCTAAGATACTGATTTGATCCCCTCCCCACCAAGTTCTGTCTTGCCTCTCCTTTTCCCCTGCTATAACAGCCCATGCTCCCCCCCACATTCCACATGTTTTTGACTTACCTGTGGGCTTTGGTCACCTGCCCCCTTCGAACCTAGTTTAAAGCTCTCCTCACTAGGTTAGCCCCTCTGTATCCAAATGTGCTCTTCCCTGTCTTCGGCGGCCTTCGTGGCGCACATCCCTATCCAGGACATCTGTAGAGCTGTAATGTGGTCCTCTGTCCACATGTTCACGGCTCATTATGCCATCACTCAGGAGACCAGAGATGACTCTGGGTTCGGCAGAGCTGTGTTGCTGTGAACTCCTACCCACCTACAGGGGTACTGCTTTGGTGTCACCTAATATGGAATGGACATAAGCAAGCACTGGAAGAAGAAAAGACAGTTACCTTTTCCGTAACTGGTGTTGTCTGAGATGTGTTTCTCATGTCCATTCCACAACCCACCCTCCTTCCCCACTGTTGGAGTTTCCAGCAAGAAGGAACTGAGGGTGGAGGGAAGCCAGCAGCACTCCAGAGGGCGCCAGAGCCACTCTACGGATACTGCTGAGGGAAAAACTTCTGGCACTGGTGCCTGTGGCGAGCACACACACCTAATGTGGAATAGACATGAGCAACACATCTTGAAGAATACCAGTTACGGAAAAGGTAACTGTCTTTTCTTTAGAGCAGGGTCTGTCTTCCTGTGTTTATGTGCCATACCTAGCACAATGTGGCCCTGATCCTGATTGGGGCCTTCAAGTGCTACTCTTATGCAAAAAATGCATAATAATACTAATAGCATCTCCATCTCCAGTTTTGGAGGATTGCCAAGCACTTTAGCAATATATGCAAGGGTCATGCCATTCACCATTGAAATGCAGCCACCACAGGTTGGAACATGGTAGCTATTAAACAGCTCACAACAACACTGCACAAGAAGTTAGATAAGGACATGGAATAGTTTACTAGATCCATTTTGAACTTCAGAATGAATATTACAATGCTGATTGTTACATGAATTGCAGTTGTGCAGGATACGGGGGCTGTCACCCCAGCTTCTGCAAAAACTCCAGCAAACAGCTTTTAGTCTATGTTCTGAATCTAGCCTTTACACTGTGTCCTGTTGACAAGATTAAGGTTGATCACTTTATTGTTTTAGTTTGTATTGTGTTGCATTTGTTTGCCGTTCTGCTTCTGGCATTGCTGGTGTTTGAGACAATTCTATCTTTGTTTCAGTGTCATGGTCTAGTACTTGGCAGCTGGTGACAGCAGTATGCATGAAGCTTGTGAAATGCCTGAGAATTTGCATGCGTTTGTGGGGAAGAACTAAAGTCAAAGCCTCTCCTTTTTGAGGATTATGATCACATCATTACTGGAGGGAGTTCAGAGAAGAGTAAAAAGGTGATTAAGGGGCTGGAGGGATTGATTTATGAGGAAAGATCAAAAGAGCTAAATTGTGTCACTTGGATAAGTGACAACTAAGGGAACAAAGAAAAGGAGTACTTGTGGCACCTTAGAGACTAACCAATTTATTTGAGCATAAGCTTTCGTGAGCTACAGCTCACTTAATAAATTGGTTAGTCTCTAAGGTGCCACAAGTACTCCTTTTCTTTTTGCGAATACAGACTAACACGGCTGCTACTCTGAAACCTAAGGGAACATAAAAGTTCACAATTATTGGAAGTTTGTAAACAGTGAAAGGGGTGAGAGATTATTCAGGATTTGACAAGGAGGGAATGGGATTATGTTAATGAGGGGGAAATGGGTGCTAAATAGCAGGAAAATCTTCTTGATTCAGATGTGTTTCACTGTGGAATTTCCTCCTGGTTCAAGACTTGTCACTTACAACATCACTTTTAAATTTATTTATTTTTAAAAGTTCCAAATGTAAATATTAGTACAAATACCAAAATCCATAGAAAAATTACTCCTGTGGTTGTACATATTCAGTATCTTTGGCTTTTAGGGAAATTAGAGAGTGACTTTAAGTTTACAGTTAAATATCAAATGTTTACATTGTATAGTTCTTAGTATAGGTAGAAATATCTAGACAAAACACTGGGTAATACAGTGTGGGAAACCCTTCCCTCCAGGATCAGCTTATTTCTGTCTGTAATGTTCCATCATTCTGGCGGTTTCCCACTAACACTGCTGCACTGGGGGAGTGTCTGACACTGTTTTTCAGGAGACCTGGATTTTTCATAGTTTTGGACTCTTTCCTAAAAGATATTGAGCTAGAAACCCAGACATACATGGGGTTTTAGCTTTCTCCCTGTATGATTTTCAGGCATTCTGAATAGATTATGCTCATGTGCCCAGTCTGCAAGGCCTAGGGCCAGAGTGACTGCATTCTGCATTACGATGAGATCTGCAAAGCATTTGTTCATTTTCATCTCCTTATGGTGGTTATGTATGTATCTCCTGCCTCAGTTCTCATTCTGCTTTGTTTATAGGTCACCCAGATCCCTTTATTGAGCTTCTGGAATGCTCCTCACTTCCCCATGCGGGACTGATGCTCAGAATACAATATTGCGGCTTTTAAAACAATCTTAGTAGGTTCCAATCAGGCAACAAGATGATGGTTTTTAAAGCTGCTCTCTGTTGCTCTCGTATCTGTTGCCAATTTTTGGTTCTGGCTATTTGGGTTCCTTTGAAAGCCCAGTTCTTCTGGGTTGCTTTGATAAAGACCTGCTAGAAAAACTATCTGGGAAATATGCAGATGAATATTTTTTAATGTATGTGCTAGATATAGATCTTCATCTTGCAGCTGTTAATAAAATAACAAATGAATTTTAAAAGTTCTTGGCTTATACTCTAATGAGGAGCCTTTGCATTATATTAAGGCTGAAATTCCCCCCATTGTGACTGGGGAAGGCAGCTGTTCTGGGCTCCTTTGGGCAGGTACAGTAATTTCCTATACCAATTAGCTGAAATAGAAAGGCACTGCAGCTGGATGAGCATGGAGTTCCAGCAGCAGTTCTGCATTTCTGGCCTGTTGGTTTAAAGCAGACCTTGTATATTACTTTATCATATTTTTGTGAGTGTAAACTATCCATACTACCCTCATTTTTCTCTCTAAATGGGACTCTCTAAATCCTCAACTCAGAAGCAGCTGCCCAGGCTGAGGAGATTACAGCTGCTCTGGACAATTATCTTTCTATGTGCTTTGTAAAAGATTAGAGCTCTGAGGCGTTTAATCAAACAGTGAAATAATTAAATGGATTATCAAACTGTGCACTCTCACACCCATATATACACATATAGGTCTCTATATATAATACACATCCACAGTATTTTAGAGTTTAGGTACCTAATTTACACCTGAACAAAATGTGCATCTAGATTAGGGAACCACAGATGCGAACAGAGATTAGGTGCATAGTTACTCACACTGTGTGTACAAAGGCCTCTTATTGCATAAAACAATGTGCACACTTGTTTTTGCTGGCACAACTTAGACAACATATTTGAAACTTTAGCCCATGCTATGCAAATAACTTTGCCTAAACGGAATGCTGCTTTATAATAATTTCTTGTGCTCCTTTTATTTGAATTTATATACCAGCTTTTGCAAGTAATCATTGTGTCACATATGAGTATAATGTTGCAATGACATGAATTTAACATTCTAATGGAGCTGGTGTCACTTAATTTGATGTGGGGATACATTTTTCTGCAAGCAATAAGATGAGACAGATTTCACATTCCTGGTAGTTCCAGCCCACATGGAGCACACTGGGACTTCTAGGTACTTCAGTTTGCTTAAGACTGCAATAATCACATGGGAATTTACTGCCTGTCAGGGCTTGTTGCTGCTATGGGCTGGAAATGCTTAAAATAGGTCGGAAGAAAAGCCATGTGTATGGGTCTGCTGGGAATTAGCAGAAGTAGAATGTCAATATGGAAGGTCGTCCTGAAACCTGCTTGGCACCAAATCCACTTCCAGCTGAGTAATATGAGAGAGAAATGTTTCATTGTTTGCATCTTCTATCCATAGGACCACTTCTGTCTGTGGCACTTCTGTCCATCTGATCATTGTCTTCCTCCCACACGCTGCTCTCAAACACGATCAGAGTCGAGCTTCATTAGTACCTCCCAGTTATGGAGTAAAAGAGCATCTCAAAGAGAAGGTGCTACATTCAGGTTATAAATCCTTGTCACAGTTACAGGACAAGCTGCTCGTTAGATCCCTTTATGTCCTCTGGAGTTGCACGCCTCTGGTGACAGGTTTTACTATCTTCACCCGTCTCTGGGTGGAACCATGCAGTTCTACCACTCTTAGACTCAGTCTCTGGGCTGCAGCACCCCTACTTACGTGAGAACATGATAGGTCCAGCTGTGTTTGACACCAATAAGCCCTTTTCCTTTGGTAGCCTGTGACCAGTGGCTAATAAAGATACTTAAAAACAGCTTCTTCAAAACCAAATATTATTTATTCAACCACAGGTACACAGCAAGCAGAGAAAAGGGATAAAACAACAAAAGGCCTGTACACCTTACCTAAAACTTGCAAGAAAAGAATAAAGTTTAGGTAAGTTTCACTCAGCCCAGACATCCCTGCTCCTGCCCTGAGAGAGACAGACAGCCCTTTCATCATCCCCTCAATATCTGTCTGACAAAGACTCACCTCCAGTCATTGCTGCGCACTCACCCCACCCTGTTCTCCCACTTCCTCTCTAGAATGGAGTCTTTAACAGTTTAGTACTCTTTTGATCTTAGGTTCAAGCCCGGGATAAGTAAACCTGCTAGCCTGGCTGGAACCCAGCAGGTGGGTGTTTCCTGGTTGTTAAATCCCACATTGTTCCCTAGAGGAAACTTTGTATTCTCTCTGGTGGTACCTTATCTCTGTCATTGTTTCATTTCCTATTTGTTTCTTCCTAAAAGCTTCCTTTGATTTAACTGCTTGCAGTCAGGCAAGATAATAATCAAGCAGATAAACTTCGGTGCTAATAAGCAATGGTCACATAAACACCACCCTGTACCGGAAACCTACCGACTGCTATACTTACCTACATGCCTCCAGCTTTCATCCAGACCACACCACACTATCCATTGTCTACAGCCAAGCTGTACGATACAACCACATTTGCTCCAACCCCTCGGACAGAGACAAACACCTACAAGATCTCTATCAAGCATTCTTACAACTACAATACCCACCTGCTGAAGTGAAGAAACAGACTGACAGAGCCAGAAGAGTACCCAGAAGTCACCTACTACAGGACAGGCCCAACAAAGAAAATAACAGAACGCCACTAGCCGTCACCTTCAGCCCCCAACTAAAACCTCTCCAATGCATCATCAAGGATCTACACCAAACCTACACCTGAAGGACGATCCATCACTCTCACAGATCTTGGGAGACAGGCCAGTCCTTGCTTACAGACAGCCCCCCAACCTGAAGCAAATACTCACCAGCAACCACACACTACACAACAGAACCACTAACCCAGGAACCTATCCTTGCAACAAAGCCCAATGCCAACAGTGTCCACATATCTATTCAGGGGACACCATCATGGGGCCTAATCACATCAGCCACGCTATCAGAGGCTCGTTCACCTGCACATCTACCAATGTGATATATGCCATCATGTGCCAGCAATGCCCCTCTGCCATGTACATTGGGCAAACTGGACAGTCTCTACGTAAAAGAATAAATGGACACGAATCAGATGTCAAGAATTATAACATTCAAAAACCAGTTGGAGAACACTTCAATCTCTTTGATCACTCGATTACAGACCTAAAAGTGGCAATTCTTCAACAAAAAAAACTTCGAAAACAGACTCCACCGAGAGACTGCTGAATTGGAATTAATTTGCAAATTGGATACAATTAACTTAGGCTTGAATAAAGACTGGGAGTGGATGTGTCATTACACAAAGTAAAACTATTTCCCCATGTTTATTCTCCACCACCCCGCCCACTGTTCCTCAGACGTTCTTGTCAACTGCTGGAAATGGCCCACCTTGATTATCACTACAAAAGGTTCCCCCCTGCTTCCCCGCGCACTCTCCTGCTGGTAATAGCTCTCCTTACCATACACACTGTAACAAGAGTGATCAGGTAACATCCATTGTTTCATGTTCTCTGTGTATATAAAATCTCCCCACTGTATTTTCCACTGCATGCATCTGATGAAGTGAGCTGTAGCTCACAAAAGCTTATGCTCAAATAAATTTGTTAGTCTCTAAGGTGCCACAAGTACTCCTTTTCTTTTTGCGGATAGAGACTAACACGGCTGCTACTCTGAAACCTGAGATGTATATGATATTCATAAAAATAAACCAGACAATCCCCTCATCCCTCACATTCCCTTTTCTGTCAGAGCTGCAGCATGCTTTCCAGCTTAGAGAATCCTAGGTGCCACTGTGGTTTATAAAACAAAAAAGCAGCCACTAAGAACTTGACATTGTGCAGAGCCCCTGAAACGTGGGGTATGTGTTACTGGCTAGGTTTAGACCATTACTCTGCTACCCACTGAAAAAGGCAGTTATGTGGCTCTCCCTAATTCTAGAAATTAGTGATGGAAAAGGCCTGTGAGGTCATCTAATCAGTCCCTTGGGACCAGTGCTGGATGGTGAGCACCAATTTCACCAGAGTTAACTCAGAATTATACTTGGCTCTTTCAACCAATTTTTTGTAATTACATAAATTTGCTCAAATGGAGTTTCCCTTTACAGTCCATAAATTTAAACATTTCTTGCTATAATTATGCATAGAAGTAGAAAGCTCATTAAGTAATGGAATATGGATGTCAGAGATTGCTGGGGCCAGAGGGCCCAGGGTCACGTGTCTGGAGTTCTCTGACACACAAGTTTTCATCCAAGGAATCGATTTTAAAATGATGAAGTGCGTTTCTGGGGACAATCCTCCCATGCTTGGGATCTGGCCCCTAAACTGCACACTGTGAGGTTTGATACACAGGTGCTTCTGCACATCTGCTTGAGTAAGAGCATAAGAGATGCCACACTGGGTCAGACCAATGGTCCATCTAGCCCAGTGTCTGGCTTCTGGCAGTCAGTGGTTTGCATCCTTGACCCTCTTGGCTAATAGCCACTGAATGGACCAATCCTCAGTGAACTTATCTAGTTCTTTTTTTTTTTTTTTAACCCAGTTATACTTTTGGCCTTCACAACATCCCATGGCAATGAGTTCCATGGGTTAATTGTGCAATGTGTGAAAAAGTACAACATCTTGTTTGTATTAAACCTACTACCTGTTAATTTCATTGACTGACCCCTCATTTTTGTATTGTGGGAAGAGGTAAATAACGCATCTTTATTCACTTGTTCGATACTATTCATGATTTTATAAACCTTTATCGTATCTGTCCTTAGTCATCTCTTTTCTAAGCTGAACAATCCTAATCTTTTTTAGTCTCTTCATATGGAAGCTATTCCCAGACCCTTGATTATCTTTGTTGCCCTTCTCTGAATCTTCTCCAGTTCCACTATATCTTTTCTGAGTCAGTGATGTAGCTTGAAATGCAGGGACATGGTGGCTGTGTTAATCATTAACAACTGATTCAAACCCATCTGACTTTGGACAGTTTGGTGCATGGGGACATAACTAATAAAAATAATTCCAGTCTTGTTAATAAGATAAATATTTGTTTTCCACTGTTTGGGGATTATAGACATCGGATTTAAAGAACAGGAGGTTTAGCAGAGGATTTTCAGCCTCTATCATTAAATTCATGAGAAGTAATAAAGCAAACCCCATTTTTGTAGGTATCCAGGTGTCTTCACCCGGGGTAAGGATATTGCCATTTGGCTTGGGAAGGAATTGTGTGTCTTGGGTTGGCCTTGTCTTTGAAATTGGAGATCTTTCTCTTGTTTATTAATTTCAGTTAAAATACAAAAAAGAACAAAGGCTTTATTGCCCTTACAATAGTGATTTACAATCATAAAGTACTTCAACAATAGCAAAATACAGTGAGAAAAATATCTGCTACAGCAGCACATACCCATCCTACTCCACCTTAAAGCCTGTATCATCTGTCCTCTAAAGAAATTCTCTGTTGTTAGTTATCGTTTGTACAACACCATTAGTATGCTTGGCACTTTACAAATAGAATGCTTTAAAGATTGATATGGGAACCTAGTCAGAGGCTTGGCTTCTTTGCTTGCTGTACTCTGGTTCTCCCCATTCACTGTGGCACTCTGTCTGGATCTGCTATGACCACAGCTGGAATATTGCATACGTTTCTGAGCAGCTCATTCCCAGTAAAACTCAGACATTTGAGGATGCTGTTTGAGTTTCTTTAAATGTTGGTGATCTAGGAGCTTTGTCTGCTGGCAATTATTGGCAGCTCATTACTAACGTGATCTTAAAACAGCAAAAGTGTTGAGGAGATGGGCTTATGTGAGGAGCTCATCTCATGAACGCAGAAATAATTTCAAATGAACAAACTGGAGGGAGTTCAGAGACGAGCAACAAAAATGATCTTGGGTTTGAAGGCATTGGGTTAAGAGGAGAGTTTAAAAGTGATAAATATGTTGTCCCCAGGAGACCACTCTAGGGCGGTAGGGCAAGCTTAAGCTACAAATACATGAAGGGTGTAAACAACTAGGAGAGGAATTAATTAGTGTGATACATGGGGGCATAACAAGGATTTTAAATATGAAACCAGGAAAGGAAAATTTAGGGAAGAGGTAGAAGTTCCATTTTTGGGGGGACTTTTAAAGCCAGACTGTCTAAAGCCCAAGAAAAAATGTTCTAGAAAACAATTTTCCACTGGCTGCAGCAGATGGGCTGGATGATCTATAGGTAATTTCCAGTTCTAACTTCAGTAAGGCTATTACATTCACTGATAAAGACAGCAGGGCTGCTTGGTTATTGGTAGGTTTAAATCAGCTGTTAGATGCCACAGTGATACTTGCAGACTAAAAACCTAAAATAGGCTGCTTGGTTGTGTTAGGTGGTGGGGTGTGTTTGGGTCAGGATGCCACTCAGACTCTGTGCTTAATATGTAATGAAAGAGGTGCAGGGGCTGAAGCAATTTGTTTACGGACTCAGCCTTTGCAAGCCCTGGCACAAATGAAGCACTTCTCAGACTGTTCTGGTTTCACAGCTGATCTCTCAATCTCTGATCTATTTCCATGTTTCAAGTATCCGATAGAAGTGACTTAGCATAAAGAACTGCATAAAGCCTGCAAATTTCAGTGTGGATTTATGTCGTCCTTTTTCTCTGTGATACTAACCTCGGGGCTGAGGGGAGTGCATGCTGAGCCACACTGACAGCAGAAATGACACCTGCCACTGAGAAGGCAGCTCCATGGAGTCAGAGGTTCTTTGCTTTTATGGAAATCAAGCTTGTCTGATAATGCTCTCCCACCAACCCCTGCTGCACAACCCCCCGTGCAATCAGCTGGTTGTCTCCTCAGACACTTTCTGAGAAGCATTGCAGCAATTGTTTTGTTAGGAAATAAAGCCCCTTGGTAACTACAAACTGCATGAAGCCACTTACCTCTCCTGGCACCAGGTGGACTAGAGAGTGCCTAATGGCCTGTTGGGATAATTGGGCCGACAAATTTACCCTAATTGTGAACTCAGTTATAAAAAGTATGTGAAAGTTCATAAGAAATTACAATAACTTATAATAACAAATGCTGATGGAAAGTAGGTCAAGTTGTGTTCAATAATGAAGGTTATGAACAAGTGCATTAGAACTAGACAGAGAAACTGGATTAGTTCAGAGAAAAAGGGCCTGCTGATACACGTCAAGGACTGTGTTGAAATCATGCTTAGTAAAAACAACAAGATGTGGAACTGGAAATTCATGAACCAAAATTGGCATGTCAGATATTAGGCCTAATTGGTGGACAAAATCATGAGGGGATGAGCTGTTCTGCCCATCATTCCCTTTGTGGGTCCTTAAAAGAGAGAGACTTTGTGAGGAAAAGATGGAAGAAGAGCTACTGGAGAAAGCTTCACTGTTGTGGCCGCTACCCTTACCATCTCCTTGGACTTGCAAACTTTCTTCATCCTAATCCTGAGGGATGCCCTCACCAGATCGAGCCAGAGGGAGGAACCCAGTTGACATCCCCACCCCTACCAGGTCCAGTTGAATCCAGAACACCACCTAAGATGAATTGAGATTAGACTTCAGCAACAATAGCAGTTTCAGCTCATCTCAACTACTTTTTCTCTTTTCCCGTTTGCTATGAAGACTGTGCCGAGTAGAATTTCTTTCTAACACAGTCTGTGTCCATGATGTTATATCCCTAGAAGGCAGATGGCGAAGGCAACGACCAGACAATAGCGCAGCTCAGCTCCAGCCATTGATCTAGCTATTGCACTGCTCCATTATTGAACACGATGCTCAGTGCTGAAGTCAAGATTTTGCTAACTGTGAAACAAAGTTTTTTTTCCTTCTGAAACTCTCCAACTAAAGGGAACAAGGGATGTTGTTAAAATGAAACCCTTACCTAATATTTTACATTTCAAATACTTTTAACTGTTTTTCTTTCTTTTCTGTATCTTTAATAAAAACTTTAGAAGGATTTTTAGTGGTGTGTTTGCCATGGTACTAAGCAGGCAGGGGCCCCTGCATACCAAACCCCGAACCTTGTTTAACACTGTTAATGTTGGACAGGAAGTGGTTTCTGTTAACACTTTTGGCCCATATTGTCCATCTAAATGAAGATTCAATGAAAGAAGTCCCAAGATTCTGCCTTCCTCACAGTCAGTCGACTGCACTCAGCCGCATTTGGACAACACGCAAAGGTGTGGGTATTTCCTCCACAAATGGAAAATCAAAGCATCACCAAATGGTGACTGTGGTGAGGTACAAACCACGTGATTCATCACAGACAATTGCCCCATTCACGTTTAGAAGGATGGTACAAGGGGTATCCAGCTAACTACCCCAGAAGCATTAGAATGCCTTCAGAATCTTAAAATTGAGTTATAATCCAGCTCATTGCTTTTCAAATGCCATAACAAAGAAGTCCATCTAAATTAATATAACATGCTTCTGTGAGGCTTTGGAATCGCCCAAGCCCTTGTTGTTAATATGTGAAGCGGAAGACACAGGCTGCCTTGTGAGGCTAGGGATAATTTGCAGGCAAGAGTCAGGTCAAATGATTGCTATTTATCTCAGGAGAGTAGGGGGTGGTCTCAGTGCTGCTTCAAAAGCAGTTCTCTGGGAGATTGAAAAAAGTATAACTGGCATCCTTTGGGAGACAGCTGAGGTGGAGGACAGCATTGATACAGAGCGCAGCAAAAATATGAGGTGACACGAACAAATGTTAGCAAAACTTTGACTTCAGCATCCTGTTCAATAATGGAGCATTCCAATAGCTAGATTTATTGCTGGAGCTGAGCTGCTCTATCATGTGGTCGTTGCCTTTGCCATCTTCTTTCTAGGGCAGTAGCATCGTGGACATAGTCTGTGCTAGAAGGAAATTTGCTCGGCGTGGTCATAATAGCAGCTGAAATGAAAACGTTTTGTAGTGCAAAAGTACACAGCAAGATATTGACATAGAATACAAAATCCCCCCCATCCATGGTGTTACTAAAGGGGAGGAGGGATGGAGGATGGCAGTTCAGTATTGGGACTAGAAGGCAAGAAGGACATCTTTAGATAACAGCCCACTTCAAAAAGAAAATATTTTAAAATCTTCCCCAGTGCAACTCAAACCTGCCCACAGGCCTTACTTTCCATTAGTGCAGCGCTGGGCTGGGTCCAGGATGTTTGGGAACGCTATGGTGACAGGAGTACTGGTGCATTTCAGGGTGCAGGACTCTCTTTATGTTTTACTATTAATTTGTTCTGCAAAGTGTGATGGGACATGCCCTCACCCCAGTGGTGGAAAGTGGATTGTAAATTGGGGCTGAAAAGACCCTGTGGGTGACCTGGATTCGTGCTGGGAACAGTAAGATTTCCAGGAGTGGGGGCTCCTGTAGGAGACTTGGGGCAAGAGACTTCAAAGAGACTGGCTGAGCCCAAGCTGGGGATTCGCTGCCTACAATTGATGGAGACTGCAGGCATGAAGTGCTACACCTAATAAAAGGCATTGAGACCGAAACAGGTTCCTCAAGAGGGCATCAGCCAAGAGGGACCTTGAGCACTGGTGTAAGTAGATGGAGTGCAAACAAAAGCAGGCCAACCAGCAGATGTTGCAGCAGTAGATGACCCAGCAGCAGGACCAAGCAGCACGGCTGCTGAAGGAGATTGTTTCCTAGCAGCAAGAATTCCAGAGAGGCCTTCTGCAATAGCTAAGCCTCCTAGCCGGAGTTATTCAAGATGGGCCCCGAGGTCAATCTAGAAGCATTCCTCACCATGTTTGAGAGGGTAGTGCTGGCCTCTCAATAGATTCCAGAGCATTGGACGTTGGTTTTAGCACCATACCTGATGGGCCTGGCACAGCTGGCCTACCATAACCATAATCCAGGGCAGACTAGAAACAATAATTGGATGAACGCCGCTGTTTTACATTACCTAGATATCAGTGTAGAGACACATCAGCAGCACTTGAAAGCTGAGACGTACCCCGGGGGGCACGGCCCTGGGTAGTGGTGCAATCCTTAAAAGAGCATCACTGGTGGTGGCTTCGAGCCTAAGTTGCAGAGTTGGTCCTAAGCAATTTGTATCCATAGCACCAGGAGCGGGTGCTCCAGCATTGCTCTGAGTTGTTGTTGGACGCAGTGCAGCTGACGGAGAATTTTCGATTGCTCGAGATGGGATCTGTGCAACCTCCATCCACTCGCCACCTAGGGCAACCAATGGAGTGTGATGCCTGCCAGCAGACGCTGAGCCCTGGGTGCAACAGAAAGTGTGTACGGATCCCACTCCAGCAACCTGGGCCACCCGCACAGAAGAGGGAACACTTGGGAAGACATAGGGTTGAGCTCACATGAGGTATTTTCTGGATACCCGCACAGCAATGAAGACAGCCAGGCTGGAGCTCTTGAGCTTGGACACTGGTCCTACTCAGGGGTCAACCCTGCTCCCTGCCAGAAAGGAGCCCATGGACAACAGGGGCATATGAAGAACAAGTGCCCACTGATGGACTTTGAGTATGCCTGGAATAGAATGGCAGAAAGGAGGGCCTGTAGAAGGGCTCCCCGCAAGTTGACAGTCCTGGTATGGGTCCAAAGAAGGGGGTACGAGGATTTATAGATTTGGGGTGTAGCCAAACAGTGACGCAAGCTGCCTGCAGAGGGACAGTTTGCTTGCAGTGTGTATGTGGAGACATGAAGATGACTGGAACTGACCGTGGGAACCCACGCTGATTCAGTTACGGTAGCGCTAGTTACTGAATTAACATACCCTGTGATAATTAGCTGAGATTGGTATTCCTTTCAGGAAATCGTAATGAACTGACCAATTGCTGTAGCTGAGCCATGTGACAGGCCCCAGCCTGTAGGTCTGGGGAACTCTGAAGACCCCGCAGGTGGGGACATCCTAGGGTGCAGGACCAGCCAGGGAGACACATGAATGGCTGGCACCTGCCATGGATCTCAAAGTCCTCATGGAGGGGGGACTTTCATCCAAGAACAGCGTGATTACGTGACACTTAGACACATTTTTGAACAGGTGACGTCTGTGGATGGGGAAGCAGCGAACCCTCAGCGTAGTTCCTGAGACAGTATTCCCACATCGTGCTGGAAAAAGAGCATCTGTATTGCATGGAGTAGAATCCACAGTTCAGGCTAATAACTCAGCTACTGGTACCCCAGGAGTACCGCCAACCGTAATGCAGTTGGTTCATGATGTTCCCTGCACTGGGGCAGCTAGGGTGGGAGAAGACCCTGGAGAGGTACTGGCAAGGTAAGGGACCATTGCTCTTCCTGCCCTGAGTATCAGTACTCAGCACCTAAGAATAGCCTGAAGGCCCTGTTGGTCCAAATGCCATTAATGAAAACACCATTTGAAAGAACAGGGTATAGTTACTAAACCCTGCTGCTGTAGAACCTTCTTAGTAAACCTGCTTGCCTCAGATCATCTCTTTATATTATCTACCTGTTATACCCATAAAATAAAAACCAGCAGGATCTTATTAAAGGGGAAAAGGCAAAATGCCACATTTACTGTGAATACAGAAAGAATCCTAGTAAGCAGTTAGTTATAGCTATAACATTCCATTCAATTTCATATTTATTCACACACACACGGTTCTGCAAGGTTGTTATAATAGTTACCAGCCTTAGAGTTGCTCGTGCCAAGCCACTGGCCAGGTGGCCTGGACACAAGGAGGGAGCAGGGCCTTGTCAGATGCACAGCTGACACTCCTGGAAGTTGGTTTGCAGAATCAGACCCCAAGTTCTCAGTTTCTAGAGTCCGTTTTTATAGGAATTTATTCCTGTGCCAGTCTATGGGAATTGCTTCATTGTGCTGTTGCTGAATCAATCAGCAGATGGCACATTCCTGATGGCTCCGTGCTGCCAGATGTTATCTTGTGCTTTGGTTCTTCCATCCTTGAGGCTGTTGGGTGGATTCTGTCTGCCCTCTGGGGGTCCTCTAGTTGTTTCCTCTTGATGTCTTCTTTAGCCGATCAACACTGGATTCTTAGGCTGGCACCTCTGTGATCATTCATTTATTATCCACACCAAGCATCCATCACATACATCCTCTATTTTAATCACAATTGTTAACAAAGCAAGATAAATAAAACAAAAGGGTGGGGAGTCTGTGTGCTGTTTCTGTTGTTACAAAGTATTGCTTTGAGTCTCTCTCTGTGTGAGTAGTTGTAGTTACAAAGAATTGCTTTGAGAACAGACTCTGTCTTAGGATGTACTAACACAATTAGCAGCTTGCAAGTTTCACACAGAGAGGGAGAGAAACAGTAAAAACAAGAGACCTCTTAATTAGTAATACTCTGGAATTTAAACTATGGGGAATCAAACTCATTTGTGATTTTAATACAGAACTTCTTTAATATGATCCAGCATAGCACATCTGACGGAATGGCTGTGTCAGGCATTTAGTGTAACCAGGAAATAATCTGTACCTTCCTTTCCTCTACACGAAGACATTGAACTGGGCTGAATCCAGCCGTATGTCTAGACCTAAAACGCTCCTGCATGCGCAGACAGCAAGCCTGCTAGCTTTCCCTGTGAAGTGGTATATTTGCTGGGAGAGATTGCAGGGACCTCCAAACCAAAGGGTAGTTCCAAGTGAGGCAGGAATTAAGACCGTTTTCTGCCTGAATTTTCTGGTATTCCGGGTGTGAAAGGGTAGAAATGGATCGGCTGCTAGAAAGTGTTGTGGAAATCTGGCAACACCGCCACCACCACCTGTGATTCTTGACTTTATTAGTCAAAGTAGAAGTCTTACTAGCTATCGCCAAGTCTCACACAGTGATTGAAGCCCACACTTAGCCTTGGGTAACAGATGGCTCAGCAGCAAATAAGAGCTATAATACATGATTACGAACAACTCTACTCTGATACTGTTTTCCTAATGCCAGGTTTTCTGAGAGTTGACTTTGAGCTCAGCCTCTGTCTGCCTTTGACTAAGGGTTGAAAGATTTATGTGATGCTGGGGGTGTGTACTCTCAGGCACAGTAGGAGTGTGTATATATTGATATTACATCACTAGTCCTCCCATGAGTTTGTCCAGACCTTTTTCTTCCTCCCCTCTTATTCCCTCATTGTCTGACAATGAAGTCAGTAAGGGTCATCTTCATTTCCTGATCCCTCACATTCTCCTAGCATATTCAGTTCCTGAGCTTTCCAGATCTTCATCCCCACCTGCACTGACCCAGTTACTTGGCTTTCGCAGGATGACTGACAGCTACACTTATTTCTACTCAGTTATTCACACGCAGAAATCTACGTTGAAATTGCATTACAAGTCCAGCATGAACCACAAGGAGCTCAGGAATTCTGATGGGAAATGGGCCGGACTTCACTGATGGCAAATAAAACAAACAAACAAACAAAAAACCCAAAACCCACCAACTCCCATACTCCAAAGTCCTGTCTGAAGGTGGAGTCTGTGCCACTCCAGCTCTTGGCCTTCTACCCTGTATGTATGTACATGTGTATGGTATGCAGGGAGGGCTTAGGGAGTAGGCACATGTGTGTGTAGAGAAGAGGCTTTGTGTGCATCGTAGGAAGGGTCTGTGTACTCTAAATCAAAAGGGGGGCATTTTTCTTTCCAATGGAGTATTTCAGAGCAGAGGCTTAGGGCTTGTCTACATGTGAAACTCTACAGAGGCATAGCTGTGCTTCTTGCATTGACCTAGTACTGTCTACACCGGCGTTACGTCCGCTTAACTACATTGCTGAGGGCATGGCTACACTTGCAGTTGTAGAGCGCTTTGAGTGAAACTCGCCTTCGGAGAGCGCAGTAGGGAAAGCGCTGCAGTCTGTCCACACCGACAGGAACAAGCGCACTGGCGTGGCCACATTTGCAGCACTTGCAGTGGCATTGGGAGCAGTGCATTATGGGCAGCTATCCCACAGAGCACATCTTCCCATTCTGGCACTGTGGCTTGTGGGAAGGGTGCAGGGCATTCTGGATCTTGTCCTAACGCCCCGTGATGCATCGGTTCGCATCCCAGCAATCCCGGTGCTTCCGTCCACATTTGGCACCATCTTTCAAAGTTTTTTGTACTGCACGCTCTGTCTTCCCTTTCAAAGTGCAGGAATGGAGCCCGAACCGCTGAGGAGTATGCTGACGAGTCTTGCCAGTTTGACAGTCGAGTTATTCCTTATGATCCAAAGTGACAGTGAGGGCTCCGATGATTATATTGACTCGAGTAATGCATATGACACGAGTTTAATTGTGGCATTCACAGACATGTTCACCATCATGGAACGCCGCTTTTGGGCTCGGGAAACAAGCATTGAGTGGTGGGATCACATCGTCATGCAAGTCTGGGATGACAAGCAGTGGCTGCAGAACTTTCAGATGAGAAAAGCCACTTTCACGGGACTGTGTGAGGAGCTCGTCCCCACCCTGCGGCACAAGGACACGAGATTGAGAGCTGCCCTGACAGTGGAGAAGCAGGTGGCTATTGCAGTCTGGAAGCTGGCAACTCCAGACAGCTACCGATCAGTTGCTAACCAGTTTGGAGTGGGGAAGTCGACTGCTGGAATCGTGTTAACGCAAGTTTGCAGGGCCATTAATCGCATCCTGCTCAGAACCACCATGACTCTGGGTAACATGGATGGCTTTGCACAAATGGGTTTCCCTAACTGCAGAGGGGCAATAGATGGCACACATATTCCAAATGTGGCACCAGCCCACCTAGCCTCCGAGTACGTTAATCAGAAGGGGTATTTCTCTATGGTTCTCCAGGCACTTGTGGATCACCATGGACATTTCATTGACATTAACGCAGGCTGGCCCGGAAAGGTGCGTGACACACGCATCTTTCGGAACACTGGCCTGTTCAGGAAGCTGCAAGGTGGGACATTTTTTCCCAGACCAGAAGAACACCATAGGGAAAGTCGAAATGCCCAGTGTGATCCTTGGAGATCCCACTTACCCTTTAATGCCGTGGCTCATGAAACCCTACACAGGGAGTCTTGACAGCAGCAAGGAGTGGTTCAACAACAGGCTGAGCCGGTGCAGAATGACTGTGGAGTGTGCTTTTGGCCATTTAAAGGGCCGCTGGCGCTCTCTGTATGGGAAGCTGAACCTGGCCAATGACAGCATCCCCGTAGTTATATCCGCGTGCTGTTGTACACTCCATAATATTTGTGAAGGGAAGGGTGAATGATTCACTCAAGCATAGAACTTGGAGGTTCAACACCTGGAGGCTGAATTTGAACAGCCAGAGAGCAGGACTATTAGAGGGGCCCAGTGCGGGGCTGCAAGGATTAAGATGCCTTGAGGGAGCAATTTGAGGCCCTGCACGGGAGTGAAGTGCAGTGGTTCCAATGTTAGTAGGAATCTGTGTTTGCTATGCTGACTTGCAGTGCCTGTTTCTTTCTTGGGTTAAGGTATCTTTTATTTTATGCAATAATAAAGAATGTTTTCAAAGCCAAAAAATCCATTTATTGAAAAGAAAATTCATTTATTGAAAAGAAACACAACTGCTTGGGAAACAGAAAGGGCAAAGGGGCAAGGGGGAATGGTACAATCACAGATTTGCGTATATCCTGTTATTATACTCAGCCTTTCTGTCTGGAGTGTTGTGCAATGAATGCTGCACTTCAGGATGGCTATACTGCATGGTGATGGGGGTTGAGTGCAGAGGGTAAGGGTCGTAGTTTTCAGGGCTGGGTGGTGAAGCTACAGGTGTTGGAGGCAGCTGGTGGCGATAAGAACCCGGAAGTTGGGGAAAGTGGGTTGGAGGTGACATGGGGGCACAAGGGAAAGTGCCTTGGAACAAGGGCTGCAGGTGGAGTCGGCACTGAAGTGTTTCGCCTGCATGGCTATGAGCGCCTGAATCGAGTTTGCTTGGCTCTCCATTATGCTTACCAGACGATCAGTGCTTTGCTGCCGGAGCACCGCGCTTTTTTGCTGGTGCGCCTCATTCTGCTGGCGGATCCTCCTTTCGCTGTCCCTCCACTCCTGCACATTTCGATTTTCATTACTTAAATGCTGCATTGCTTCATGCAACATGTCTTCCTTGCTTCTACATGGCCTCTTTCTGATTCTTTGGAGTCTTTCGGCCCGTGATAACACGGACGGCTGAGTTCTCAAGGTTGCATCTGTAAAGGCAAAATGCAACACTTAACAGAGACAGCATTATTTACACCAGACAGAGCAATGATTCCCCCGTAGTTAAGGGCAAGCACAGTCTACACAATAGCATAGTTTGCCTGTCCCAAAGCAAGCGCACATAATCCACAGGAGCCCCAAAATGGTGAGTAAGCACAGGGTCAAGCGTGACTGATTGTTTCACGGCTGTACTGTCCTCTGGGTTTCTGTGCCTTGGGGAGATCCAACAGTGGCAGGGGGTCCCTATACTGAACACTGTCCCCACATTTCCACAGGAATTCATCCTGGAAGATATCTCACTTCTGAGGGTGACCTGGGAAGCAAGGGAGGGTCTTCTACTGCAATGCGGATTCCGCCCTGGCCTATATGCAACTTACCTGTGTACAGCAATGGTCCCCCCGCCCCTCACGGCACAGTGGCATGGACAAGTTAGCCTTACTGGGACAAGGAACACAGTTGCTCTCCCGAGAAACCTGCGCAAGCACCTTGCCCAAGTTCTGGATGAGACCTTTGAGGAGATCACTGAGGCTGATTACCACGATGTGAGAGAGCACATCAACACCCTATTCCGCATCTAGGCATGCATGCAGCCCTAACCCTCCTCACCGCAAGAGCCCACACCGAATAACATTCTTCCCAAAATAAAAGCTGCTTACTGGGAACGTCTTCTAGTGTTTGTCCTTCCCCAAGCACCGGCCGCCGTGGCTGGCTACCTTCCTCCTGGCTTGAGAACAGCTCCTGGCTGCATGCATCTAGGGATTCCGGGGTGTCTTCCTCCACCTCATCACCCTCTCTCCTGCTTTGCTGCTGCTCCTCCTCCTCCTCCTCCCGCCTTGTTGAACTGGGCTCTGAAGTGGCCATGGTGGTACTTGGAGTGGAGGTGGGGTCAGCCCCAAGTATTGAGTCCAGCTCTTTGTAGAAACGGCAGGTCGTGGGGGCAGCACCAGAGCAGCTGTTTGCCTCGCGGGCTTTGCGGTAGGCATTCCACAGCTCCTTCACTTTAATCCTGCACTGCAGTGTGTCCCGGTCATGGCCCCTTTCCATCATGTCCCTTGATATCTGCCTGAAGGTATCATAATTCCTATGGCTGGAGCGCAGCTGGGACTGGACAGCTTCCTCCCTGCAAACACTGATAAGGTCCAGCACGTTGCCATTGCTCCATACTGGGGATCGCCTGGCGTGTGGTGGCATGGTCACATGGAAAGATTCGCTGAGAGCACTGCACACCTGGCTGAGCAAACAGGAAGGGGATTTTCAAAATTCCCAGAGAATTTACAGGGCAGGTCTGGTGGTTGGTCACCTGAGGGCCAGGCAGTAGAGTTCAAAGTGAAGACCAGAGTGGCTAGAACAGGCATTGTGGGACACTTCTGGAGGCCGATCAGAGTGCACTATAAAACCAGGGCGTCCATACTGGCGCCATGGTGCTCCAACGGGGGCGTAGCTAACGTTATTCCATCTCTGAGGTGGAGTACCAGCAGTGCTGTAGCCGCAGAGTCAGAGTGCTCTACGTGCCTTGCCAGTGTGGACAGGTAGTGAGCTAGTGCACCCGGGGCTCCTTTAATGTGCTCTAACTCTCAAGTGTAGCCAAGCCCTTAGCAGTTGGGATTTCCATGCCACTGAGCAATGTAGCTAGATCAATTTAACTTTTGAATGTAGGCCTGGCCTCACTGGAATTGTGGTGCTTTGACTCAGGGAGTCCTCCAGGAATGCTAGTGTAAAAGGGCAAAAGAGAGGGGATTAGAATTTCAGCTTCCCTCCAAACCTTACTGAACTGGGTTTTTTAAAGGGGAGCTAGTTACAAAGGAAGAAATACTCTGAGGTTCTGTAGGTTTCATCACCTCCTTAGCTGGGGAGTTACAAAGAGAGAGGTTACATTGTTAGCTGCTAGGTTAATGTGTGTCTGTAATCAGTGAAAGTCTGTCTGCTGCTAGAGGAGTCTTGCACTATGCCCATCATAAAGCAGATAATCCTTGTTCTTCTCAGGGACTGTATGGCCATTGGCTGTGTTTCTGCTGCATGAGTGAAAAGTCTCCAGCTTGTTTATGGCAACACAAAATTAAACACAAGCATAATTGCTTGATGCATCACTTCGCCATCTCCCCAAAGCAAGGATTTTTCTAGATAGATTCTGCCTGGTGACTGAATTTTTATCTTGTGATGTTAATGTAGAAGAGGATTAAATGTTGAGTAACTAAGCAGGCAGTATTCTTACAGTTAACAGCTCTGCTGAGGTAGTGGGTTTTTCAATGTTTCCTTTAGGAAGTTTGGTTGTGCAAAGGAAAGTTTTAGATGCAAGCGGCAAAACCCAAGCACTAAGGATCAAGTAGGAGCCTTTAGCCTAAAATCATCTTGTTCTTCTAGACTGGAGTCAGGCTTCAGAGGGCCCCTGTTTCAGAACTGGTTGGACAATAAAGGTTTCCCTGGGTATTCCTTGACCTCTCTATGTATTTTTGACCTTCCTGTGTGCTGCTTTTTGTGTGTGTGTGTGTGAGAAGAACTGCATGTTGTCATAGGCCACATTTTGTAGATAAGCTGTGTGTGTTCATGTCTGCTTGCAGTGGCATAATTGACTCATAGAATCTGAATGCTTATTTTTGGCATCAGTATTATAGAGGAATGTCTTTTGCATGCACCTTATATCAAATAAAAAATCAAATCCTTTTTTGGAGTCCAACAGATAAAACTAGTTTGAAGATTTAAAAGTTAGTGATTCTTTTTAATCTGTGTGTGTCTGCATTCACTCCCCACAAACCCGAACCCCAGAAGACTGATATTTGAAGGGCAAGTACAGTTATACATACCCAAATGTATTGGTGCAAATATGTGTCATGCAAGCAAATTCTTGCCCACTCACTCAATTGTGGCCCAAGTGATTGCCTTGCACAACATGTTAAATACCTACTTTAAAACCAAGCCAAGATTTTTAAAATACCTGGTGATTCTTTGTTACTTTACAAGTAACTTGGCACTGGCCAGCTGTCAGAAGACAGGATACTGGGCTAGATGGATCTTTGGTCTGACCCAGTAGGGCCGTTCTTATGTTCTTATGATATTTGCTACTGGCTTATAATCTATTAAATTTGATGTCTGCTGCGAGGTGAAAGGGTCCAGGGTGCAGGAAAGGGGCCTTTATCCCTCAGAGTGCTGTCTCTTTCATGGCACCGGAATGCTGATAGTGGCACTAATATCTGAGTGCATGGGAGTTTAGTACAATGGGCTTTTGCTATCTGAATCCTTTAATTGAAATCCCCAGCTGGGGATTCAAATTAACGATGAGCGTATGGCAGATGTCACTTCCACCAGCACATGGGCTTTTCATCTTATTGATGGGAAGAAGAATGTTTAAGCTGTTTCTCCCACATGAGCGAAAGCAAGTATTGCAGCTCGAGCACATGTAACTGCCTCATTGGGAGAGAGAAGAAATGGAGGAATAGGGAAAATAGTATCAAATGCTGGAGAACCAGAAATTCACACTTCATCCGGGAGCTTGATGTGCAGTAAAAGGATTCAGGGGGTGCGGCAGTTCACCTCTTGGAGTGCTGTCTCTTTCATGGCACTTTTCAGAGTAGCAACCGTGTTAGTCTGTATCTGCAAAAAGAAAAAGAAAGTCCTCCTTTTCTCTTTTCATGGCACTGACATAGATTCATAGATACTAAGGTCCAAGGGACCATTATGATCATCTAGTCTGACCTCCTGCACAACGCAAGCCACAGAATCTCACCCACCCATTCCTGCAAAAAACCTCACCTATGTCTGAGCTATTGAAGTCCTCAAATCGTGGTTTAAAGACTTCAAGGAGCAGAGAATCCTCCAGCAAGTGACCTGTGCCCCATGCTACAAAGGAAGTCAAAGAACCTCCAGGGCCTCTTCCAATTCCTTCCCGATCCCAAATATGGCGATCAGCTAAACCCTGAGCATATGGGCAAGATTCACCAACCAGATACTACAGAAAATTCTTTCCTTGCTGATATTGCTATTAATATCTGAGTGCATGGGAGTTTGGTAGATGAGGACACAAAGCTGGAGGCCTGACTTGTTACTGAGAGTGGGAAATGGCCACCATTTGCCTATCATTTCAGATTCTTTTGCTTTCACGACACACACAATAAGCCTTTCCTTATTTAGGTCCCTACCAAATTCATGGCCATGAAAAACGTGTCACGGACCTGTGAAATCTGGGCTTTTGAGTGCTTTTACTCTATACTATACAGATTTCATGGGGGAGACCAGCATTTCTCAAATTGGAGGTTCTGACTCAAAAGGTAGTTGCGGGGGGGGGGGAGGTAGTGTTACACGGTTATGTTGGGGGGGGCCACGGTATTGCCACCCTTACGTCTGCACTGCCTTCAGAATAGCAGTGGCTGGAGAGCGGGGGCTGTTGGCCGGGCACCCAGGTCTGAAGGTGGCGCCCCACCAACAGCAGCGCAGAAGTAAGGGTGGCAATGCCCCACCGTGCCGCCCTTATTTCTATGCTCCCATCCTCAGAACGGGGTGGTTGAAGAGTGGCGGCTGCTGACTAAGGGCCCAGCTCTGCAGACAGCAGCGCAGAAATAAGGGTGGCAATGCCCTACCGTGCCGCTCTTACTTCTGTGCTCCCGTCCTCAGAACGGGGTGGTTGGAGAGTGGCGGCTGCTGACTAAGGGCCCAGCTCTGCAGACAGCAGCGCAGAAATAAGGGTGGGCAATACCATACCATGCCATCCTCCCTTCTGCGCTGCTGCTGGCTTCAGTCCTGCCTTCAGAGCTGGGCTCCCAGGCAGCAGCCTCTGCTCTCCAGCTGCCCAGCTCTGAAGGCAGCACCACCATCAGTAGCAGCACAGAAGTAAGAGTAGCGGTACCGCAACCCCCCTGCGATAACCTTTCCCCCCTCCTCCCTCAACTCCTTTTTGCGTCAGGGCCCCTACAATTACAACACCATGAAATTTCAGATTTAAATATTTAAATTTAAAATGAAATTTATGACTGTGAAATTGACCAAAATGGGCTGTGAATTTGGTAGGCCCAAGTGATAGATGTAATGTTTCCAAAATACAGAGAGGACAGGTGGGATTCTGCATTTACTGCATTAAGTGAGCAATGGTTATTTTATTTATTTATTCAGCTCTGACTAGTATTATTATGCTAAAGAAGATGCAAAGGTAAAACAGTGTCTGCCTCTGAAAGCTTAATGTAGTAGCGATTCTGAGAGTGCAGGACATGCACTGGGGTTCCAGAGTAGGGAATGACTCAATTTATAAATATGGCACGGTTATTTTTAGTAAAAGGCACGGACAGGTCACAGGCAATAAACAAAAATTCACAGGAGCTGTGACCAGTCTGTGACTTTACTAAAAATAACTGGGGCGGTGGGGATTGACAGCTGGAGTCACATGGTGGGGAGGAATTACAACTGGAGCCCCATGGGGAAGGGGGCACAGCCAAAGCTGTGAGGCGGGGGCGCACAGTCCTGGCTCCAGCCCTGGTTACAGTGATGGGGGGAGGGAGAGAGTGGTGATGCACAGTCCCAGCTGAAGTTGTGGGGCAGGGGCTCACAGCACTGGCTCTGACGAAGTCCATAGTCCCAGCTCTAGCTGCTGCTGGGGAGAGGCGGGAGGAGCACAGCCAGGCTCTGGCTGCAGCCACTGAGGGCAAGGGACACAGCTCCAGCTGCAGGTGCTGACAGCTGAAGCTGAAGAAGTCACTGAGGTCCAGTAAAGTCATGGATTCTCAGACCTCTATGGATTTCATGGCTATTTGCTGACAGCAAAGGAATATTGAGACAGTTTCCTTGCTTTCAGTTCCTGAGCCTGGCACCACAGTGGTGTCAGGTGGCTAGGAGGAGCATTTGCAAGGGAAAATTCTGCTTACTGGCTGCATCCCTGGGATGAAACCTGCTCAGTACAAATAAAATCTTTGGAGAATTTACTGGCCAAACTCTAACAAGTATCAGTATGTGAGAAATAAGATTTTCAGAGGTTTCATAGGTTGGCCAAATGTGGACAGATTTTCACATGGATGGCAGGAGGTATATTCCTGACATGGGGCTGAACTCCTAAAAAAAATTTGAAGCTGCTGCTCCAAAAACATCGCGGCACCAGTCCCAATCAATGGGCAAAACGTGTTCCCTAGCCTTGTTTTGAGAAACAGCTAAATCATTTTAGCTAAAACTTTCTAAAAATTGCCAACCTGAGGCCAACACCCTGCTTAGAATATTTCAGCCCAAATGGTTAAAGTTTGGCAGAGTTATAAGCACCAAATATCAGCCTCTTATAATGAGACGTGTCAGACAACCTGAACTATAGACTGTGCTACCTGCTCTACCTGTGTTATTGTTATGAGCTTGCAACCATGGGAGAAATTATTTTAGAGAGTATCTGATGTCGCTGGCACCCAGAAATTTCTTTCTGATGCCCTGGCATATGAGCAAGGAGCTCTGCCTCCTGGATGCCCCAGTAGGTAGTTGAGTTTCCCTGGGCTATTCTTTACTTGTCATCTCCCAACGAGAGTGGCTTTTGTACTGATGACTTTGTGAGGTGGACACCTGCCTACTAGGAACTGGGCTGATGATAACTACCAACTCTTTGTGTGCAGGCCCCGAGCAGCCATTAGATACCAGTGACTGAAAATCACTACCAAACTGGACTAAATTTTAACCATTAGGGCTGGAAGGCTGTTTAATGCTGAGCCATTCAGTGTCTTGTGTGTTAAATGAAATGTTCCCCTTCACTTGGGTTTTCTGTGGTCTATAATGAGAGGAGAATCACTGGGACCCTTTCAAGATATAAAACTCGTATCGAGGAGGCTGTAAAATGGGAAACAATAAAGCTAAAATTCTAATCCCATGACTCCATTCTGTGAAGACTGTGATTTTGACTGTAAATATCTCTGCAAGTGGATTGTGCTACTATTTTTTCATACCGTATAAATAGCATTCATTTAAATTTACATTAAATGGAGCTGCCATTACTTACCAGTTAATAGAAGTTATGGTAATTGCTTTTGTAGTTTCCATTTATAGATCAAGCTTCTGTGACTAAATTTAATTACTTACAGCTGAATCCAATAAAATAAGTTAAAAATAACCTCTATAGAGCTGCAGTGGAGGAAACATGTTCCCAGAAATGGGCATTTCCTAACAGCTTTATTTTTCAATTCAATAAAATAATTTAGGCTTTGCATATTTAATGTCAGGGTAAGAGAGAAATCTGGCTCCCAAGACCGCTCTCACATAGGGACAGGCTCCTCCCTGCCTCCGATTAACAGACTAATAGTCTGTAGCACGTATAGCACTTTTCCCGACATCAACCTTACACTGCTTTACAAAGATGTCTTGATATTTTCCCCTAGTACAGATAGACTCAGCCAAAGCACAGAGGTCACACAGCAAGTGAATGGCTCAGTTGTCTTGTACGCCTTGCAAGATCCAGCACCCTCACATGGAGTAGGCAAAGCAGATGACTTTTCTCATGATTAATTCATGCTCAGCCATAAATCGCTGATCCCCACTGTCTACATAATGCAACAGAGTCCCATTCGCACAGAGGGGCTTCTCCAGTTTCTGAGGAATGATTCCCCTCTGCCTCTATTAGAGGGGTCCTTTTGAAAGGGAGTTATCCCTCCATTGTTCCTTAAGCTCTCTGACTTCCTTGTTGGGGGAGTTAGATCAGACTGTTCCAATGTGGGGTCACTCAGCTACATCCCTGAATGGCAGGCCTGTAACTGTCGGCCTCTCACTTTTCCAGCAGTTTGCCATTCTGCATTGGTCTTGGAGAGCTACACTTAATCTCCAAGAGCCTGAAGCTTCAGCAAAATGTAAATATGGGCAGTAGTGGCCAAAGAGCAAACAAAATATGAAGATGTAGGAGAATGGGGTAGAAAATAATAATGAAAATAATATTATGCTATTATATAAATCAGTGGCATGCCCTTATCTGGAATAGTTTGTACATACGGATCTCCTTGTCTAATCACCCTATCCTAACTAGAAGCAGATTCAGAGAGGGTGACGAGAATGACTAGAGACCTTGAAAGATTGACACATAAAGAGAGTGAAAAAGTTAGGGCTGTTTAATAAAGTGGAGACAGTCTAGAGGCGGTTTGATAAAGGTCTACAAAATAACAGATAGTGTAGTTTTCAGAGTAGCAGCCGTGTTAGTCTGTATTCGCAAAAAGAAAAGGAGGACTTATGGCACCTTAGTGACTAACCAATTTATTTGAGCATAAGCATCCGATGAAGTGAGCTGTAGCTCACGAAAGCTTATGCTCAAATAAATTGGTTAGTCTCTAAGGTGCCACAAGTACTCCTTTTCTTTTTATCAAAGGTAAGTGATTAATATGCAAAGCCCATGTGTCCATTGGGCCGCTGCGAGTCTGCAGTGATGCACAGGCTGCTTTAGATATGTTGATCCAACTAAATGCATCTGGATAATAGCACAAGGAAACCAAGGTCTCAGTAACTGCATATAGCAGTAAGAGATTCTGGCATATGAGCTTTCCTCTCAGATAATGAGGTTTCTCTCCTTGGAGACTGGTGAATAGGAGATGATATGGTGTAAATTGGTGTGGTTCCGTATTACTTTTTCTTGACCACAGAGGCCAGAATTACAATCCCAACCAAGGTGTGAATCCTCAAAGACAGTTCATGATATGAGACATTTCGTATAAGAGGAGATTGAGGCATGGAGGAGTCAGTCAAAGACTTGTCCAGTTGGGAGAGAGTTGGAAAGCTGGGTTCTGTGTATATTATTATTACTATTGTTGTTGTTTGTAGGGCAGTAGCACCCAGATGGCCCATTAAGTTGGGTACTGCCACATGTGTAGACACTGTCCCTGGTGTGAGGAGTCTGTACTCTTAAGATGACAGGTAAAATAGAAGCATTGGGGGCGGGGAGAGTGGGAGAATTTTTACTACACAATTTTTAATGTGCAGATATGTCTTCCCTTTTTCCTCGAGCCTACTCATCATAAATTGGCTGATTTCTTTTGGCTGTCCTAGTAGAGTGGATTGTGAAGAGGGATGGGGAAAAGAAGAATGTGTTGAGGGAGGGTGTCCAGTACATAAGAAACAGCACAGAAGAAAGCACAGAGATGTGTTTCTGGGAGAAGTGGACAGCCAATTGGTCGAGGCTAGCAGGAGTTGGGATGGAGACAACATAAGAGAGAAAGTGATTATTTAGTGGTAGTCAGAGCTATGGAGAGTTCTGAATGTGAGAACAGAAACTTGAGCTTGATGCTGTGGAAGAGAGGGAGCCAGAGAAGAGTGAGGTGATTTGGCCAATGTGATGTGCAAGGAAGATGCTCTTAGCAGCTGCATTTTGAATAGCGTGCAGGGGGGTTGAATATACAAAGGTGAAAGCACCTAGTGAGGAGGATGGTATTGCAGTTGTAAAGATAGGATAAAAGGAGTGTCGGGTGTTGAGATTTAACTCCCTTGGGATGTGTAGTTGAGTCATTAGTGCATGGGCCTAAGACTGGGGAAGACTGGACTTTAATACCATCTCTAAAACAGACTCGCTGTGCAACAATTTCCTTCCTTGTCTCAGTATGGTCAAAGTCATGATACTGAGAGGGATAATGGGGCATATGGGAAAAATATTTGCCTCACTCTAAACCAAGTATGGTGTGCCCAAATATCGTCCCGGGGCTGCCACATCTTTCAGAATTTACACCCCACAGGTAATGGAGGGTCACCGTGGTAAGAGGGGAAGTCACAGCTGGAACATTTGTGCTGCAGATCAGTCTCTGAGAGGAGAGAAAAACTAACAAGTGTGAGAGACGCATGTCAGAGCTGAGATGCACCAGTAATTGGTGTGTTTGAAATCTCTGTAATTATGTACTCTGCTGCTGAGGGAAAACATTCTGTCATGCAGATCCTCTCCACTTACCCAGCTTCTGAGATACATATGCCCTGGTGCATCCTGGGAAGAGCTGCATGTTTTACCATTCGTTCAGGGAAAGGAGGCCTTCTCAGGAGCAGCTGCTCTGTAATTCTCCAGTTGTGAATGATCATGTTTAACTCTTTCTACTCTGATTTATTCCATCCACCACCTTTTAATAATAAAACTACTTTGCAAGGAGATGAGGCTGTGCTGTTCGGCTGGTAGTCTGGACTACCCCTTGGCTGCTTCTGCTCTGGGAATTCATCAAGGGAAGTGGCTGCTTGGAAAGGGACCCTGCTTAAATTATTGATGTCAACTGCTACCTTCTATCTTTTTATTAGTCAGAAAGGGGGCATTGTAAAGCAGGGGTCTGAACATAAATAACTCAGACTTTCCTAAATAGAAAATAGTCCGTTTAGCACTTAGCACCCTCAAATACTTCCTAAAGATCAGCTGATCAGACCATTGGTTCATTGGTCTTATGTGAGGCTATGCTTAGATAACCATGGTGATGAGCACTTTATAAATACTTTGAAAAACAGTGACTTTATACATAGGTCTTCAGAGAAAGTTTTTAAAAAACCCTCCTCTTTACACCTGGTCAATTGTACTTTGCTGCATGTGGGGGAGTACATTACCCCATAACTCCTGCATGTCCCAGACATTATGCTGGGAGCTTACATTTGATTTTCCTGGTCATAGTGAATAGTTAAATTGTTGTTGTTGATCATAACTTCTCTCTGTCTCCTTAGGATCCAGCCCCAGGTTCTCACTCCTGGCTGCCTGTGGCAGTGTACTGAACAGACTGGCTGATTGTCATTTGGCAGGGGGGTTTCTTTCAGCTGTACTTAATTTGTTGTTGTTGAGTGGCTCCTTATTCTTTTATTATGAAACAGGCTAAAAAGGATGGAAACATTTTTACTAGAACCATCCTAATTTTAAATTCCTCAATCAATTCCTATCAAGTCTTTGTCCTTTCCTGGCTTAAAACTTAGTTTTGCAATTTCCCACCATATCTATCCTTGTACTTTTCTGGACCTTTTCACTCTGGTCATTTTAAAGATAAATCAACAACAATTGAACCATGTTCCTATGAGTGTGTAGCCATTATTTGCTATTTTATCACTATAATAGGGTGTATATTTCTATCTATCCCTTCTCAATGCACCCAAGAATCCCCTTTGTTGTTTAACTTCTTTTGCAAGCTGTGCAGATCATAGAACCATAGGGTTAGAAGGGACCACAAGAGTCCTAATCTAACCCCTGCCATGATGCAGGATATCCTCACTGAGAAACCCACAGTGACTCCCAAGTCTCTTTCCTCAGAGGATCTCATGAGTACAGAGCTTATGTGAAAAATCTATAATATATTTGCTAGTTTGTAATATCTAAATTGAATGTCACCTGCTCTTGTTCTGCTCCAGTCCCAGTGTATTTAAACCCATCCGAAGTGTCTTCTACTCCTCTCTGCTTTATAAACTGAAAAAATTCTGTCATTGACAAATGTCACCAACGGAGTATCCACTTGCTCCAGATCGTCAACAGCTGTATTCAAAGAACATTGGCCAATTACCTGACCCCTCAGAAATTCCTCTGTTATTAACCTTTCCCTGCTCTGAGCAGCCATTCACTGGCACCTTTCTGTTTTCTTTAACCACTTTTTAATCCATTGCCAGTTATTGCCCTTTTACGTCGGTTATTCATGTAACTAGGGTTTTTTGAGGAGCCTTGTCAAAATGATTTTGAAAGCTATGTCCACTGTATCTCTTTTGTCTATCTATTTAATTAATATTTTTCAAAGAACTTTGCCATGTTAATTTGGATCACTTCCCCATACAGAAACTGTGCTAATTTGATGCGATCAGGTTATGTGTTATCTCTCTGTAACCCTTATTTTAGCCATTGACACAGGTCACAGTAAAAAACCATAAACTACCATCCCTGCTTCCCCCCGAATCACCTAATTTCTAGTCACCCCTTATGATGAAAGTTACAATGTTACGAAACGTGTCCCAGAGCTGATTGTACAGGACAATTGTCATATTATAAGACTCAAATGACACAAGAAAAGGAAAGTTTGTGTGACCTATAAATAAAACAGAAGGTGCACAGAGACAGAGGTAATGCTTCGAGTCAAGTGAAAATGAGGTTCCAGTAGCATGTTCCCCAACTGCATCATATGGTTAGAGGGCGGAGAGCATCTGGACTGAGAGCCCTTCCGGCCTTATTTTCATTTCACCTTTCGCCTCTCCCTTCATTCTTATTTAAATGATAAAAGGAGAAATTGGAACATCCAGAAATGGAAAGAGAGTCTTTCTCTGAAACCAGAAGAACTAATACATGGGGGAATTATGGTAAATATCCTCCTCTCCCCAGACAATCAATTGAAACTCACTTTGCAAAATGAATGTGAGCATAGGTAAAAAGGAAAATTAATTGGTGAGTGCTGTCCTTCCCCACAGAGAATACTGTGAGCCTACTGTGTCCTGTCAGGCTTTCCCTTCTTTTTGAGAAGATGCTCAGGGGAATGGCTCAGCTAGGAGGAATTCTTCTGTAATTTAAGGGATGAACTCGGAGGTAATTACTTATGCCAGCAGGTCAGATGAATTAGTATTGATGAGGGCAACTTTAGGTGTGTTATATATGGATAAGTCTTTGGTAGCTAAGAACTAACTTAAATCCTGAAAGCTTTTTTGTGCAGAAGAGGGTAATGGTACATTTCATAAACAGGTAGCAGAATTCCAGGGCAATTCAAGTAGGCCTGACTGCCTATTTTACCAGGGAACAGCAGATTCTTTCCCCTCCCCAACCCCCAATGCTGCAGTCTCAGGGCAGAATGGCAGACAGTTCAGGATGTTGGAGGGCTCCTCCATTCTCTTCCTTTGGTTGGCTTTAGATTTGGTACAGTAACTCCTCACTTAAAAAGAAAAGGAGTACTTGTGGCACCTTAGAGACTAACCAATTTATTTGAGCATGAGCTTTCGTGAGCTACAGCTCACTTCATCGGATGCATACCGTGGAAACTGCAGCAGACTTTATATACACACAGAGAATATGAAACAATACCTCCTCCCACCCCACTGTCCTGCTGGTAATAGCTTATCTAAGTGATCATCAAGTTGGGCCATTTCCAGCACAAATCCAGGTTTTCTCACCCTCCACCCCCCCACACACACAAATTCACTCTCCTGCTGGTAATAGCCCATCCAAAGTGACAACTCTCTACACAATGTGCATGATAATCAAGGTGGGCCATTTCCAGCACAAATCCAGCTTTTCTCACCTCCCCACCCTCATACACACACAAACTCACTCTCCTGCTGGTAATAGCTCATCCAAAGTGACCACTCTCCCTACAATGTGCATGGTAATCAAGGTGGGCCATGTCCAGCACAAATCCAGGCTTTCTCATCCCCCCCCCCCTTTTTTTTTCCCAGGGACACACACACACACACACAAACTCACTCTCCTGCTGGCAATTTTCTCATCCAAACTGACCACTCTCCAAGTTTAAATCCAAATTAAACCAGAACGTCTGGGGGGGGTGGGGGTTGTAGGAAAAAACAAGGGGAAATAGGCTACCTTGCATAATGACTTAGCCACTCCCAGTCTCTATTTAAGCCTAAATTAATAGTATCCAATTTGCAAATGAATTCCAATTCAGCAGTTTCTCGTTGGAGTCTGGATTTGAAGTTTTTTTGTTTTAAGATAGCGACCTTCATGTCTGTGATTGCGTGACCAGAGAGATTGAAGTGTTCTCCGACTGGTTTATGAATGTTATAATTCTTGACATCTGATTTGTGTCCATTTATTCTTTTACGTAGAGACTGTCCAGTTTGACCAGTGTACATGGCAGAGGGGCATTGCTGGCACATGATGGCATATATCAGATTGGTGGATGTGCAGGTGAACGTTCCACCTGCCAAATCAGATGTCAAGAATTATAACATTCATAAACCAGTCGGAGAACACTTCAATCTCTCTGGTCACGCAATCACAGACATGAAGGTCGCTATCTTAAAACAAAAAAACTTCAAATCCAGACTCCAGCGAGAAACTGCTGAATTGGAATTCATTTGCAAATTGGATACTATTAATTTAGGCTTAAATAGAGACTGGGAGTGGCTAAGTCATTATGCAAGGTAGCCTATTTCCCCTTGTTTTTTCCTACACTCCCCCCCCCCCCCCCCAGACGTTCTGGTTTAACTTGGATTTAAACTTGGAGAGTGGTCAGTTTGGATTAGCTATTGCCAGCAGGAGAGTGAGTTTGTGTGTGTATGGGGGTGGGGGGGTGAGAAAAGCTGGATTTGTGCTGGAAATGGCCCACCTTGATTATCATGCACATTGTAGGGAGAGTGGTCACTTTGGATGAGCTATTACCAGCAGGATAGTGAGTTTGTGTGTGTGTTTTTTGGAGGGGGGTGAGGGGGTGAGAGAACCTGGATTTGTGCAGGAAATGGCCCAACTTGATTATCATGCACATTGTGTAAAGAGTTGTCACTTTGGATGGGCTATTACCAGCAGGAGAGTGAATTTGTGTGTGGGGGGGGGTGGAGGGTGAGAAAACCTGGATTTGTGCTGGAAATGGCCCAACTTGATGATCACTTAGATAAGCTATTACCAGCAGGACAGTGGGGTGGGAGGAGGTATTGTTTCATATTCTCTGTGTGTATATAAAGTCTGCTGCAGTTTCCACGGTATGCATCCGATGAAGTGAGCTGTAGCTCACGAAAGCTCATGCTCAAATAAATTGGTTAGTCTCTAAGGTGCCACAAGTACTCCTTTTCTTTTTGCGAATACAGACTAACACGGCTGTTACTCCTCAATTAAAGTCGTCCCGGTTAAGGTTGTTTCGTTGTTACGTTTTGTCACGTTGCTGATCAATTAGAGAACATGCTGGTTTAAAGTTGTGCAATGCTCCCTTATAACGTGGTTTGGCAGCTGCCTGCTTTGTCCACTGCTTGCAGGAAGAACAGCCCCTTGGAGCTCCGAACCAGGGTAGGCTGGCAGCCCCTCATCAGCTCCCTGCTCCCCTAAGTTCACTGTGCTGCAGCTGTCCAGCAGGCTGTCAATCGCCGGCAGTTCAGCTGTCCCTCTCTCCACTGCCATGTGTTGCTCCTGCCCTCTGCCTTGGAGCTGTTCCCTGGAGCCTCCTGCTTGCTGTTCTGGGGGGAAGAGTGGCTAATGTCAGGGTGTCCCCCTCCCTCCTGCACCCCGCTTACCCCATCTTCCATAGAGCAGGGGGGACACACGGGCTCAGGACGGAGGGAGCTTCCTGGCAGCAGCTGTCTCAGCTTGCTGATTAACTTTACAAGGCAGTGTACGTAAGAGTGGGTTCAGCGTACTTAAAGGGGCAATGCACAATCTCTCACACGGTGTGTGTGTCTCTGTCTCTGTCTGCCATGCTGTCTCCCCTCCCTACATTTGTGCTGCCTTGTAGAGGGTGAGGCTACATTAGCAACAGTGTGTTAACCCTTGAGGGCTCAGCCAATTGCTAGTTCATCATTTAACAGTAAGGCATCCCCTGGGAAATATTCCCCCACTCTCTGACTTCACTACTGCAACCAAGCTTCACAATCATCATCGCTGTGTACCAGTATTAAATTGTTTGTTTAAAACTTATACTCTGTGTGTGGGTGTGTATAAAATATAGTCTTTTGTCTGGTGAAAAAAATTTCCCTGGAACCTAACCCCCCCACTCTTTACATTAATTCTTATGGGGAAATTGGATTCGCTTAACATTGTTTCGCTTAAAGTCACATTTTTCAGGAACATAACTACAATGTTAAGTGAGGAGTTACTGTATTGAATTTTTTTTAAGGTTTCTCATATAGTTTCCTTGTGTTTTGTTGCTTGGGATCAAATAATCAAAAATAATTTTTTCAACTTGATGCAAAACGATTCTTGATCTTCATTGTCTCCTGCTGCATGCTGGGTCTTGGGCTGTCTCCTCATTAGATCTAATTATTCCTGAGAAGTGGTTAGAGCAGCAATTTCTGTTAACTTCATCATATATTCGGAAAAAAATACCCAGAGCTCAGCAGCTGATTTATAAGGTTCCGAACTTTGTCAATGTGCTAATCACCTGGTTTTTTTCATGTTGGCATCCTGTTGTCAGAAATTGTCCTCATTCTGAGACCTCAGGGGTTTAGGATCCTAGAATTTAGTAATGGAAAAGACTTACAGGATCATCAAGTCTGTCCCCCGGGCAAAGGTAGGATATATCCCTTGAGAAACTTTTAGAGAAGATGCCTCAGACATTAGAAACGTAGAACACATGATCTTAGCTTAGAGGAGTGTATTCAGGCTCAAAGTTTTTCTTTATTACAACAGAAACCTGTGATACTAGGAAAAAGTGCCCAACAGTTCAGTAATTCTGAATGGAATTATTCATAATAGACTAATTTTGTTATTTAGATAGATGGTGATGTTGGTTCCAACAACTCTCGCTGTTTCACAGATCTTAGCTTTGCATGAGGAAGAAAATGTCTTATGTCCTTGGGAACGAAATGCTGCAGAGGCTGGAGGAGGATGTAGGAGTCTTTGAATTTAAAAGGACATTTCAGGTCTCCTTCTAGGCAGGGGTTGGCTGCCCCCTTCTTAAAACAGGGAGCAGGTCACAAGGTATTGAACAAGGAAGGGACAGAAGGTCAGGGACCACAGAACACTGGGGCATGTTAGAATAAAATGCCTGATGTTTCCGTTTAGGGGCCCTCTGTTGTTGTTGATACAATTGAGCCTAGGAACATCAGTCAAGGATCTGTACAGAAAGACTATAAAAAGACAGTCCCTGCCCCAGAAAGCTGAAAATCTTAGGTGTCAGGTTGTGTCGGCTCAATGGTCCATCTGTCCCAGTATCCTGTCTCTGACAGTGGCCAGTGCCAGATGCTTCAGAGGGAATGAACAGAACATTATTGAGTGATCCAGACCCTGTCATCCAATCCCAGTTTCTGGCAGTCAGAGATTTGGGGACATCCAGACCATGGGGTTACGTCCCTGACCATTTTGGCCAGTGATGGACCTGTTCTCCATGAACTTATCTAATTCTTTTTGGAACCCCTCTATAGTTTTTGCCTTCACAACTTCCTCTGACAACAAGTTCCACAGGTTGACTATAAATAGTATAAAGAAGTACTTCTTTATGTTTGTTTTAAACCTGCTGGCTATTAATTTCATTGGGAGACTCCCTGGTTTGTGTGTCATGTGAAGAGATAAAAAACACTTTCCTATACCCTTTCTCCATGCCATTCATATTTTTTATAGATCTCTATCATATCCTCCTTTAGTCATCTCTTTTTTAAGATGAACAGTCCAAATCTTTTTAATCTCTCCTCATATGGAAGCCGTTCCATACCCCTACTCATTTTTGTTGCCCTTCCCTATACCTCTTCCAATTCTAGTATATTGTTTCTGAGATGGGGCAACCAGAAGTGTATGGAGTATTCAAGGTGGGGGCATATCATTTATTTATACAGTGGCAGTATATTTTCTGTTTTATTATCTATACCGTTCCTAATGGTTCCTAACATTTGTTAGCTTTTTTGACTTCTGCTACCCGTTGAGCAGATATTTTCAGAGAATTATCTATGATAACTCCAAGATCTTTTTTGAGTGGTAACAGCTAATTTAGACCCCATCATTTTGAATGTATAGTTGGGATTGTTTTCTGATATGCATTACTTTGCATTTATCAACTTTGAACTTCACTTGCCATTTTGTTGCCCAGTCACCCAGTTTTGTGAGATCCCTTTTTAACTCTTTGCAGTCTGCTTTGGACTTAACTATCTTGATAAATTTTGTATCATCTTCAAACTTTGCTGCCTCGCTGTTCAACATATTCATATGATCTGGAAAAGTGGGTGAACAGCACTGGTCCCAGTACAGAACCTTGAGGGACCTCACTATTTACCTCTCTCCATTGTGAAAACTGACCATTTATTCCAATCCTTTGTTTCCTGTCTTTTAATCAGTTCCTGATCCATGAGAGAACCTTCCCTCTTATCCCATGTCTGCTTAGTTTGCTTAAAAGCCTTTGGTGTGGGACCTTCTCAAAGGCTTTCTGAAAATCCAAGTCCACTACATAAACTGGATCGTCCTTGTTCACATGCTTATTGACTCCTTCAAAGAATTCTAATAGATTGGTGAGGCATGATTTCCCTTTACAAAAGCCTTGCTGATTCTTCCCCTATATATTGTGTTCAGTTATGTGTCTGATAATTCTGCTCTTTACTATAGTTTCTACCAATTTGCCTGTTACTGAAGTTAGACTTACCCACTTGTAATAGGCTGCATCACCTCGGGAGCCTTTTTTTGAAAAATTGGCATTACATTAGCTACCCTCTAGTCTGGTACCGAGGCTGATTTAAGTGATAGGTTACATACCAAGTAGTAGTTCTGCAATTTCATATTTGAGTTCCTTCAGAACTCTTGGGTGAATACCACCTGATCCTGGTGACTTATTACTGTTTAATTTATTGATTTGTTCTAAAACCTCCTCTACTGATAACATAATCTAGGACAGTTCCTTAGATTTGCAAGCTGAAAAGAATGGCTCAGGTGTGGAAATCTCCCTCACATCCCCTGCAGTGAAAACCAACGCAAAAAATTAATTTAGCTTCTCTGCAACAGCCTTGTCTTCTTTGAGTCCTTCTTTAGCACCGAAGTAATAATAAAACAAACAGAGTTTAGCAGAATCGAAGTCTTAGCGCACGAGTTGCAAAACCAGTCTGAGAGAGTAACAATTTTTAGGCATCACAAAAAAAATTGGTTTTAAGGAGGGATTTAAAAGAGGATAGATGGGTGGTGGCTTCACACATTTTGATGTGGAGTTTTTCCCATGTAAGGGGTGTGGCATGTGGGAGAGGACAGAGGTACCAAAAAGTGAAACTGACTAGTGTGTTAGAGTAGTTCAACTAGAATTTATGGCTCACTGCATGAATTGCTGGGAGAAATTCTACAGTTTGTATCATGCAGGAGGTCAGAATAGGTGGTCACAATGGTCTCTTCTTGTTAAATTATTGGATCTGATAGGGCGGGGTCATTGGCCCAAGTTGTTACCTTCACACCTTCTGCTTTTGATGCCACTCTGCAGCCTTAGAGAGGGAGCCTAGAAAAAGAACAGATTAACAATAATCCTGGATGTGGCCACGTGCCGAAATCACCAATACATCTGTATTAGATGCTCTTTGTTCACTTCAACTCTTTGCTGTTTAGGTGACGTTTTGGTGAAGATAATGCAAATGGAAACTGAGATTTTTGCAGTGTCTGATACTGACTCATGGAAATTAGAGATAATACCCGATGAAGTGAGCTGTTGATAATACCCGATGAAGTGAGCTGTAGCTCATGAAAGCTCATGCTCAAATAAATTGGTTAGTCTCTAAGGTGCCACAAGTACTCCTTTTCTTTTTGCCAATACAGACTAACACGGCTGTTACTCTGAAACAGATTTATTGGTCACCTAGTCTCATCCCTCTGGGTGGCAGGACTGTTCTGTACCAGGCCCTTTTGTATTTTTGTCTCTCATCACTCACGTCCATAACATCTCCCAATCTAGTCTCATCTGCAAATATAATAAAGGGGCTGTTGCCACCTTTACCAGCTCATTAATGAAGATGTTCAGTAAGATTGAATTTAACAGTGATATCTGAGACACGCTTACCCTCAAACAGTGCCATTCTATCATTAGGCTTTGGTTATGGTTCATCAGCCAGATTTCAGTCTGTGTAACGGGGTTCCTGCTGAAGCCAATGGAATTAATTTTACAGGTAAGAATGTCAGACTGTAAATGCTGAAAATCCACATAAATCACATCGTTTCCTTTATCCAATAACAATTTTGATCCACAGATTTTGTATTCTATTAAAAAAAAATGATCAGGGTTGTCTGGGGTGTTTTATTTTTTACATACCTAAGACGCTTCATTACTCATGTTTCCTTTAGCATCTGCATACTTCAGTGACAGGTGCCTTACAGAACCCTAAAAATACAGATTGATGTTTAGAAATATTTTTTCTGAATTTTTGCTCCATTATTTTCCTAGGAATGTGTTTGAAATGACCGCTTGTTTGCACCTAAATATGTTATAGGCGTTGTAGATAAATTCTCCTCCAGTATAGATTTCCCTCAGTGTTTACCAGCTGGGGGAGAGCAGATTATTTTACAAGTACTGCTTGAAGATTATGCCCTGCAAATATTCTAGTTCATCATAAATCCAGGTTCATTGTTCCTTTAAAGCTCTTTTCATTTATTGCTCTTGTTGAGATTTACACAAACTTGAAGTGCTGTCGAGTAGCGCTGTTCAGGACACCTAATTTGATGCACATTGCATAGGGGAGTAGCATAACATGAATTTTTCCTACGTTATATTTAGGAAGAAGGTGTAGATTTGAGCTGTAGGTTTGCAGCAAATAAATTAGTAGCTGTGGGATGTTTGCGGTATAGAAAGATTTGTTAGTTGATTTTTCTCTTCTCATCCATTTAATCACCTTCGTCTACCTACACAAATAGAAAAAAAATATATAGTTTTGTAGGTTCAGGCACTGGTAGATGTGCAAGTGTATACACAGATAAACTTTGCTATGTCCATGATACGATGTAATATAGGAGAAAATATTTATGACTAGGAGGAACGTGTTGTATAGCAGTATAAATTCTGGGCACCGTGAAATTCCTTAACACATCACACAATGATACTGCTCTGCTCTCATTCTACGTGCTTTATTGCTATCATTAGGATTGTGGAGATTTTGCAAGCCAACTACTGTAATGATCAGATGCGAAGTATGCTTGCTTCCCATAATTAATCTACTTTTCATAATCAGAATGTGTAATGCTCTAAGGGTAATGTGAAATCAAGTGATGTATCTCATTTGATTTCATGTGCTGCAGTGCTCCATTTAAAATCCTTTGGCTAGTGAAACAGTGTTAAAATGGAGGGATAGCAAACCAAATGATATTTTTGTAAGCTTTAAATTACTGTTTGTTTCATAATGCTGAATAAAAATTAAATTATTACAAAAAAATCACATTTGAAGAGACTGTGCAAGATTTTCAAAAGAAACAAACTGACCTGGGGCATAAATCCCATTTACTCACAAGGGAGTATACAACCGCTGTATAAATATATGCAGATAATTTAAACTGTACTTACCCTTTGGATTGGCTCACTGGTGTAAATTTGGTGAAAGTGGAGTTTTAGAAAGGAAAACTTTTAACTCAATTCATGACCAAAACTTTAAATTGAATAAAGGACCAAATATCTGTGAAAGAGAAGGCTATCAATCTAATCTTAACTTTCTACAGTTCTTCTATCATTTCCACCACTGTTATCTGAATGCCTTTGGGGTCTGCTTGTGCATCGTATTGGAATTGGGATTAATACTTGGCCTTTCCTCGGTACTAAATGATGTTACAGACTTGTGTTACCTGCTGGAACATGATGTTCAAAGTAGCCTTTCACACAGGAATGGCAGTACTCTCCCCCACTCCTCCAAAAGCCTGGACTTGAGCGGGTGTCATATTTGAAATCTAAATTCAAAAAACACTTGCTGTATAGTGATTAGCAATGATAACACTGGCAGACTGCTGAGGTGGTGCATGTAAGATCAAGGTTCCATAAAGAGCTGCTGTATCTTCCAGTGCTTCCTGTGATGGGAGACATTGCTTTGGACAGTTTGGTACCACAGACAAAGTGAGGCATAATCATAGAATCATAGAATATCAGGGTTGGAAGGGACCTCAGGAGGTCATCTAGTCCAACCCCCTGCTCAAAGCAGGACCAATCCCCAATTAAATCATCCCAGCCAGGGCTTTGTCAAGCCTGACCTTAAAAACTTCTAAGGAAAGAGATTCTACCACCTCCCTAGGTAACGCATTCCAGTGTTTCACCACCCTCCTAGTGAAAAAGTTTTTCCTAGTATCCAACCTAAACCTCCCCCACTGCAACTTGAGACCATTACTTCTTGTCCTGTCCTCTTCCACCACTGAGAATAGTCTAGAACCATCCTCTCTGGAACCACCTCTCAGGTAGTTGAAAGCAGCTATCAAATCCCCCCTCATTCTTCTCTTCCGCAGACTAAACAATCCCAGTTCCCTCAACCTCTCCTCATAAGTCATGTGTTCCAGACCCCTAATCATTTTTGTTGCCCTTCGCTGGACTCTCTCCAATTTATCCACATCCTTCTTGTAGTGTGGGGCCCAAAACTGGACACAGTACTCCAGATGAGGCCTCACCAATGTTGAATAGAGGGGGACGATCACGTCCCTCGATCTGCTCGCTATGCCCCTACTTATACATCCCAAAATGCCATTGGCCTTCTTGGCAACAAGGGCACATTGCTGACTCATATCCAGCTTCTCGTCCACTGTAACCCCTAGGTCCTTTTCTGCAGAACTGCTGCCTAGCCATTCGGTCCCTAGTCTGTAGCTGTGCATTGGGTTCTTCCGTCCTAAGTGCAGGACCCTGCACTTATCCTTGTTGAACCTCATCAGATTTCTTTTGGCCCAATCCTCCAATTTGTCTAGGTCCCTCTGTATCCTATCCCTACCTGCCACCGTATCTACCACTCCTCCTAGTTTCGTATCATCCGCAAATTTGCTGAGAGTGCAATCCATACCATCCTCCAGATCATTTATGAAGATACTGAACAAAACTGGCCCCAGAACCGACCCCTGGGGCACTCCACTTGACACTGGCTGCCAACTAGACATGGAGCCATTGATCACTACCCATTGAGCCCGACAATCTAGCCAACTTTCTACCCACCTTATAGTGCATTCATCCAGCCCATACTTCTTTAACTTGCTGACAAGAATACTGTGGGAGACCGTGTCAAAAGCTTTGCTAAAGTCAAGAAACAATACATCCACTGCTTTCCCTTCATCCACAGAACCATTAATCTCATCATAGAAGGCGATTAGATTAGTCAGGCATGACCTTCCCTTGGTGAATCCATGCTGACTGTTCCTGATCACTTTCCTCTCATGTAAGTGCTTCAGGATTGATTCTTTGAGGACCTGCTCCATGATTTTTCCGGGGACTGAGGTGAGGCTGACTGGCCTGTAGTTCCCAGGATCCTCCTCCTTCCCTTTTTTAAAGATTGGCACTACATTAGCCTTTTTCCAGTCATCCGGGACTTCCCCCGTGCGCCACGAGTTTTCAAAATAATGGCCAATGGCTCTGCAATCACATAATCATGGAGTCACTGCTGTATATGAATAAAGTCAGGAGTAGCATCAGAAAGGCAGAACTCATTTAATTTCGATCTGTGCAAGATGTTCTCTCACCCTGGTGACATGCTTATAGGTTTCACTGCACAGGGCCTTGGTGCACTGTTTTCTTATAGGCCTCTGAAATCCTGATTTAAAATCCTGTCCTGGAGTGTAAGTAATAAGGAAACCCCCAGAGTGAGGGAAACTGAAACAGAGCAGCAGCAAGACTGCCAAACAAACTGCTGGTGCCTCTACCCAATCTGGCCACTTGCTTGCTGTTGCTGTAGTCAGGCTTCCACACTTCCTAGGGGTTTGTTTATACAGCAGTAAATGGTGCGTTCTTAACTCAGGCTAGCTAACTCTGGTTAAAGTAGATGTGAAGACATGGCAGCTCGGCTTTTAATGCTGGAAAATTGCCATATTTATTCTGAAGTGAATAAGTGAATGTGTGCGCAAGATCAGACTCTGAGTGACAGGCCATTACAAAGAAAATAACCATGATTTGAAAATCTGACTGGTGTTTCTTTGGGTCCCTCTATCTCAGAATTTACTTGTTACCATCCCTTTCTGTCTGCTTAATTAAACCGTCCTTTCATTTAGTAAGCTGTCTGAATTTGAAGAAATTAGGTTATAAGTCGGGCAAGTTGTATCCAATTGTAACAGTACTAGAGTGTGCATGAGTGTGAGGAAGGTGGCAGGAATGGGCTCATGATTTAGGATTGTATGCGATGTGATGTTTTATACTTGTATTTGAGATTGTATGATCCATGAAGGTTATAGGATATTTATCTGCCTGCCCTCAACCCTTTATACTTAAAAATGCTTGTTTTTTCACCTGTAACGGCCTTAGGTGTACCTGTATATCTTGTGGTTTTATATCTTTCTTTTTATCTTGGTGGGATAACTCACATGACTGGAGTACTGTCATGGATGGTTATAAACTGTTCAGGAAGGACAGGCAGGACAGAAAAGGTGGGGGAGTAGCACTGTATGTAAGGGAGCAGTATGACTGCTCAGAGCTCCGGTACAAAACTGCAGAAAAACCTGAGTGTCTCTGCATTAAGTTTAGAAATGTGAGCAACAGGAGTGATGTAGTGGTGGGAGTCTGCTATAGACCACCAGACCAGGGAGATGAGGTGGATGAGGCTTTCTTCCGGCAGCTCGCGGAAGCTACTAGATCGCATGCCCTGGTTCTCATGGGTGACTTTAATTTTCCTGATATCTGCTGGGAGAGCAATACAGCGGTGCATAGACAATCCAGGAAGTTTTTGGAAAGCGTAGGGGACAATTTCCTGGTGCAAGTGCTAGAGGAGCCAACTAGGGGGGGAGCTTTTCTTGACCTGCTGCTCACAAACCGGGGAGAATTAGTAGGGGAAGCAAAAGTGGATAGGAATCTGGGAGGCAGTGACCATGAGTTAGTTGAGTTCAGGATCCTGACACAGGGAAGAAAGGTAAGCAGCAGGATATGGACCCTGGACTTCAGGAAAGCAGACTTCGACTCCCTCAGGGAACGGATGGGTAGACTCCATCAGGGAACGGATCCCCTGGGGGACTAACAAGAAGGGGAAAGGAGTCCAGGAGAGCTGGCTGTATTTCAAGGAATCCCTGTTGAGGTTACAGGGACAAACCATCCCGATGTGTCGAAAGAATAGTAAATATGGCAGGCGGCCAGCTTGGCTTAACGGTGAAATCCTAGCGGATCTTAAGCATAAAAAAGAAGCTTACAAGAAGTGGAAGGTTGGACATATGACCAGGGAAGAGTATAAAAATATTGCTCGGGCATGTAGGAATGAAATTAGGAGGGCCAAATCGCACCTGGAGCTGCAGTTAGCGAGAGATGTCAAGAGTAACAAGAAGGGTTTCTTCAGGTATGTTGGCAACAAGAAGAAAGCCAAGAAAAGTGTGGGCCCCTTAATGAATGAGGGAGGCAACCAAGTGACAGAGGATGTGGAAAAAGCTAATGTACTCAATGCTTTTTTTGCCTCTGTCTTCACGAACAAGGTCAGCTCCCAGACTGCTGCGCTGGGCATCAAAACATGGGGAATAGATGGCCAGCCCTCTGTGGAGAAAGAGGTGGTTAGGGACTATTTAGAAAAGCTGGACGTGCACAAGTCCATAGGGCCGGACGAGTTGCATCCGAGAGTGCTAAAGGAACTGACGGCTGTGATTGCAGAGCCATTGGCCATTATCTTTGAAAACTCGTGGCGAACGGGGGAAGTCCCGGATGACTGGAAAAAGGCTAATGTAGTGCCAATCTTTAAAAAAGGGAAGAAGGAGGATCCTAGGAACTACAGGCCAGTCAGCCTCACCTCAGTCCCCGGAAAAATCATGGAGCAGGTCCTCAAAGAATCAATCCTGAAGCACTTACATGAGAGGAAAGTGATCAGGAACAGTCAGCATGGATTCACCAAGGGAAGGTCATGCCTGACTAATCTAATCGCCTTCTATGATGAGATTACTGGTTCTGTGGATGAAGGGAAAGCAGTGGATGTATTGTTTCTTGACTTTAGCAAAGCTTTTGACACGGTCTCCCACAGTATTCTTGTCAGCAAGTTAAGGAAGTATGGGCTGGATGAATGCACTATAAGGTGGGTAGAAAGTTGGCTAGATTGTCGGGCTCAACGGGTAGTGATCAATGGCCCCATGTCTAGTTGGCAGCCGGTATCAAGTGGAGTGCCCCAAGGGTCGGTCCTGGGGCCGGTTTTGTTCAATATCTTCATAAATGATCTGGAGGATGGTGTGGATTGCACTCTCAGCAAATTTGCGGATGATACTAAACTGGGAGGAGTGGTAGATACGCTGGAGGGGAGGGATAGGATACAGAGGGACCTAGACAAATTGGAGGATTGGGCCAAAAGAAATCTGATGAGGTTCAATAAGGATAAGTGCAGGGTCCTGCACTTAGGACGGAAGAACCCAGTGCACAGCTACAGACTAGGGACCGAATGGCTAGGCAGCAGTTCTGCAGAAAAGGACCTAGGGGTGACAGTGGATGAGAAGCTGGATATGAGTCAGCAGTGTGCCCTTGTTGCCAAGAAGGCCAATGGCATTTTGGGATGTATAAGTAGGGGCATAGCGAGCAGATCGAGGGACATGATCGTCCCCCTCTATTCAACATTGGTGAGGCCTCATCTGGAGTACTGTGTGCAGTTTTGGGCCCCACACTACAAGAAGGATGTGGATAAATTGGAAAGAGTTCAGCGAAGGGCAACAAAAATGATCAGGGGTCTAGAACACATGACTTATGAGGAGAGGTTGAGGGAACTGGGATTGTTTAGTCTGCGGAAGAGAAGAATGAGGGGGGATTTGATAGCTGCTTTCAACTACCTGAGAGGTGGTTCCAGAGAGGATGGTTCTAGACTATTCTCAGTGGTGGAAGAGGACAGGACAAGGAGTAATGGTCTCAAGTTGCAGTGGGGGAGGTTTAGGTTGGATATTAGGAAAAACTTTTTCACTAGGAGGGTGGTGAAACATTGGAATGTGTTGCCTAGGGAGGTGGTGGAATCTCCTTCCTTAGAAGTTTTTAAGGTCAGGCTTGAGAGAGCCCTGGCTGGGATGATTTAATTGGGGATTGGTCCTGCTTTGAGCAGGGGGTTGGACTAGATGACCTCCTGAGGTCCCTTCCAACCCTGATATTCTATGATTCTATACTGAGGCCCATCACTGAGACATAAGATTTTTTTAACCATCTTAATTTAAATGAAACAGGCACAGAAACAGTTTCCTTACCTTGTCAAATCTTTTTTTAAACTTTCCGTTTATTTTTTTAGTAGTTTATATTTAACACAGAACAGTAACTGTATTTGCTGTTTTGTGTGGCTCTGCTGCTGCCTGATGTGTACTTCTGGTTCCAAATGAGGTTTCTGGTTGACCGATCAGTTCGTAGCTCTGGTGTTCGTAACTCTGAGGTTCTACTGGAACACTTCCCAGGGTTTACATTGGTAATGCTTCTTCCTTAGAGAAGTTACATACAATCCCACAATAAGACATAAATTTTGCATTTATAATACAATAGTCTCGAAAGCTACTTAAATTTAATTCAATAAGATCTCCCAAAGATATTGCAGAAAATTGCTACATCTTTCTCAGTTATCTGGCAACTTTAATTTAATGATAACAGATTTTTTTTGTCTGATAACCAGGAAACTCTTCATTACAATTTAGTAAACTGAGCTCTGGAATAACCCCTTAAGGAAGATGATGGAAATTCCATCACTTTAGGCTTTAAAAATAGATGGTAAAAATACTTGAAAATCTTGTAGAAGGATTAGTTATGCCCTGGCCCAGAGGCAAGAGTATGGATTAAGCCTAATGTCTTTTCCATCTCTCGTTTCTATGTTCTAGAATTAATTGTATTGTATTTCTTTCCTGCTTTATGTATCTCTGCCTTTTCTATCTTTGAATTATAAGCAGATTGAGATAGTGCTTTTGATACTGCAAGAATAGTTATTAGTCTCCTAGTAAAGGAGATGATCCAAAACCTGTTAAAGCTCCTCTTCTTCTCCTCACACAGCCACTGAAATGAGTCTGATGGGTAGATAGAAAAATCTTTTATCTAGCCAGATATGCCCGCAGGAGTAAATGAAGAATGTGAGATGAGAGCTAACTCCCAGCCCATTTCATGAGCCCTGTGTTTGACACACACTCCGCATCTTTACATGCTGCACAAAATGTTGCATTGTGTTCATGGATGTGTTGCAGGATTAGCCCTCACAAGCACCCTGACTGCTTCCTGATTTCAGAAAGTGTCTGTCTGTCTTGTAGAGGTTGAGTTTGATTTAATTTTCTGATATTTTATTGTTAGTAAAATAAGTAGCAGTGAATGGACTGTTGATGCTAAATGCAAGAAACTGAGTGAGGGGAGGGGTGGGATCTGTCAGTGGCTGGAGCAGCACATGTGTACACACATTCTCAGTACCATGGGTCCCTTTATTCCTTTGGTTCTCTTGGTTGATTAAACATCGGGGGTAACTGGTTTGGTGGATAGGGGGACTGTGGTGGACATAATATACTTGGACTTCAGCAAGGCTTTTGACACAGTACCACGTGACTTTCTGATAAAGAAGCTGGAGAAATGTGGGCTTGACATAATTACCATTAAGTAGATATTTAATTGGTTAAACAACCACAAACAAAGGGTAACTATTAATGGAATGATGTCAGATTAGAGGGAGGTCTCAAGTGGAATTCCACAGGAATCTGTTCTGGGTCTGGTGTTGTTTAACATCGTTATTAATGATCTGCATGTAGGTATGTAGAGCAGACTGATCTAGTTTGCAGATGACACAAAGCTAGAGGGGGTTTCCAATATTTTGGTGGGTAGAGCTAAAATTCAGAGGGACCTTGATAAATTGGAGAACTGGGCGATAGCCAACAAAAAGAAATTCAACGAAGACAAATGTGAGGTGCTACACTTATGGAAGAAAACCCAAATGCCCAAATACAGAAAGGAGGATAACTGGCTTGGCGGCAGCACTGCTGAGAAGGATCTGGGAGTTGTAGTGGATCCACAACCTCAACACGAGTAAGCAATGAGATGCTGTTGCAAACAAAGCAAATGTTATTTTAGGTTGCATTAACAGAGGCATAGCATGCAAGCCACGGGAGAGGATAGTACCGCCCTATTCGGCACTGGTTAGGCCTCAGCTGGAGTATTGTGTCCAATTTTGGTCACCAATATATAGAAAGGTTGTAAAGAAACTGAATGAGGGAGGCAACCTAGTGACAGAGGATGTGGAAAAAGCTAATGTACTCAATGCTTTTTTTGTCTCTGTCTTCACTAACAAGGTCAGCTCCCAGACTGCTGCGCTGGGCATCACAAAATGGGGAAGAGATGGCCAGCCCTCTGTGGAGATAGAGGTGGTTAGGGACTATTTAGAAAAGCTGGACGTGCACAAGTCCATGGGGCCGGACGAGTTGCATCTGAGAGTGCTGAAGGAATTGGCGGCTGTGATTGCAGAGCTATTGGCCATTATCTTTGAAAACTCATGGCGAACCGGGGAAGTCCCGGATGACTGGAAAAAGGCTAATGTAGTGCCAATCTTTAAAAAAGGGAAGGAGGAGGATCCTGGGAACTACAGGCCAGTCAGCCTCACCTCAGTCCCCGGAAAAATCATGGAGCAGGTCCTCAAAGAATCAATCCTGAAGCACTTACATGAGAGGAAAGTGATCAGGAACAGCCAGCATGGATTCACCAAGGGAAGGTCATGCCTGACTAATCTAATCGCCTTTTATGATGAGATTACTGGTTCTGTGGATGAAGGGAAAGCAGTGGATGTATTGTTTCTTGACTTTAGCAAAGCTTTTGACACGGTCTCCCACAGTATTCTTGTCAGCAAGTTAAGGAAGTATGGGCTGGATGAATGCACTATAAGGTGGGTAGAAAGCTGCCTAGATTATCGGGCTCAACGGGTAGTGATCAATGGCTCCATGTCTAGTTGGCAGCCGGTATCAAGTGGAGTGCCCCAAGGGTCGGTCCTGGGGCCGGTTTTGTTCAATATCTTCATAAATGATCTGGAGGATGGTGTGGATTGCACTCTCAGCAAATTTGCGGATGATACTAAACTGGGAGGAGTGGTAGATACGCTGGAGGGGAGGGATAGGATACAGAAGGACCTAGACAAATTGGAGGATTGGGCCAAAAGAAATCTGATGAGGTTCAACAAGGATAAGTGCAGGGTCCTGCACTTAGGACGGAAGAACCCAATGCACAGCTACAGACTAGGGACCGAATGGCTAGGCAGCAGTTCTGCGGAAAAGGATGTAGGGGTGACAGTGGACGAGAAGCTGGATATGAGTCAGCAGTGTGCCCTTGTTGCCAAGAAGGCCAATGGCATTTTGGGATGTATAAGTAGGGGCATAGCGAGCAGATCGAGGGACGTGATCGTTCCCCTCTATTCGACATTGGTGAGGCCTCATCTGGAGTACTGTGTCCAGTTTTGGGCCCCACACTACAGGAAGGATGTGGATAGATTGGAGAGAGTCCAGCGAAGGGCAACAAAAATGATTAGGGGTCTGGAACACATGACTTATGAGGAGAAGCTGAGGGAGCTGGGATTGTTTAGCCTGCAGAAGAGAAGAATGAGGGGGGATTTGATAGCTGCTTTCAACTACCTGAAAGGGGGTTCCAAAGAGGATGGCTCTAGACTGTTCTCAATGGTAGCAGATGACAGAACGAGGAGTAATGGTCTCAAGTTGCAGTGGGAGAGGTTTAGATTGGATATTAGGAAAAACTTTTTCACTAAGAGGGTGGTGAAACACTGGAATGCGTTACCTAGGGAGGTGGTAGAATCTCCTTCCTTAGAGGTTTTTAAGGTCAGGCTTGACAAAGCCCTGGCTGGGATGATTTAACTGGGAATTGGTCCTGCTTCAAGCAGGGGGTTGGACATGTGACCTTCTGGGGTCCCTTCCAACCCTGATATTCTATGATTCTATGAAAGGATCCAGAGGTGAGTGACAAAGATGATCAAAGGGATGGAATGTAAGCCATCTGAGCATAGGCTGAAGTAACTGCTTTGAGCACGGGGTTGGACTAGATGACATCCTGAAGTCTCTTCCAACCCTGATATTCTATTATTCTAACTAGGTATGTTTAGTTTGGAAAAGAGGAGATTAAGGGGGGACATGATGACAGTCTTCAAATACTTGAAAGGCTGCTATGAAAAAGATGGAGAAAAATTGTTCTCTCTTGCCAGAGAGGGAAGGACAAGAGGCAATGGTTTCAAACTACACATGGCAGATTTAGATTAAATCTTAGGGAAAAACCTAACTGTAAGAACAGTGGGACAATGGAACAGGCTGCCTCAGGAGGTCATGGAAGCTCCTTCATTGGAGGTTTTCAAAAGGAGGCCTGGATAGCCACCTGTCTGGGGTGGCTTAACACAGCAAATCCTGCATTGTGGCAGGGGGTTAGAGTAGATCAGGGGGTCTCAACCTTTTTCTTTCTGAGGCCCCCCTGACATGCTGCAAAAACTCCACGGCCCCCCTGTGCCACAGCAGCTGGTTTTCTGCGTATAAAAGCCAGGGCCAGCATTAGGGGGTAGCAATCAGGGCAATTGCCCGGGGCCCCCCACCACAGGTGGCCCCGCAAAGCTTAGTTGCTCAGGCTTCGGCGTCAGCTCTGGGTGGTAGGGCTTGGGGCCCCAGGCTTCAGCCCAATACAGTGGGGCTTCATCTTTCTTCCCTGGGCCCCAGCAAGTCTAATACTGGGCCTACTTTGCGAACCCCTTGAAAGACCCCTGGTTGAGAACCACTGGACTAGATGACCTTTGCAGTCCCTTCTAACCCTGGGATTCTGAGATTCGGTGGCTGCATGCCACCAAACAGCTCTCTTCTGAGCCTTGGCAAGAGCTGTCTCTCAAACCGGGCTGTGAAACTTCAGGACAAATGGAAACACTAGAACCAAAGATAAGATGGATGCTTTGTGATTCCAGATAACAATTGTGTGAATTTTTCACTAAAAATAATTTACCAATGTGTGGTTGCACGTTTCTTGATTCCTGTGTCTCTGGTGTGGTAGTTCATTATAGCTCCTAGGGATTTCATTTCTCTTGCCGCAAATTGGTCTGTGACCAAAATGAGTGACCAGGCCCAGAAGGTCAGTCAGCCCAGGCTCCCCCAGCAGTGGAACTTACAAATGGAAATGGGAAAACCCACCTCATTCTGGGTTCTGCACAACCTCAGAGGGGCTCGTCCTGTTTCGTGAGTGCAGGACCAGGGTCAGAAATAGTCCGAGTTCTGTCCTGGGTTAGAGTGCATGTTATTGAATGGGATGGGATGGGATGTGCACTGGATGGTGCAGTCGAAGGTTTCGTGCGGAAATTGATGAGGTTGCTCGAGTAGTTCCCTTTCTGTGAAGGAGAGAAGGACACTGGCATGGGGATGAGACATTCCAATCTGGCTGCGGGTCCTTTTGGGGACGTTTGTTTGTAGAGCAGTATATTCCTTTCCTGTGTCTGTCCAGCTTGCTGATTAGCTTCTTTTGTATATGCAGAGCTGACAAGCGGCCTCACCTAGAAATAAACTCTGTGGCTCAGAGGAAAGAGGAGTTGGGTTCACACTGGCACAGTGACATTTAGAAATTGTAAACCTCCTCGGTTTTCCTGACAAGGAACATGGTCTGTGTGAATTATTGGTGGCCCACCAGGAGCTAGGAGTTGGTAATACACCGGGTGACTGTTGTGGCTGGGACCTCCCCTTGCTACACCCTGTCCCAGGCATCCCAATCTTTTCTGGCAAAACTGGGCATTCGTCCCGTTTGCTCTTGCCAGCTAGCACGATCAAATGGGACAAATGCCCAGTTTTGCCAAAAAAGTGGGGCACGGAGATATGGTGGGATGGGGTGGTGAGTGGCAACACCAACCCTGCACGGCGGGGCTCGGGTGAGCAGTGACCCCAGCCGGCTTCGGACAGCCCTGCGCAGTGTCCCGTTTTCCGGTTTGAAAATATGGTCACTCTAGTAATACAGCCAGTGATCAGGCTATTATGGATACATCCTGCTCTAGAGCCAAAAGATTGCGCTATTTAGATCTTACTTCTAGCCAGCTTTATTTTCTCAATGTTTTCTGGATGATTGGCCAGGGTGAGAGGCCATTGTCCCAAAGCTTCTGAACAAATGTAGTTTAGTTCAGCCAGAAACATTCTCTTGCTGTTTGTGAATGTTGATTGGAAAACTAGGATGAAATAGCCATTTGCTTCTTGTGAGGAGATGGCTGTGGTTACACAAGCCTCTGTAAGCATTCAACTTCTTGGCCAAATCCTATAGGTGTGTTAGGTACAACATCTTGGCATGGGATGGGGAAGGGAGCTCCAGTCCCTGATATTGGTACCACCTGGTGCTGAGCAGCTTCTCCCTCCCTGGTCTCAGCATCAGTGTATTATTCCTCTTTGCAGACAGCTGGGTTAGCATCTCTGTTAGGTCCAGGGACTTGGAACATGGTTGAAAAGAGCAGTGAGTTATACCAGGTACATTGTCAGTTTGACAAGGAATAATGCTGTTCACAATATCATGGGTGTTGTGGCTGGCCCCTGGTTTCAGCCCCAAATCAAAGCAGAGTCTTATTCTCCAAAAGGAGAAACTTTTCTTACTCAGCAGGTTTTGCCTTTATTGTTTTTAGGTTTCAACAAAAAGAAAAACCCAGCTGTCAGAATCCTGAAGCCTGTCACCCCAAAACTTGTCACAAAGGATCCATGTAGTAAAGCTGTGTGGAGGATGGCACTTTCATTTCACAAAGTTGTAGAGATTTTGGAATGTGGCTTTGTATAGAATTAGAGCGAAAATCAAATTTCTCCAAAGGAAAATTCCAAAGAAACATGTTGAAACATTGAAACATGTTGTTTTGAAACATTTGTAAAAATAAATGATATTGTAGTATAGTTTCTAGTACAACATTTAAAAAATTGGAAGGAAAGCTCATTTCAAAACAAAAAATCAAAATGTTTCCTTTTGGAAAAGTTTAAATGGGAAATGGGACCTTTCAGTGTTGTTGGAACTTTTTTGTAAATGAAATTCTGGCAAAATCGCTTTGAATTTGCAAAGTGTTTTGATTTTGATGGAACTGCTTATTCCAAGAGAATATGGTTCCATTATAGTTTCTCCCTCCTCCTCTATTTTGCCCATCACAGGGACCAGTAGGCAGATCCTAAGGAAGACCTAGAGCTGGCCTCAAAACTAGATCACTGGGCAGAGAAGGCTTGTGCTGTGTAACTCACCACATAGAGGCTGTAACATTGTTCTCCTGAGGCCTGTCCTATAGCAATTTATACAGCATTTCACTGTGGTGGTGCTTTCCACTGGGCATGATGGGATGATAAGCCCAGGCTGTGGGAGGGGTGTATTCTCACTTTGAAGCAGAGATTTACCTGTGTTGTCCCCCTGCACTGGGACTTGGCTATTCTGCTGTGCATTGCTACTGTTAGGGAACAGTTGTCCCTGTTTCTAAACATGTCTTTATGCATGTCACTCATCATCACTAGAGGTTACAAACATGGAAAATGACTATTAAAAATATAAAATTAGCTGTTAGAAACGATCCAAGTGCAAATAAACATCTAGGAAGTTCTGGACAATTGCAAGCTAGGAGCTGTGCAATGACTGCTGCTTGATCTAGTAGACATGATTGTTTCACTGATACGCTCATCCTCATTGACTTCTCCCTGTCTGTTTCCTGTACCCACTTGTTGTCTCTTATCATGCACATAGATTCTAAGCTCTGTTGGCCAGGGGCTGCCTTTTTTATTGTGTGTACAGTGTCTCTCACAATAAGGCCCTGATGCGGCCTGTAAGCACGACAGCTATACAAATTGCCACCATTTCTCATGCTTGTTTCTGAGATATCTAACTTTCATGGATCCACAGGGCATGCTGTGCCTATGATCTTTATATATATCTTTACAAGGGTGAGCCCTGAAGCTGTACAACTCTTTGAGACTCAGCCCTTTGGCTTTAAGCAAGGCCAAAAGAGCTTGAAATCCTGTTCAAGACTTACCCCGTTGGGAGCTAGGCAATCAGCAGATGTTTGCAGAGACACAGGACAGCCTTTCCAAAACAAAACAGCTCTTATAAGTCTGCTGGAATACCATCTTTTAGCTCATTAAGACAGAATGGAAAAGCACAGCTGACATGTGCTTGTGCATGCTTGGCAGCACACTAGCCTCTCTCGCCCAGCACTGACTGAGCAGGATTCAGATCCCTCATTCCTCCTGCACTGAGCAGCAGTCCTTAAAACAGTCTGCTGGTACTTCACATGTTCCTCCCTTGGCTGGCAATTGTTAAAAGCTGGTCCTTGGTCTTCTGTTGTCTCTCCAAGGTAACTCCATTCATATGTTGACAGTTCTTGATGGTTCATTCACACCAGCCCAGAGGAGACTAGCCAGACATCTACACAGCAAAAAAGATAAAAACAAAAACCTGCCGCAGAAAGGCTCAGAGCCTTAGTAAGTTGACCCAGGCTCTGAGACTCACTGTCACGGATTTATTTTTGCTGTGTAAACATATGCTAGGAGATCAACGCCTCTCTCTTATTACCCTGTCCCAGGAAAGAAAATAACCTCCTGAGACCTAGTAGGTTACTGTTCAAAAGTGAGTGGGGAAACTAATGACATAAGAACGGACCTACTGGGTCAGACTAAAGGTCCATCTAGCCCAGTATTCTGTCTTTTGCCAGTGGCCAATGCCTGGTACTCTAGAGGGAATGAACAGAACAGGGAATCATCAATGATCCATCCCCTGTCGCCCATTCCCAGCTTCTGGCAAACAGAGGCTAGGGACAACAACCATACCCTGCCCATCCTGGCTAATTGATGGACCTATCCCCATGAACTTATCTAGCTTTTTTTTTTTTTAGCCCTGTTATAGTCTTGGCCTTCACAACATCCTCTGGCAAGGAGTTCCACAGGTTGACTGTGCGTTGTGTGAAAAAATACTTCCTTTTGTTTGTTTTAAACCTGCCACCTATTAATTTCATTTGATGACCCCTAGTTCTTGTGTTATGAGAAGGAGTAATAAGGCTTCCTTATTTACTTTCTCCACACCAGTCATGATTTTATAGACCTCTATCATATCCGACCTTAGTCGTCTCTTTTCCAAGATGAAAAGTCCCAGTCTTGTTAATCTCTCCTCATACGTTCCATACCCCTAATCATTTTTGTTGCCCTTTTCTGAACTTTTTCCAATTTCAGTATATCTTTTTTGAGATGTGGGGTGACCACATCTGCACACAGTATTCAAGATGTGGGCATTCCATGTATTTATATAGAAGTAATATGATATTTTCTGTCCTATTGTCAATACGTTTCTTAATGATTCCCAACATTTTGTTAGCTTTTTTGACTGCTGCTGCACATTGAATGGATGTTTTCAGAGAAGTATCCACAGTGACTCTAAGATCTCTTTCTTGAGTGGTAACAATTGCACATATTTTTCATAAAAATGCAGAAATTCTCCAGGATCTCTACACAGACACATAAACAATGAGGAGTCCGGTGGCACCTTAAAGACTAACAGATTTATTTGGGCATAAGTTTTCGTGGGTAAAAAACCCACTTATACAGATGCATGGAGTGAAAATTACAGATGCAGGCATAAATATACTGACACATGAAGAGAAGGGAGTTACCTTACAAGTGGAGAACCAGTGATGACAGGGTCAATTCAGCCAGGGTGGATGTGGTCCACTCCCAATAATTGATGAGGAGGTGTCAATACCAAGAGAGGTAAAATTGCTTTTGTAGTGAACCAGCCACTCCCAGTCCCTATTCAAGCCAAAATTAATGGTGTTAAATTTGAAAATGAATTGTAGCTCTGCAAAAAGAAAAGGAGTACTTGTGGCACCTTAGAGACTAACCAATTTATTTGAGCATGAGCTTTCGTGAGCTACAGCTCACTTCATCAGATGCTCTGCAGTTTCTCTTCGAAGTCTCTTTTGAAGTTTTTTTGTTGAAGGATGGCTACTTTTAAATCTGTTTTAGAATGTCCAGGGAGATTGAAGTAGTGTTATACTGGCTTTGTATTTTACCATTCCTGATGTCTGATTTGTGTCCATTTATTCGTTTACGTAGAGACTGTCCAGTTTGGCCAGTGTACATGGCAGAGAGGCATTGCTGGCACATGATGGCATATATCACATTGGTAGACGTGCAGGTGAATGAGCCCTGATGGTATGGCTCATGTGGTTGGGTCCTCTGATGTTGTCGCTAGAGTAGATATGGGGACAGAGAGTAGGCAATGGGGTTTGTTACAGGGATTGGTTCCTGGGTTAGTGTTTCTGTGGTGTGGTGTGTAGTTGCTGGTTAGTATTTGCTTCAGGTTGGGGGGCTGTCTGTAAGCGGGGACTGGCCTACCTCCCAAGGTCTGAGAGAGTGAGGGATCATTTTCCCGGATGGGTTGTAGATCATTGATGATGTGTTGGAGAGATTTTAGCTGGGGGCTGTACATGATGGCCAGTGGTGTTCTGTTATTTTCCTTGTTGGGCCTGTCCTGTAGTAGGTGACTTCTGGGTACCTGTCTCGCTCTGTCAGTCTGTTTCCTTACTTCCCCAGGTGGGTATTGTAGTTTTATGAATGTTTGATAAAGATCTTGTAGGAGGATAGTGGCCTGTAGAATATGGTGTTGGAGAGTTGCCTGGCAGCCTCCTGTTCATAATCCGACCTGTTCATGATGACTACAGCACCTCCTTTGTCAGCCCCTTTGGTTATAATGTCAGAGTTGTTTCTGAGGCTGTGGATGGCGTTGTGTTCTGTACGGCTGAGGTTATGGGGCAAGTGATGCTGGTTGTTCACAATTTCAGCCTGTGCACGTCTGCGGAAGCACTCTATGTAGAAGTCCAGTCTGTCATTTCGACCGTCAGGAGGAGTCTACGCACAGCCTCCGGTCCCACTGAGGAGTACCAAAAGAAACTACACCATCTGCTCAAGAAACTCCCTGCTGTAGCATGGGAACAAATCTACACAGACACACCCCTAGAGCCCCGACCAGGGATATTTTATTTGCTACCCAAGATCCATAAACCTAGAAATTCTGGACACCCCATCATCTTAGGCATTGGCACTCTAACAGCAGGATTGTCTGTTCATCTGCGAGAGAGACTAAATCAATAAACAGCTGAAAGATGGGCTTAAACAAAAGTCAGCGGATGTTGCTTTGTGAAGCAAAAAGCCTCCAGGGACCATTGTGAATTAAAAGAGGCAGATTCACAGATCAGCCATTATCAGTCATGTTTATTTTTCCATAAAATCTGCTTACATGGTAAGGTGAGCCTAAGTTCTTCTTCAATTTCTGGTTCCTGTGTATATGCCACACGTCAGTGTAACGCTGGCAGACCCTGTGCCAGTTCATGCCAAGGCCCCAGGCCACACTGAACACTGACAAATACATAGCTGGAAGCCAGTCTGGCTTGCCAGTGTGTTAGTATTGTTAAAATACTTAGTAGAGTTCATAAAATCATAGAATATCAGGGTTGGAAGGGACCTCAGGAGCTCAAGCAGGACCAATCCCCACCTAAATCATCCTAGCCAGGGCTTTGTCAAGCCTGACCTAAAAAACTTCTAAGGAAGGAGATTCCACCACCTCCCTAGGTAACGTATTCCAGTGCTTCACCACCCTCCAAGAGAAAAAGTATTTCCTAATATCCAACCCTAAATTATAATAATGTGTTTAATGTTGAGACTTTATGGAATACTTATAGGATGGTGCATGTATTAATCCTGCTTATAATATCTGTATCCCATGTCATAAGGTAATGTTTAAATCTTTGCTCTGTAACTATGGATATGTTGGCTAAGAAGACTGTAGACACCCCATGCCACCCCAGGCATGGGAGAAGCATTACTTAGTGTGAAATGCTAGTTTACCACAAGAGGTGATATCTCCTCCCAAATAAAAGAAGATCTACAGACATCAGACAAGCCGTTGCAGACAAAATACTTTGTTGGTTGCTTCCTATGTGTTCCTCCACACCTCCCGAAGAGGGTACATGCACAAGCCCACATCCCATCACAACCTGAATGCTGAGAGAAAGGAATAAAAATGCCTGTTAAGGAGAAATTGTCCTCAGTATTCTGCTTGGAATTCAAAGAGGGTAACACTTCTAAACATAAGTGAGGGATCCCCGAGCTGTTTGGCTTAGGTTAGCCCTAAAGGACATAGAAGCTTCCATTTTCCTTGAAACTTAAGATGATAACTCGTTTGTATGCTTACCTGCTTTAACCTTAGAAGTTATTTCCTTTTCCTAGTTAATAAATCTTTAGTTAGTTTATTACAGGATTGGCTACAAGCATTGTCTTTGGTGAGAGATCTAGGTAGGATTAATCTGTGGTAAGTGAACTGGCCCTTTGGGACTGGGAGTAACCTGAATATTGTTGTGATGTTTGATAAAAGGGGCTATCTATCACAGAGGCAGGGTTTCCTGGGGTGGTAAGATAGTCCCCTTGGGCACTCCAGTCTATCTGTGACTCCATGGTAAGGCTGTTCTAGTGGTTGTGGAGTTCACACTTGTTACTTAGTTGGTGAAAGCTAAGAACATATAACCAGTTTGGGGTTTGTGTTCTATTTACTGACAGTCTGCCCTGAAGTTGGTGCTTGCACTCATTAGCCCTTCCAGATAGCGTGATGGTGGGTATGCACCGCCATGCACCTGAAATCGGAGATTTGTAGCAAGCAGTGTCCATTGGTCTGTGCCTGTACAGTTGTTCTCCTTGTGCTCTGATTTGAGGGTATAAGTGGTGATGTGGGCTGACTCCTCCCCAAGTTCCTTCTTATGCTGCATGACCTGAGTCAGAATCTTCTGTGTGAACAGTATTCCTTGTTCTTCACCGGATCTGTAACTGTATATACGGTACATAGTTTTATAGTTTTAGTAGTTTACTGGTTTAGTAGTTTATAGTGAGTTCAATTCTCCCTGTGCCCAGGAGTTTTCCTTGTGGCGAGGACTTTGTGCCCAGAGTCCTGGGGTTTAAGAACTGTATCTCCTGTTCTCACTCCTCCATCAGCAACAAACATTAGCCCTGCCTTTACTGTCCTGGAGATTGTCCCATTGCTGCCAAGTGAAGCACTTGCTTCTCTTTCCCTCCCTGAACCTGTGAGGGACAGGAGGTTGGTTTGAAGAATCATCTCATGGAGAAGGATATGAGACCACATTTATACCCAGGTCAGGGAGACCCCCACATATAGCGGCCTCATGCAAGGCTTTGCTGCCCCTTTCAAAGACTTGCATGATTTTTCTAGTCTTCTGCGAGCACACTGCGACTGACGCAATTTACAGGGTGCTAGGACTCAGTGTGGGCGTGTTCGTGATGGGGTATACAGAGGCCTCATACTTAGCAACATAGGGCTATTGTGAGCACAGGTGGGCACGCCCCAAGGTGCACCTGTGAGAGACCTGGGGAAGAGTGCTGACTGAAGGCAGGAGCTCCTCTGTTGGCTGTTGCCGCTCCCTGAAGGAAGGGAGTGCCTGATGCTGACTCACCTTTTGAGGGGACTATTCCTCTATATTTGTCTGTGATCTAATTTGGGGCCTCAGCTTGATCAGGGCTCTCAGAAGGCAGAGAGCTTTACTACTGTTGTGGGATAATTCATTTGTGTTTATCCTTTTTTTTTTTTTTTGGTTCATGGACAGTCCCGGAAGAGAGAGACTCTGGGGGCTCAGCTGGAGGCCTGAGTCTCTTATGTCTGGAACCAGCATGGGAAAACACGCAGCCGTCGCAGAGCAGAGGCCTGGGTGAGGGCAGGGGCTGCCTGGGGGCCACTTGGGGGAAGGAACCCTGTGACATTGTTATGCAGAAAGTGAGTCAGAACAAGTTTGGGTGTCAGGGTGGTAAAAATACCAGCCCGTCTACACCCTGATTTCCCACTTTGCTGGCACTGATGGAGCTTCAGCGGTGCTACACGAACAACATGAGAATTACCTAAAATTGCCAGAGTGTGTGTGTGAGAGAGAGAGAGAGATCACATGCATGTTTTCGGCCTCATCGTCTGTCTTCTGTGGTGTCACTGAATATGGTATTCAGGTGTTTAAACATCGGAGTTTTCCATCTTCTCATGGAGTCAGCCCTCCCTCCCCCCTTTTTAGTTGCATTCATCATCTGGACCCATGGAAAAGAAGCCCTTGAGGAATTCCACCATGATTTCAACAATTTCCATCCCACCACCAACCTCAGCCTGGTCCAGTCCACACAAGAGATCCACTTCCTGGACACTACAGTGCTAATAAACAATGGCCACATAAACACCACCCTATACCGGAAACCTACTGACCGCTATTCCTACCTGCATGCCTCCAGCTTTCACCCTGACCACACCACACGATCCATCGTTTACAGCCAAGCTCTGCGATACAACCGCATTTGCTCCAACCCCTCAGACAGAGACAAACACCTACAAGATCTCTGTCAAGCTTTCTTACAACTACAATACCCACCTGCAGAAGTAAAGAAACAGATTGATAGAGCCAGAAGAGTTCCCAGAAGTTACCTACTACAGGACAGGCCTAACAAAGAAAATAACAGAACGCCACTAGCCGTCACCTTCAGCCCCCAACTAAAACCCCTCCAACGCATTATTAAGGATCTACAACCTATCCTAAAGGATGACCCAACACTCTCACAAGTCTTGGGAGACAGGCCAGTCCTTGCCTACAGACAGCCCCGCAACCTGAAGCAAATACTCACCAACAACCACATACCACACAACAGAACCACTAACCCAGGAACTTATCCTTGCAACAAAGCCCGTTGCCAATTGTGCCCACATATCTATTCAGGGGACACCATCACAGGGCCTAATAACATCAGCCACACTATCAGAGGCTCGTTCACCTGCACATCCACCAATGTGATATATGCCATCATGTGCCAGCAATGCCCCTCTGCCATGTACATTGGTCAAACTGGACAGTCTCTACGTAAAAGAATAAATGGACACAAATCAGATGTCAAGAATTATAACATTCATAAACCAGTCGGAGAACACTTCAATCTCTCTGGTCACGCAATCACAGACATGAAGGTCGCTATCTTAAAACAAAAAAACTTCAAATCCAGACTCCAGCGAGAAACTGCTGAATTGGAATTCATTTTCAAATTGGATACTATTAATTTAGGCTTAAATAGAGACTGGGAGTGGCTAAGTCATTATGCAAGGTAGCCTGTTTCCTCTTGTTTTTTCCTACCCCCCCCCCCCCCCCAGATGTTCTGGTTTAACTTGGATTTAAACTTGGAGAGTGGTCAGTTTAGATGAGCTATTACCAGCAGGAGAGTGAGTTTGTGTGTGTATGGGGGTGGGGGGGATGTGAGAAAACCTGGATCTATGCAGGAAATAGCCCGACTTGATTATGTAAAGAGTTGTCACTTTGGATGGGCTAGCACCAGCAGGAGAGTGAATTTGTGTGGGGGGGTGGAGGGTGAGAAAACCTGGATTTGTGCTGGAAATGGCCCACCTGTTGATCACTTTAGATAAGCTATTACCCGCAGGACAGTGGGGTGGGAGGAGGTATTGTTTCATATTCTCTGTGTGTATATAAAGTCTGCTGCAGTTTCCACGGTATACATCTGATGAAGTGAGCTGTGGCTCACGAAAGCTCATGCTCAAATAAATTGGTTAGTCTCTAAGGTGCCACAAGTACTCCTTTTCTTCTTACAGCCCCCTTCAGTGGCCCAGATCATGTTGGATTAACACTACCTCCAAATGAATAGTTGCTGACCCAATATTGACACAGGAATAAATTATTCAGCATGTCTTATTTGGGAATTCAGAGGCTCCATGATGAAATCTACAAAACTATATTATGTCTCTGACATTCTGGGGTTTCATTATTTTGTCTTCAATTATTCACAAAGTCTGCTTGTTAGCCTCTCAAAGCTCTGGTGGAGTTGTAAGCGATCCTGTGACCCCAGGCTGATGAGAGGTAAGAGGCTGCATTAAGTACCACTTTCTGCTTTTTTCAGAGTAGCAGCCTTGTTAGTCTGTATTCGCAAAAAGAAAAGGAGTACTTGTGGCACCTTAGAGACTAGCCAATTTATTTGAGCATAAGCTTTCGTGAGCTACAGCTCACTTCATTGGATGCATCCGATGAAGTGAGCTGTAGCTCACGAAAGCTTATGCTCAAATAAATTAGTTAGTCTCTAAGGTGCCACAAGTACTCCTTTTCTTTCCGCTTTTTGTTTTCGGTAGCTTTTCTTTTCATACCGCTCCTCCAAAGCCCCCGAATCCTTGTGGTTAGAGTAAAATGAATGAGGCTATATCTGTCCCTATTGACTACACATACTGGATGCCTTTAGCAATCTTTAATTATTGGCAGTTCATTCCCTCAGTAGTCATATGCTGGAGAAAGGTCCCTTCCAGTTTACAAAAAGAAAAGGAGTACTTGTGGCACCTTAGAGACTAACCAATTTATTTGAGCATGAGCTTTCGTGAGCCACAGCTCACTTCATCCAGTTTACAGTATGTGCCCTGTCTGCAGTGAACATATAAAATGCACAGTAAAAGTAACAAAGAGGCAAAATACTCTCTTTGAGCAAATATCTTAATGGGCATGCCAGGGCAGTAGCCAAACAGGAAGTTACAAAAAGAAGGCAAAAGAATGACATACCCCAGGGAGCTCTGCTTAATGTATAGCTGCAGATTATAGCTATGGACTCTGGAGTGTGGGAGGTTTCCACTATTAACTGTTACTAGGGAGGTGTGGACCAGCTGCGTTGCTAGCTTTTCCCTCACATGGTATATGGGTGCTGAATGTCAGCTGGAATCATTTTCACATACTGAAAACTGAATGGGTTGTAACTTTACTGGGACAATTAAAATGCCAAATATATAGGAAAGTGGTAATATTTTAGATCATCCCTGTTGCTGAATATCTTCAAAAGACACAGATTGATGGTTGTACCTTTGGCAGAGGAACATGGATGATTCTCTCTGATGCGCTCTCTCACAGCATCCATGGCCTCGGCTGCTGGAAATGCTCTGTGTGTGGTTCTTGTTTCCATTGCTTATTTCGCTTTGATACAGTGAAATTGCAGAGGGTGTCACCTAAAGCTGACCTGCATTGGCATTCACGCATCATGAATTCCTGTTTGTGATGTTAGATTGTTTAATCTTTGGGGAAAGGGTTTCCTCTTTGGGTTTGATTTTTATAATGGTGCCTGTAATTGGGTGGTTTGCCTCCTAAGGGCTGGGGTAGCCAGCCCCCATTACAGAATGAGCCACACCTTAGGAAGGTCAGGGTGATTGCCCTATAAAGAACAGCAGGAGGCTGCAATGAAGGAGGGACATCTAGGAAAACCCTCATTTTTTCATGTTCTCTCTGTGTGTGTGTATATATATCTATATATCTTCCTACTGTATTTTCCACTGCATGCATCTGATGAAGTGGGCTTTAGCCCATGAAAGCTTATGCTCAAATAAATTTATTAGTCTCTAAAGTGCCCCAAGTACTCCTCGTTCTCTCTGTAGAGAGTGTGAAAGATTCCTGCAGGGAAGACCCTGAGACCAAGGAAGCTGTGACAGAAGGAGCTGCAGTGAGCAAGAGGCACATGCTAGAGATATTGTCTGACTGACAGAGATGGGTTTGGGCCTGGATGCCAGAACCAGAGAGCTGAGGAAGGCTGTGTGTCAGCCGGGTAAAGTCCAGGAGTACTGGGCTCGAGCTGGGAGGAGGGTTTGGGGGCCAGGAAGCTAGAGGGCTTCAATAAGGCAGCGCTCCAGCCAGGTAAAGCCTGAGAGACTTTGAATTGGGACCTAGCTCCGGAAGAAGGGTTGGGGACTCCCGACCGAAAGAGAGAGAGAGAGAACTGGGGTTGGAATGTGGAGGGCCAGTGGGTAAGGGACCCCATGTGGGGAATGTTGTAATCCTGTGGACTGTGAGTTTAGGGGCCCTGCAGAGGGAAAAATTGGTAGCAGGGCACTGCAGAGTGACCTCTGGTCATGAAAGAGTACTCAGTAAACAGCTGGCCCTGTTACACTGCCCTAAAGAATGATTTACCCCTGCAGTATGGTGACACTATGGCCAATTGTGGAGAAGTAATCTCTTCTGTCTCATTCTGCATCCCTCACACGTCCTTTGCTGCACCTATGCATTCCTCCCTAGGTCTGACGTTCTTCTACATGCTTCCTTATGCCTGGAATAGCCTTACAGCAAATACATGCTCCACACTATGCCTTCTCTCTCACTTTCTGCCTTGAAAACACCCACCTTCCCCCTGGATCGATCCATCTATATTGACCATGTGCAATTCGGTGTGTGTTCCGTATTGTTCATTGTCCAGGGCAGGGACTTGTGTGTTCACAACAGTTTAGCTATTGTACAGAACTGTTTCTACCTATGCTGTGATTTCCAGGTAAATAGCTAAATCAGATGTTGGTCTATTTACGCAGGGAGATCTCCGCAAAGGTGACACAGTAGACACAGAGGCACTGCAGAAATGACTAGCAATAGCAGATTTACATCAAGATAAAAGACAGCAGATAGGGAAAAAAGGAGCAATGTCTTGAGCTATGTGCTTTTCAGATTGAAGTAGATCTGAAAGGATCAGATCATATGGACTGTGTTGAACCAGGAAAGAGAGACTATGGCTATGTCTACACTACTGCGGTAAGTTGACCTACGCTATGCAACTCCAGCTATGTGAATAACGTAGCCGGTGTCGACATACCTCAGGTCGAGTTACCGCGGGGTCTACATCCCCATCGACTTACCTTAGTCTTCTTGTCCGGGGTAGAGTACAGGGGTCGACTGGAGGGCAATCTGCTGTCGATTTGGCGGATCTTCACTAGACCCGCTAAATTGACCACCGGTGGATTGATCTCAAATCGTCGATCCCGGCTGTAGTGTAGACATAGCCTATGACAGGCATTCCATGGGAAACTTGCTGTATTATTGGCCAGGTTGTCTGTCACTAAGTGAGGTAGGCCACTGGAAGCTGGTTGCATTGGTGGGTACTAAAACAGAGCCCCTTTTCTGTATGTAACTGAAATTCGATACTGCCTGTCATACACAGGCTGTGTATCTTGGGAGTAGGTAGCATAAGAAGCAGAAATGAGAAGTACGCTGTAGTACTCATATTTGATCATATCTGTACTTAGCAGTGGGTGAGACTTTCTGAATACTAGGAGTTGTTTTCTCCAGTTCCCATTTGCAGTGTTGTGAGTTTAGTGAGCTCTAAAGCTGGGACACTGGCCTTCAAGTACAATGTCCTGTACTGAGCAAATTTACCTAAAGAAACCATCAATTAAAACGTGGGTGGGGAGGGAAATAACTTCCTCAGATAAGGGAGTGCGAGATTCTAAAGCCTGGGAAAATGCAATGTCCATAATAAGGGAGGCCAGAATCTGTCTAGAGGTCTTGTGTGAGCCCCTCTGTTTCTGCGGAAAGATTATGGCTATTAGGACTAGATAAAGGCACTTTTAACCCCTAAACCAACAAATTTGAGTGTGCGCGCTCAGGAATTAGGGTCTGACTTAAATGAAATCATCTTGAGTTAATGCATTCAAGGATCCTGACTCCTGTTTCCTGAGCAGAAAAACCCAATGACAGCAGCAGCAGCCGCTGGCCATCACCAGCCCCACATTAGACATGGGCAGCAATAATCTCAGAAGGCTCACTCTTTCCTGTCAAGTGAGTCCCAGCAGAGCAGTGTTAACCTTTGTGCTGCAGTTTGGTGGGGGAAGGGTTTGGTTTACAGAGAGGATTTCAGAAAAGAGAACCAACATTAACAGCAAAAAGAAAAGGAATACTTGTGGCACCTTAGAGACTAACCAATTTATTTGAGCATAAGCTTTCGTGAGCTACAGCTCACTTCCTCGGATGCATACTGTGGAAACTGCAGAAGACGTTATATACACAGAGACCATGAAACAATACCTCCTCCCACCCCACTCTCCTGCTGGTAATAGCTTATCTAAAGTGATCACTCTCCTTACAATGTGTATGATAATCAATAAACCTGGATTTGTGCTGGAAATGGCCCAACTTGATTATCATACACATTTTAAGGAGAGTGATCACTTTGGATAAGCTATTACCAGCAGGAGAGTGGGGTGGGAGGAGGTATTGTTTTATGGTCTCTGTGTATATAACGTCTTCTGCAGTTTCCACAGTATGCATCCGATGAAGTGAGCTGTAGCTCACGAAAGCTTATGCTCAAATAAATTGGTTAGTCTCTAAGGTGCCACAAGTACTCCTTTTCTTTTTGCGAATACAGACTAACACGGCTGTTACTCTGAAACCTAACATTAACAGCACTAACCTAAGGAGAGGGGCACGTCCTTCCTGTGCACGTTGGCTACTCTAGGGTCAGGCTGAGAAATAAAGCTGTCTTCATTTTCCCCTGGCTCCCTTTGAATGGAAAGTCTGAATAAGGGCTGGGCTCTCCATATCCAGACATGCCAAACGCCTCAGACTTCGGGAAATTTAATTTCAAGCTGAGACATCAGGACTAATGGAGTTCACAGGATATGTGAGAGAGACCAGAACATGTGTATACAGCGGGGAGCAGCTTTTGAATTCTTCACCATCACTTTTTCTGATAGGTTCTGGCTAGGGAGGAAAGGAGAGTGTGTGTGTGTCTGTCTGTCTCTTTCTCTTTCTGTGTGCGTATGTACTGGAAAGGGATAGATACCCCTTTCTAATTACTCTGCTCCAAAAAAAGAACTTGGCACGGTTGTCATCGGAGAGCCTACAAGCTCTTGGGCTTGTGTGTGTTCTGTGTTCAGACATTCCTTCCACCCAAACCCAAATAGATTGTTTTTATTTCTCTATTAGAGTTTAAAAGTGCAAGGTGTTGGAATGGGGATTTCCAGATGCTGCTGCCTTTCTGTCCCTGGAAAGGAAGCAGGAAGTGGCCTAGAATTGGAAAAGTGCTTCTATCCTCCAGAGAGGAAACCACCTTGCTTCACATACTCTCCTGTTACTCTTGGCTGGTGCTTGTAGGTTTACAGCAGAGACAGGTGAGAAGCTTCTGAAGGAAAACTGTATGGAATGTCAGGAAAGCTGCATGGAAAGAGGTGGATTAATGCAGGGTTTGATTGGAAACAGGGCCCTGTCCTGAGTCTGGGCAAGTGTGGTGAGTTTGTTACCAGAGTTTGGAAGTTTAGCCACTAACCTGGCTGTTCTCTTTCCCCAGAGGAGCATGTGCCACTACCTGGCACATGTAATTTGCATTGGTGAATACATGAGACCAATTTCAGTCACTCTTGCTAGCCTGGTGCTGTATGAGGGGTGGGTGAGCAAGCAGGGTGTTTTCCCTTGCTAGCCTGGTGCTGTATCCATGGGTGGGTTGTTCTTGCCCTAGTTTAGCCCAGTGTTGTATCCAGGCTGCCTCCCCGTATCACATAGTCACATTCAAATGTTTGGTTTCAGAGTAGCAGCCGTGTTAATCTGTATTTGCAAAAAGAAAAGGAGTACTTGTGGCACCTTAGAGACTAAATTTGTTAGTCTCTAAGGTGCCACAAGTATTCAAATGTTTGTAAGTTTTTGATAAAATTCAAGCCTCCTTTTAAACAGACCCTGAGGTGGGGGGGAAAGGGGGGGCGGTGGCGGCAGGTAGGCATGAATATTTCAGGAAAGTCCAAGAACCTGCATAATATGAAACACTGATTTCATCAGCTCTGTCCGGGAGGAGTGCAGTAAAATATTGTAACTAAACTGTGTCCATATATAGTCACAACAGGAGATGCACTTTATGCTGCAGACTTCTGCTGGCCTAGCTATAGCGGACGGGTGTGAAGAGCTGTGATCTCTGTCTGACATAGGTGTGTTGGCAGAAACCCCTAGTGTAGACGCAGCTATGCCACCAAAGCTGTGCTTTTACTAGCATAGCTTGTTTTGCTCTTGGTGTGCGGTTTTACTACGCTGGAGCATGGGGCAGCTTTGCTGGTATAGTAGCATCTGCGGTAGGAACGCTTTGCAGATATAGCATCCCTGGTGTTCCTCTAGAGTGCTCCTGGTATAGACATGGCCTTACTGTGTTAGGCATTGTCTCTGATGTGGGGAGCTGGAATCTCTAGGTCAGCTCCATGACAGCTCATGGGATCCGAATTCCCTACTGCAGATGGACCAGCCTGGTGGGTACCTTGCTGTACACTCCATGCAACATAAATGGGAACGCAGCAGTTTGCTGATAGCATGTGTCATAGCAGTGACTATCTCTACACGTTGATTTCCAAGGGAGCACCCAAGCTCAGTACTGATGCTTTGGAGAATGTAGTTACTAGACCACCCCCCATTCAGACTTGGTGCCTGTGAGAATGAAGCTGGCAGAATTTCTCACAATGAAGTATTTTGTGGCTAATTAAAGCCAGTGAGTTGCTAGTGATGGACTTACCCTGTCGCTGCATCCTGCAAAGTGACACCAGGGCTGGGGTTTGCCTGAATATTCTTTAATCATGAAGCAGAGAGGTGACAGGGCTGCTAAAATGAAGCACATTTTCAGTCACTAAGGAATCTGTGAAAGATCAGCCTGGCAATATTTCTTGACTCTATGGAGCTATTAAACCCCTCACTTCCCCCACCCTACAATAGTGCGCCCACACACACACACACACACACACAAATAAACCCTCAGGCAGTTACATAGCAAGCTACCAAATTACGTGGTGCTTCAGAGATCTGTGATACAGGAAGTAAATCATCTTAAGGAAACACATGGAGATGGTCTTTTCCCTCTTTGCATTATAGAGCAGGAGCGTCTGGTAGAACTTGCTAGGTGTGAAGCCCCTTTTGCAGAATTATTCCCATGCTCATCTTAGCCAAAGAGATTTGTAAATTTAGTGCTTTTGCAAGTTTAATTTATTCCCCCCGCCCCCATCGTCTTTTGGCAAATGATGCTGAGCATAGATAGATAAGAACAGAAGAACGGCCATACTGGGCCAGACCAAAGGTCCATCTAGCCCAGTATCCTGTCTTGTGACAGTGCTTCCGAGGGAATGAACAGAGCAGGTAATCATCGTGATCCATCCCCTGTCGCCCATTTCTAGCTTCTGGCAGAGGCCAGGGACGCCATCCCTGCCCATCCTGGCTAATAGGGACGGGGAGGGACCTGTGGACGGGGAGGGAAGGAGCATGTGCTCTTGCAGTGCATCTCTTTGGGCCTCCCTGTCCGAGTGCCCCAGGCTTCCACAATCTTCATTTAAATCCTTCCTGAAAATTAACTGTTTCCACAAGCCGTTCATACCAACTCATATCCTTAAGGAGCACCTCTCCCGTCTACATATCAAATGTGTTCTAGGCTGGACCCACCCTATGCTTTGCACAGTGAATTGTTCATCTTATTTCTGTCTTTTAGACTGTAAGCTCCTGGTGCTTTGGGACTGATCTGGTTTGTCTTGTACCGCGCGGAGTGCCATTTCTGCACTTAATGTATAATTGATATGATGGCGGGAAGATAAATCAAGTGAGCTCCTGATAGTCTTTAAAGAGACTATATGAGGTGCATGCTGAGGTAGTGTCATCAGAGCTTGCGTGGACCAAAATGGGAGCGTAATTATAAATGTTTTTGAGTGGATCAGAGAATGCTCAAGTCTTTGTATGCTGCTGGAAGTGGTATTTTATCCAGTGCTTTTATTTCACTGTGGAATATGCTTGTTGTCTGCTGGGGAGAGAATCTGTGGTAAAATTGTGAAATGCCTATTTAAAAAGCTGTAATGAATCAGGACTTTTAACCAAATTTAAAAAGCACTTTAAATGTCAAGATCTCAAAGTTCATCTGGCTTCATACTATTATGGAGGTTTTGAGTCACTTAAATTGAATACACTGGCAAGATGAGACCTCTGATTCCGTGACCCTTTCTTTTCAATCTGTTGCCATGGCTGCTTTAGTGAAATCTCTCAGGATTTCTGTCCGTTCTTTTGACTTTTCCATTATGGTGGATGCCACACCTAACAATCCACCCATCATTCTGTGCTGACAACAGACTTATAGGAAATGCTTCCAAGTGGAAATGAGAGATAAATGATTGGCCTGTTTGCTACTTTGCATGCCCCTTGAAGTAGCCTGGTGCCTCTTCAGCGCTGCAGTGATTGTTCAGAAACCATGCTGTAGCTTGATTCTGGAAGGAAATGTCAGCAAAGAAAGCTTTGGGAACATCAGCAAATATGCACTTTAGAGAAATGCTGAGCTGTCATTTCCCCTTTAGCATCTGACTTGGATTTCCAGATGGAATGCTTACAGAAGCTGACATTTGATTTCTCAGTGCTCAGTTGAGCCAGGAGGCGTGGAATTGGAGGCCATAGGCTGATTTGATCTATAACTGGTAGGCCTCATTGGGTCATGGGGCCAGGCTTTTAATGTTCCTTTTTATGTGTTTGGATTAAGTGTCCAAGATGCGTTAAGTGTAAACATTTGTCAGGTGAAGTGGCCAGACTTGGAGTCACTCTGCTGAAGGCTCAGAAAGCTGGGTTTCTTCTATGTCTGGTGCTGTTTCAGTGTTTGAAGTTTGCAGAAACTTGGTTTGGCTCAAATCTGGAAAACAGAGTGACTTTTTGGGAACAGAGCAGGCTTAGAGCTATTCCAAAGAGAATGGAAGTAACAGGAACAACCCATGTGAGAGACAGTCACCTGTGTTCAAAAACTGACTAGTTAGACTCAGGTTAACCTTCTACACCCCAAATTGACACATTGGATAGTGGACGGTAGGGGGAGACGACTCTTTCCACTATTCCAGATAGAAAGCATATAATTTTGCCGCAGACAAAAGAAAACCACATTGCTATGGAGATTTGGCGTGTTGTTTATACAGAAGACACTTCAGAAGAAAATGCTTTGTAGGTTATAAAGAAATCTCCTGATGTAACTAGAATATTGTAGAACGTAACTATTCTTAGCAAAAGCCAGTAGGGTATTAAGAGAACTCTTTAATCACTGCTTGAAACAAGAAAGCCCTGGAATCTCAAAGAAAGATATTAATTAGACAAAAATGTTGCATCTTCTGTGACACAGTCAGAACTTATATTTTATAAATAGTGTTCTCCTCCCGGGGAATGGAAGGATTTGCACTCAGCAGTCACAATGCTGGGTTGTAAAGAGGAAAAACAGCAGGGCTCTTTTCAAAGAGAATAATAAAAGCACAAAGACTTTTAATGAGGGTTTCAAGGACTGTCCTGCTAGTGTAGTGTAACAATTTGGTGTAATTGAATATGAACATTACATTGCAGTTTCTAGTCCCCTTCTTGTTGTCTGTCTCTCTCCATCTAGCTGCCCGTCCTTAACATGCGTGATGTCACACTATTTAGTGAAGATTTGATGTTATTCCAAATGTGTGTTTTCAAAGCTATATGATTTTCACCATTCTCGTATATGAAAAATATTTTTGTGATCTTCAGCAACTCTAGTGCCAAAGCAGGTGGGGATAGAAATCTGAGGCCTGGTCTATATCTAAAACTTAGGTTAACTGAGCTACATCACTCAGCGCTGCAGAAAATTTGGTGCTCTCTGCAGTGTAGTTAGGTCAGCCTATCTCCCATGGTAGATGCAGCTAGATCGACAGAAGAATTCTTTCAGCGTAGCTACTGCCTCTCAAGGGGATGGATTCAGCAACAGAAAAACTCTTTACAGTCACAGTAGTAAGTGTCTACACTACAGGACTGCACTGGCGTAGCTGCACCTGTGCTGCTGTAGTGCTTGTAGTGTAGACATACCCTAAGCTTGCCACGGAAATAGCCCTCGCTGGGGAGAAGTGCGTTAGGAGTTCTGGAGAGAATTCGCACATTCGCACATTGTGCACCCTTAGCTTTTTCATTTTCCGAACGATTAACTGTGCAGTCTTAACGTTCTCTTTGACTTAGCTGTTAGTCTGAAATATTAATGTCTGACATCATCATCATCATTGTTATGCATTTTCAATAGATAGTATCTAAATGAGAAGCGGCAACATTAAATTCTAGCACTAATGAGGTATAAAAGCTAAGAGCTGCTTTTCAGACTTAAATATGCTGCCCAACCCCTCTCCTCTTCTTGATCAGACGTTGTTAGTTGAGTTGCTCATTATCTTGTCCGTTCAGAAATAATTTTTTGCCAGTGGTGTTTAACAGACTAAAGGAGAAGAAAGCTTTCTCAGAGTCAAAGCTTTTGGCGCCTCAGTCTGTCACTGTTCTTGTATCAAGATCCCAAGCCCCTCCCTGCAGGGCTGCTCCTTTGCTTTGTGCAGTCCAGCTGTGTTGCTTCTCTAGGCCCAGAAGCTGCTGCTGCTTAGTTTTAAAAGCAGTTTCTCAAACTCCAGGTTAGCAGCTGGGCTTGGGGTTGGGGGACAGTTGCCTGAGTGAAGAAGAAAAGGGGCACTGGTTCAGTTTCCTTAGGAAGGCACATTCTCAGAGAATGTGACCCCCAATATATGTTTTCTGACTCTTTTAAACATCTGCTTCTGAAGCTACTGAATAATTCTGACCAAACTTCAAGCACAACTGCGAGTATCAGCAGCATGCGAGGTTCCCAGGGCCCCCTCTGAGTAGAGCATGCACACACGCTGCCCAGAGACCAAGCTTATCTTCTCCCTGGGGCTTGGATTTATTAATAATTGAACCATGAATAAAACAGAAACTTTAGCCTAATCTTTTCCCCAAAACTTGGTTGTTCCTTGCATTTTCTCTGCAGGTGTGTTTTGTCCCACTCTTTGTTGTCTTTTTTCCAGAGAGATATTTCAACCCTCACATATCCTAGTTAGAGCTAACAAGATGGACCTGCCATTCAACAGTAATTACTCTGCATCTTTGTACAGAGTTCAAACACCTGTTATCAGGATAACTCAACAAGTCAGCTCTGCATCCTCATATAGGGTCCTAGAACCTGCCCGCTACTTATGAACAAATCAGAAAGAAGCCAGAAACCTTCCTGGGATATATAAGAGAACACACAGCAACTTTGTTCCCTGCCTGTGACTTTGAAATCCAGTCCTGTAAAAGGAACAAACTATCCACACCACCGGCTTTGTGACCGACATAACACGTTCCTCCTCTAGAATTGCATAGACATACACATTTCATTTGTAATATGTAAGAAATCTTATAGTTTTTACTGGCCATTTTTGTTTCCATGTAGATCAGGTGAGCAGGCCTGGTTTCTAAAGGAGCTTAGGTTTCAGAGTGGTAGCTGTGTTAGTCTGTATCACCAAAAAGAAAGAGGAGTACTTGTGGCATCTTAGAGACTAACAAATTTATTTGGGCATAAGCTTTCGTGGGCTAAAACCCTTCAGAAATCGAGTGACCAGAGAGATTGAAGTGTTCTCCGACTGGTTTATGAATGTTATAATTCTTGACATCTGATTTGTGTCCATTTATTCTTTTATGTAGAGACTGTCCAGTTTGACCAATGTACATGGTAGAGGGGCATTGCTGGCACATGATGGCATATATCACATTGGTAGATGTGCAGGTGAACGAGCCTCTGATAGTGTGGCTGATGTGATTAGGCCCCATGATGGTGATCCCTGAATAGATATGTGGGCACAGTTGGCAACGGGCTTTGTTGCAAGGATAGGTTCCTGGGTTAGTGGTTCTGTTGTGTGGTGTGTGGTTGCTGGTGAGTATTCGCTTCCGGTGTCACAAATCAGATGTCAAGAATTATAACATTCATAAATCAGTCGGAGAACACTTCAATCTCTCTGGTCACTCGATTTCTGATCTCCAAGTCACTATCCTTCAACAAAAAAACTTCGAAAACAGACTCCAATGAGAGACTGCTGAATTGGAATTAATTTTGCAAATTGGATACAATTAACTTAGGCTTGAATAGAGACTGGGAATGGTTGATTCATTATAAAAAGTAACCTATTTCCCCTTGTTTATTCCTTTCCGCCCCCACTGTTCCTCAGACGTTCTTGTTAAACCCTGGATTTGTGCTGGAAATGGCCCACCTTGATTATCATACACATTGTAAGGAGAGTGATCACTTTAGATAAGCTATTACCAGCAGGAGAGTGGGGGGGGGGGGGAGAGAAAACCTTTTGTAGTGATGAACACCCATTTTTTTCATGGTCTGTGTGTATAAAAACATCTTCTGTATTTTCCACAGTATGCATCCGATGAAGTGAGCTGTAGCTCTTGAAAGCTTATGCTCAAATAAACTGATTAGTCTCTAAGGTGCCACAAGTACTCCTTTTCTTTTTTTGAAAATAGAAGATGGGGGCTTTTCAGCTCCTGGTCACTAGTTTTCAAGTCCTTATCTTCAAGTTCCATGTGTCTTATGAACAGTTTTTTATCTCAGTCCGGTACCTGGTGGACAAGCGTGCGTACGTACCACTAAAACAACTGTAATTGGTCTCAGAGGAACAGCCGTGTTAGTCTGTATTCGCAAAAAGAAAAGGAGTACTTGTGGCACCTTAGAGACTAACCAATTTATTTGAGCATGAGCTTTCGTGAGCCACAGCTCACTTCATCAGATGTTTACCGTGGAAACTGCAGCAGACTTTATATACACACAGAAATCATGAAACAATACCTCCTCCCACCCTTGATCTATGCAGGAAATAGCCCGACTTGATTATGTAAAGAGTTGTCACTTTGGATGGGCTAGCACCAGCAGGAGAGTGAATTTGTGTGGGGGGGTGGAGGGTGAGAAAACCTGGATTTGTGCTGGAAATGGCCCACCTGTTGATCACTTTAGATAAGCTATTACCAGCAGGACAGTGGGGTGGGAGGAGGTATTGTTTCATGATTTCTGTGTGTATATAAAGTCTGCTGCAGTTTCCACGGTAAACATCTGATGAAGTGAGCTGTGGCTCACGAAAGCTCATGCTCAAATAAATTGGTTAGTCTCTAAGGTGCCACAAGTACTCCTTTTCTTTTTGTAATTGGTCTCCTTCTCAGCAATCTCAGTAGAGAGGTGAGAGATGGCCTGGGATAAGGAGATTGAACTCCCTGCTCCCCTCACCTATAGAGAAAAGAAAAGGAGTACTTGTGGCACCTTAGAGACTAACAAATTTATTTGAGCATAAGCTTTCGTGAGCTACAGCTCACTTCATCTGTTAGTCTCTAAGGTGCCACAAGTACTCCTTTTCTTTTTGTGAATACAGACTAACACGGCTGCTACTCTGAAACCTGTCACCTATAGAGGGGCCCCTCCAAGTCAGCGCTGAGGTGCACTGGGGAGACAGCATAGGGAAGCTTGCCGTACTGCTGGCCTTGTGGTACCTATTGTGAAGAGACAAGAACCTTGGCTCCAGAGCTTTTATTCTGGCATGTTTCACTAGTGATAAAACATCACAAAGAACATTTAAAATTGTTCTACCCTCAGAAATAAATGTCAACTTTCAACTATAAAGTTGATTTTCTTTAATTAGGTTTCACCAGCTGGGTATAGGGCAGTAGTTACTCCCTGTCACGTAGTATTAATGAGCGGGGGAGGCAGGTGGGGGGGAGTAGTGTGCATTGCTAATCAGTTAATGGGCATGTTATAGAAAACAACACTTGGGAGCCTTTTTATTTACCCAGCTTCACAGGGGAAGGGAGCATGTAGAGAGAAGCGAGTTGTATCATGTGCTGTGTAACTGAATGAGGAAGGAGGGGGTTATTTAGACTGGAACAGGGACTGGAAGGAAGTGTGCACAGGAGAGGATGCTCAGTGTGTTCAGAGAGTTCTTGCTTTGGCTTTTTTAAAGCTTATGCTTTAAGACTGAGTGTATGGCTTTGAAAAAGGTTATGTTTGTGTAACCGAGCAGTCACTGTCTCTCTGACTATGTTTACTTTTAAAAAAAAAAATCAGAACTGCAAATGTGCTGCTTTTACAAACCCTCCAAGCTACTTCAAGTGAGAGCACAGAGAGCGAGCTAAGGTCCTTCAGAGCAATTGCCCTGGGCTCTGCTCTGCACAGGGAACGGTAGGAAATGTAGCATATTTAGGGCTCAGTGCCCCTACCCCCACTTAGGGAGATTATTTTAGGGCTCTTATTGGTGTTTTGAAGGCAGCCCCTCCCTTTGTGGAAATCAGTTTTGTTCCTGATTTGAAACTTCTGTCATTTAGCACAGATGAAACCAAACTTTATTGGCTGTTGTAAGGTACTGTCCTGTGTCCTGCAGTATTCCAAGAGTCTGTGGCCACTCTTATGCTTTTCTTCTTAATTTTAGCTCCTGCAATATTAATACAAGCTGGATAGAACAGGCACTTTCTTGGGACTTATCGTTAGAAGCCTGGTTTGATCATAGAATACGAGGGTTGGAAGGGACCTCAGGAGGTCATCTAGTCCAACCCCCTGCTTAAAGCAAGAGCAATCCCCAATTTTTGCCCTGATCCCAAATGGCCCCCTCAAGGATTGAACTCCCAAACCCGGGTTTAGCAGGCCAATGCTCAAACCACTGAGCTATCACTTCACATGGCCTGGTGCATCTCAGATATTCAGACCTAACTACAATGGCTCTCCCTACAACCAATCCTAAAGATAGTCCCTAAGCTGATTTCAGTGAGAGTTTTGCCTGGGTAAAGATGGCAGGATCAGGCTATATATTAATTTTGAAGGAAATAGCATAGAACAACTTTGGATTGCTCAAATGTCTGGCCTTTTTTAATAGGCTGCCAATGAGGTCCTACCCTTAGTTGTCAATTATATCAATCCAGTGCACAGGACAAATATTCCCAGTCTCTCCTCCTTGTTTCCATTCCCCAGATACAGCCAGGTGTTCGTTGGTGAGCAGTGTTGGGGAAGTTTCTGGGTGTTGCCTGTAAAAACCACTTGTGGTAAAAATTGAATTTTCAAGAGAGCCCGGGGACACGGCTACAGTACAGCAGCACACTATGGCGCGACAGCCATCCCACTGTAGTGTAGATGCTTCCTGCATTGATGGCAGGGTTTTTTCCATCAGTGTAGTTAATCCCTCTCCCTGAAGAATTTTTCTGTCAACCTACCTGTGTCTACACTGGGGGTTGGGTCGACCTAACTACGTCACACAGGGCGCAACATTGTTAACAACCCTGAGTGAAATAGCTAGGTCCATCCAATTTTCTAAGTGTAGACCGGGCCTTGGGCTCCAAAGTGCGCTAGTTGCTTTTGACAGTGTTACCCTGGGCCCTTCTCACCTTCGATGACTTGTAAGGCAGGGGCTTAGCCACGGGTGGGCCTCAGCCCACCCACTTGCATCCAGGCCCACCCACATCTGAGCAGAGGTATAGTACTGCCACAGCAACCTGGAGCGTCACTCGAGCACCTGAGGTGCAGGACCGAGCTCTGTGCCCTCCCTTCAGAAAGCTACACTCTGGCTGCTCTGCTCTACCATTGTCTGAGCCGCCCATGCACCTGCCCAGCTCGGCAGTGAAGCCCTGTGTCTGGGGGCACCAGGGCTAGGAAGGGGGCGTAGCGTCAGCAGAGAAGCTGAGCTAACACCGTCTGTCATTGCCCGCCCACCCGAAAGTCGGGGCCACCCAAATTTCCACTCCTAACTAGGCCACTGTTGTGAAATGGGACTCCACTGCCTTCCTTATCACTGTGTCACTGACTCACACATCATGTGACTGGTTCCCGGGGTGAAAAAGACTTTCTCCCTTCTCCTGTTGTGAGAGTCCAGAAGCTGTCTCTCGCCTACGGGTTTGTCATGTGCCTCTGCACTTCTGCAGCCTAGTGGAGGTTTTATGTCTCATTTGCTTGCCAGAGGCTTGACCTGACACAGTTAGTAGAACTGCTCCTTTAGCTCATTGCCTGGAAGGCTATGTTCATGAAAGTGAAGGATTGTGCTCTCTGCCACAGAGGAACCCAGCATCTGTGGGATATGTGTGTGCATTAGCGGTGACTGTGGAATGCCTTTAGTGCTCTGCTGTGGGATCTCTACAGATGAAGCCGCAGAATGGAGAGTGAGGAACGATGGTCCCGGGGTTTGGGCACTTGCCAAGGACTTGGAACAAGGAATTGAACCTGCATATTCCACCACAAACGTCCTCTGTGGCCGTGGCCATGTCACTTATCCTCTCTGTGCCTTAGTAAAATGTTTATCTTCACACGTGTTGTGAGGATAACATTAAAGATTGTGAGAGGCTGGATTACAACAGTGAGGGGGGCCATTTTAGTACCTAAAACAGGTAGCATATTATAAGTGTAGGTCATGTGATTGTTGGTGCCAGTATTACTGTTGTTTACTCTAAATTCCAGGGTTTGAGATTGCAGCCGTTTTCAGCAATCTCACACCAAGGCATTGCTCATACTTCTCTGCCTGGCAGGAAAATTCCCCTTGGAAGAAAAATGTAAAATTTTTCAGCCATTATTTTAGCTATGAGAAAGTAGTTCCTGGCGCTGGTTAGAGAAGTGAGTTAGAGAACAGGGAACCATGTCCCATGGGAGCTGCGGAGGACGGTGCCTGTGGACAAGGGCAGCACGTGGAGCCACCTGCCCCTCCCCCGCAGGCGCTGCTGTCGGAAGTGCCGGCCACTTCCGGGAGCAGCGCGGGGTCAGAGCAAGCAGGGAGCCTGCCTTATCCCTGCTGCACTGCTGCCTGGGAGCCGCCTGAGGTAAGCGGCACCCAGCCAGAGCCTGAATCCCTCCTGCACCCCAACCCCCTGCCCCAGCCCTGATCCCCCTTGCACCCAAGCTCCCTCACAGAGCCCACACCTCCTCCTGCACCCCAGCCATTGCACCCCACTCCCCTCCCACACCCCAACCCCCTCCCAGAACCTGCACCCAGCACCCCCTCCTGCCAACCCAACCCGCTGCCTGAGTCCCCTCCCGGAGCCAGCATCCCACACCCCCTCCTGCACCCCAACCTCCTGCCCCAGCCCAGGGAAAGTGAGGGAGGGTGGGGGAGCGAGTGGGGCAGGGCCTCAGAGAAGGGGTGGGACAGGTGCGTGGCCTCGGGGAACGGGGCGGGGCAAGGGTGTTTGGGTTTGTGTGATTACTGTTATTTCTACATTTTCTTTGAGGTAGATCCTAGGTTGCACTTAAATTCAAAAAGTGATCTTGTGCTTAAAAAGGTTGGAGACCACTACTCTATTGAGAGGGAGGGTCTGGAGTGTGGACTGAACAAACTGGAGGGAGGAATCTGAGGAGCAGGCAAGCCTAGGGCAGAAGGTGTGAGCTGAACTGATAGCTGTGTTGTTGTTAATTTCTGTGCTAGTCAAACCAACCCAAAGGTGAGGTGGAGATTTGACTTAATATATTGTGGAAACCATGTTTAAAGCAGGTGGGAAAGTCATCTGCTCACAGAGGTAAAAGCATAGGACTTAAAGGGACCTCGAGAGGTCATCTAGTCCAGTTGCCTGCACTCAAGGCAGGACTATGTAATAATTAGCCCATCCCTGGCAGGTGTTTGTTTAACCTGTTCTTCAAAACCTCCAATGATGGAGATTCCACAACCTCCCAAGGCAATTTGTTCCAGTGCTTAACCACCCTGACAGTTAGGAAGTTTTTCCTAATGTCCAACCTAAATGGCCCTGGCTGCAATTTAAGTCCATTGCTTCTTGTCCTGTCCTCAGAGGTTAATGAGAACCATTTTTCTCCCTCCTCCTTGTAACAACCTTTTATGTACTTGAAAACTGTTATGTCCCCTCTGTCTTTTCTTCTCCAAACTAAACAAACCCAATTTTTTCAATCTTCCCTCATAGGTCATGTTTTCTTGACCTTTAATCATTTATTGCCATTCTCTGGACTTTCTCAATTTGTCCACGTCTTTCCTGAAATGTGGTGCCCAGAACTGGACACAATACTCCAGATGAAGCCTAATCAGTATCAAAAGTCTTACTAAGAGCAATTGGGCTGTGGAATATTCTCCCATTGGAAGTAGTAAGAGCGCACTTGGTATTAATATTTAAATCTTGCCAGAAATTCTGCCTTACACAGTGGACAAAATGGGACCTAGTAGGATATTTCCATCTCTAATTAGTATGGTCTCTGTAGGAGATGGAGATTGTTACAGCCAATGAAACTGGAGTTAAGCTTGATGGCCCACAGGAGTAGAGGAGCAGCTGATATTGGAGAAAGCAGATTTGTTAAATCTCTGTTTATATTTTAAAGAAGGTAGAAGTTAGTGGCTCAGGTGCCAGTGGCATGTTTGGATTCTGAAGTGTACTTGTTGCCCAGTGTGCAAACTGCAGCTCAGTGAAAACAGTAGTGTAACCTACGTGGACTGCAAGTGATATTTATAGATATGCTGCATGTGTTCTATATTAAAGTACATTCCTCCTTCTCCCACATTCCTGAAGTCCCACAGCAGGGATTTGTCCTGTGTTCTTTCCAAAAACCCGCTATGGACTAGATAGGATGGGAAGTGAAAGGCTCAGACTAGTGTTTGGCCCCAGAAGCCTCAGTGGATGCTCAAATTTTTGGTCCCTTTCTTTTAGTCACCCTTTCTTGTGCTCGACAGATGGTGTCTTTTTGTCTGCCTGGGAAGCTGTAAGGGAGTTGGTTAATGAATGTTAACCCGCATCACACTGTTGTGGAACAGATACATCTAACTACATAGTATTCTGTAGGGTATCACAGATAATTCACGCTGTTTTTGGCATCCCCTCCAGATACTGCAACTCAAGAGAGCACTGTTGTGAAAGACTTTGATGCATTTGCCTTTTCTGCGCAAATAGCTGTTTATCTAGGGTCTGAAGCTGACATGAATATAAAGGTGTTTTACCTCCCTTGAGTACAGGGAAAGTCTTTGTCTAGGATTGAGGCATTTTTTCAGTTTCCCCAATTTGTTTGACAGTTATTTTCTGCTCCAAATTCTTCTGATCTTGTTCCAGTTAACTACTTCCGTCTCTATTATCCAATTACAAACTGGCCAGCAAATTATGTAAATGAGTCAGCCCTGGATACAAAATTACATCATGAATCGTAATCAGGGCTTGGTTTTGGAATAAGCTATATAATATTAGTGCTTCAAACAATCATGTAGGATTACCAACAGCAAAAGAAATCTCTGCTTTAAGACAAATTTTAAAACCGACTGTTTCCATCTGGATTAATCCAGTAATCGGGTCATCTTCTTGAAGTGGATTAAACTGCTTCTAAGAGAAAGAAAGGTTTCCTGTTTGCCTCCACTGCTCTCACTATAGCTGAGCAATCCATCTGTTTTGCTGAGTGCTGGTTATAATCTATGAGGAGTATTCTGGCTCCTGAGCATTTTTTAAAATTTGCTACCGTCTCTGCTTAAATTAGCCCTCCAAACTTGTGCTCTGCTGCTTAAAGGCATGGCTAAAATTAAGATGCTACGTGTAGCGTTTCAGTGTAGACACTACCTTCTCCCATCGGCACAGGTGCTCAGCCTCCCTGACAGGCGATATCTAGGTTGCCAGGAGAATTCTTCCTTGGATTAGTGCTGTCTACACCAAGGGTTAGGTTGGTATAGTTACATCGCTCAGGGATGTGGATTTTTAACTCTCCTGAGAGATGTAGCTATACCAATGTAAATTCTTAGTGTAGACCAGGCCTTAGTAAGAGTCATCCTGTCCAACAAGGGATACATGTTAATTAACATGCCCTCACATGAGAGAAGGGCTGTCATCCCTGTTGGTGAATGAATGACCAAGTCAGACATCAGCTTGTGCTCCAGAAGAAACAGGGGAACTTGGTCAGGAAAGAATTGTAACCTTTCCAGCTGCTCCATGCTTATAACTTTCACAAGAGTCACATGTAGTACATGCAAAGGCCCTGTGCTAACTAATGCCATGAAAGCTTCAGTGGAAAAGGAGGAGGTTTTAGACTTGGCCAAGTGGCTGTAGTCGAGGGCCTGTTGCAGAGACCAGTACAACAAAGGTGGTTGCTCCAAACACTTAGATCACTGGTCGAGAAAAACTGATGATTAAGAATTTTAATGTGGCCACCTGTCTGGACAGAGAAACACCCAATTAACTCCAGTTTCCCTTGTTAGGGATTTTCAGTTTCTAATCATCAGGAGTCTCAGGAAGTATAATTATGCAAGAGAAGGACAAGGAAGAACATAAGGGAGAGGAAAGTGATCAGGAACAGTCAGCATGGATTCACCAAGGGCAAGTCATGCCTAACTAATCTAATTGCCTTGTATGATGAGATAACTGGCTCTGTGGGTGAGGGGAAAGCAGTGGACATGTTGTTATTTGACTTTAGCAAAGCTTTTGACACAGTCTCCCATAATATTCTTGCCAGCAAGTTAAAATAGTATGGGCTGGATGAATGGACTATAAGGTGGACAGAAAGCTGGCTAGATCATCAGGCTCAATGGGTAGTGATCAATGGCTCCATGTCTAGTTGGCAGCCGGTATCAAGTGGAGTGCCCCAAGGGTCGGTCCTGGGGCCGGTTTTGTTCAATACCTTCATAAATGATCTGGAGGATGGTGTGGATTGCACCCTCAGCAAGTTTACAGATGACACTAAAGTGGGAGGAGAGGTAGATACGCTGGAGGGTAGGGATAGGATACAGAGGGCTCTAGACAAATTGGAGGATTGGGCCAAAAGAAATCTGATGAGGTTCAACAAGGACAAGCGCAGAGTCCTGCACTTAGGACGGAAGAATCCAATGCACCGCTACAGACTAGGGACCGAATGGCTCAGCAGCAGTTCTGCAGGGGTTACAGTGGACGAGAAGCTGGATATGAGTCAGCAGTGTGCCCTTGTTGCCAAGAAGGCCAATGGCATTTTGGGGTGTATAAGTAGGGGCATTGCCAGCAGATCGAGGGACGTGATCGTTCCCCTATATTCGACATTGTTGAGGCCTCATCCGGAGTACTGTGTGCAGTTTTGGGCCCCACACTACAAGAAGGATGTGGAAAAATTGGAAAGAGTCCAGCGGAGGGCAACAAAATTAATTAGGGGTCTGGAACACATGATTTATGAGGAGAGGCTGAGGGCACTGGGGATGTTTACTCCACGGAAGAGAAGAATGAGGGGGGATTTGATAGCTGCTTTCAACTACCTGAAAGGGGGTTCCAAAGGGGATGGATCTAGACTGTTCTCAGTGGTAGCAGATGACAGAACAAGGAGTAATGGTCTCAAGTTGCAGTGGGGGAGGTTTAAGTTGGATATTAGGAAAAACTTTTTCACTAGGAGAGTGATGAAGCACTGGAATGGGTTACCTAGGGAGGTGGTAGAATCTCCTTCCTTAGAGGTTTTTAAGGTCAGGCTTGACAAAGCCCTGGCTGGGATGATTTAATTGGGGATTGGTCCTGCTTTGAGCAGGGGGTTGGACTAGATGACCTCCTGAGGTCCCTTCCAACCCTGATATTCTATGATTCTATACAGGTTCATAAATGCTGTGGTTCCTTGCACTGTAATTGCACTTTTATTACAAGTATTTGTAAGTTAATAACCACTTAATGCTGGTCTGGTACTGTCTGAAATCAATCCATGCAGATAGACATTTGAGTAACCAGTGTAAAGAACAATTCCAGAATCCCTGTTACAGTGGGCATTTCAACAAATGGTATAAAACCCCTAGTACATGTGTTTATTGTTTGGGTGGTGTAGTGACTGTCCAGTTAGACATAGGTAATAGAATAAGATACAGATTCTCAGCGAGCAGTTAAATGGACTGCAATGAACACAAAAAGCTGAAAAATACTAACCCATATAGAAACTACTGTAATCAATAATGTGAGTAGATCAAAGAGGAGCCATGTATGTGTGTAGAATTATCATTAAGAGACATTAAACCGATGAGGCAGACTTCCAGATTCTGCTCTAGCCCAGCTGCCAGGCTTCTCCACAGAACTAGTGTTGCTGATTAACAAGGATCCTTTCTTACTTGTCTTTAAAGTGTGCTGTTGCAGCAGTTCAGCTCAGAAAAAAAGTAAAAAGCCATGTTCTTTGCCCATGAGTCATGCATTCTTTGGACTCGATCAGTTCAGCACAGGGCAATAGGCACAGACATGATGTGTTTATCATTAGATGTCATGTTTTATTGTATCATGGATAGTTGTGTTTTGTTGTCTTTAAAAAGCTCATTGTATGCTATGGAAACCTCATCTGTCCATCATTCTCAGTATCCACTCCAGCATTTCAGGTTCTGTTAGACTGGGAAAGATTAGCCCAGCTAATAAACAAGGGGATACTGATGCAGCTTTAAACCCCTGAAATGGGAACATGTGTGTCTATTACTAATGCTAGTCACCTCAGAGAAGCCCTTGATTGCAGAGCTCTTTCTTAGGGATTTATAAATGCATCAATCAGTTTTGATGTTTTCTTTGTCCAATGGCAACATGACTTAGCAGTAATTTGTGTAGTAATTAGCCAAATAACAGAGAGTTATGACTTGGGATCTGGTTTCCCTTAATTAGCACTTAGTCGGTTTGCATCACTGGAGAACAGGATTTGCTAGTTTGGAACTTAGCTGACATTATCATTTGGCAATAACTAGTTAATTAGCACGTTAAGCAAACAGAGACTCTGGCTCATGTTTTTGTCAGATACAGGTTTGCCTATAGTTGGAAAGTTGTGTGGGTCACGCAAGAAGCAGTTTTACTCACTTTGGGCGGGGTGGGGACGTGGGGGAGATGAAAAGAGCAATGTACAAACTATAGTAAGAACCCCTTAGAATTTCAAACCAACATGAAAAATAAAATGGGTTTGGGGTGGAGATTATTGTGAGGAAGGCAAGTCTGATGAACAGGAGGGCACAGAGGAAGCCCTAGTGAAGAAGGAAGGATGGTTACCTCACTCTGTGTGGGGTGGGTATCTCACAAAGCAAGGATCAACTTACTGCCTTTGTGTCTCATTGTGAGAGTTGTCTCTGTTGTAGGACCAGTGCTGTGCAAAGAGTGACCACTCTCTGAAGGCACATGTGCCACAGCAGCTTCCCCAAAAGAAAGAATTTAACTGATTTGTTTTGTTTACAGAACATCAGCTATGAACTAGTTGCACCAAATGCCTACTGTATCATCTCCAAAGCTCAACTCCCCTGCACTCTATAGAATGTGTGCATTAACTGGATGTGAACTTTGGAGATGAGAACAATTGCCCAGTGGTCTGAAAAATGACTGACACTGCGAGGCTGGAACATACTGTCTGATTCCCCAAAGCCATGGATTTCACTGAAGAAAATTCTGTCGCTCAGGACCAACAGTTTTGCCTATAAGCTGAAAACTGATTTCCGGTAGTCTTGCCCCAGTGTGGTGCATAAGCTTGAATGCCGCTGCAGCATACCTGGGACACCACACCTGCACACATTACTTCTTTGGGTGAGTGGCACCATGTGTAACACAGACTCTGGCTGGAGGAGCCATATGATCCTTTCTCAGCCAGTGAGTAGCCAGTCCATAGATGGAAAAACTATTGCCCAAATAGGAAGGCAATAATGCCAAACTCTTCCTGGTCTCAAGACCTTATCACAGCCTTTTGGATTGTGTTTGCAAGCAGTGATACACATGAACAAACATGCACCCAACCACATTAGTATGGGGAAAGCTATAACCAAGCCAAGGCCAAGTTTCAGCCCAGAGCAGGATTTTTATGGTCTATTATATGGGTATTATTCACTGTAACAGGTTCCGTTAGGAAAGGTGCCCTGACCAGAATTTGAGAGGGCACGTGGGGAGGTGATGGAGAAGTCACTGAGAACTGGCTAGGCTCAGTTTCATTCATTTGTATTTCTACAATGCAGGGGATGAGCCATTTCAAAGCAGCAATATAGACTGGATAAAGAAGACACCTCAAATATTAGAGCCTTCCCACATTAACTGCGAGGTGTGTTTACATATAAACCTTTTCGACCACTGAGAAATGTAGGAAGAAAGGAACGTGTTAACTTCGTAATGTAAATAGCACCTTTTACAATTCTTGCAGCTACTGTGTGTAGGCAAAGCAGCATGAAGGGTCATGTGTCAAGTGTATACTGGAGTCTCATTGCCAGATTGATTTGATGGACATTAATATTTGGGTATTAAGATACCTGTTTATATTCAGATATAAAGGAAGCACATAACAGTGCTGTAATCCTCTCAGATGGCTCAGAAATAACTGGAAGGGATTAAATTGCTGGGCCTCCTTTTTTCTTATTGTTAAAGGTACTTTTACAGTTGTCAGGTCTGCTGCTTTGTCGTTCATCCCAGTTGTTTGCTTTAAGCAAAACAAAAATCTTAAAGTTTTCCAACAGTAGGGCTGGTTCCGCTGCTGTAACTGTTCATGTTGCTTAAAAAATTGATTTGTTTTTCTTTATGTTGGCTCTTGCTTGTTATATTTAAACTATTTCTCCAGTAAATCTCATTCCAATCAAGAGAGTCTTTTTTACAAGGACGTCCTGGCAAATGAAAACAGTACAGCATGCACTGAAATTCAGGCCCCTGGTTTTATAATGTAACCTATTGCTCGTTCTGCTGTGTGAATGACTCACATTGAAAACTAGAAGATTCACCTACCATTCAGATTAGGAGCAGTCAGAACTATTGATTTTTATCTTCAATTGGAGATGTTAGCTGTTAGTTTATTGCTTAGCAACCAATATTTGTTCTTCTATATTCTTGTCCTGCTAGCCACATTTGTATGGTAGCTATTTCCATCAAAATCAGCATATTTTAAAATAAGAGACTCAGAAGAAATACATGAAAGGAAATTGCTCATAATCAAATTAAACCGTTAGAATTAGTCACTCATTCTAAAGGGAGCTGGTTGCGATCCCTGTATTTAGGTTGCTTAACACCTTTCATTATAAAAGATTTTTTTATCACTCTCCCTTTTTAAAAAAAAAAAAAGTTCTCATATCCCCATTGTTTGCAATAGGCCTTTTCTGTCTGGTAGCGCAGAAGTGCTTTGGCTAGGCAAGTTCCTTTTCTTTGTCCCATGAAATTCCATTCAGGTTTAGCTGAGTTATCAGCTGTTAAAAACCAGAGCTGGTCCAGCCTCCGCTTCTGGAGCCAGCACACAGGCCCAGCACCTGGGCTCATCCCACCCTCTCTCCGGGGGCAGCAGTCCTCTACCTTCCGTGGGAGAGAGAGAACTGGGCCGGATTTCCACCCCAAACATCATTTGGACCAATTTGCATGGTGTCAGCAGCCCATCGCCACCCTTTTCTCTTGCTTGCAGCCAATGTCGTTAGTCCGTTAGCTCAAGTGAAAGCAGCCTGTGCCTCAGTGTTGGAAGTTCAAGGTTCAACCCCTGATGATGATGCATGATTTAGGGAGATGGGATGTTCCACATAATAGGTTTCAGAGTAGCAGCCGTGTTAGTCTGTATCCGCAAAAAGAAAAGGAGTACTTGTGGCACCTCAGAGACTAACCAATTTATTTGAGCATAAGCTTTCGTGAGCTACAGCTCACTTCATCGGATGCATTCAGAGGAAAATAAGGGTTGGTCTTTATCCTTTTCAAAAACATCCACTCACCCCACACCACCACCACTGAAAAACCCCACCTGCTAGGAAGCTTCATTAAAAATGCACATTAAAAGAACACTATTTAGGTTGCAAAGTCAAGCACTTGAAAATTAGGAAGTGCCAGTTTTATAGCTGTCTGTGCAATCTTAATTCTGTCCCTGGTGCGTATATCTTATAATACAGTCTTTAATTACACAAAGAATTAAGATTGCCCAAGCAACCCTAAAATCTAGCATTTCCGAACTTTCAAGTGCTTGACTTTGCAACCTAAATAACATTCTTTTAACATAATGTCTATGTATGTAATTAAAAGTATAAATAAGTAAAAGTAAAATGGTTAATGCATCGCACTTGTTTTTGCCTCAGATCAAGGACCAAAGCCAGTCATGTTAAAATGCAAAATGCAGTTTGTTTTTGGGTTTTAGAATACATTCTGCTTCTCCATCTCAGTTCATTGTGGCACCAGCAGCGTGCATGTGTGACTTGCTGGAGTTTGTGATCTGAATGTAGAGATGTAGGATGTCTCGCAGCTGTTGTACACATCATTATATCTGTTGTTCAGGATACTTTGGAAAAAAGTCAGCCCAGTTGGTCTTGAATATTAATGGACTCAGCTGCGACCTGGTGAAAGTGATTTGACTTTTACCAGAGAAATTGCAAACATATCTAGTGTGTCTTCTGTGTTTACTTCAGTGAACTCATGTTTTTGGAAATAATCAGTACTCCTTGCATGATGTGCCAATAAAAATGGGGTTAGTATATCAGCTAATGAGATGTCCAGTCTGTATCTTTAGTTGTGTGGAGCTTCTAAAACTGGCTTCCATTACCAGCACAGCATCTCCTGAAAGGAGATTTGACTTGTTAATGGAGTTTCAGGTCTATATATGCAACTGAGCTCTTCTCAGCCTGTTAGTAAAGCAGCATATTACCCTCTGTCACTGCTGCTTCTTTAGAACTATGTCCATGGTGCTCTAGGAAAGCATTGCCAGTCGGTTGTTTCACTGATTAATGAGCGTTCCTCTCTCCTCTGGGCAGGCACTAAGGAGCAAGCTGCAGGTGACCTCCAGCATCACGCTGGAGGAAGAGGCGATATTAGGGAAATATGTGCAAATTGTCAGGAGACAATCAGTTGACTCCAGGGTAAGAACTGTGCAGGGAAGGAGGAGGAGGAGAGAGCTTGTTCAATTAATCGTTACCCCAAGTTGTGAGGAGATTATGTGCAGTGCTGAAATAAACCTCTTTGTTCCAAACACAGCAGAAAATGGGCTAATGGTTTATGCCCTGATTGGCCTATTTAGTTACAGTGACAGTTGCGTAAATAGTGTGACAAAGCCAGCGGGGAAGTCGAGCCTCTGGTGTCTGGCCTGTAAGGCCTGAGTGAGCATCCTGTCTTGAACAAAACCTCCCTCTTTGTCTGTGAGGACTGTCAGTTTGGGTGAGCTGGAGCTGTGGTCATGTCTCTGTGCCTCAGCTCCTCCACCTGGGCGGCCTCACAGGGATATTTGGAGACTTTGTTCAGCACACAGTGTTGCTAAAGCACTTCAAGACCGTGCCTGAGGGGAAGCTCTAGAAAGAGGCAATGTTCCACTATTAAATATTTCATTGGTTTGTTACGGTTAAAGGACCGTGCTGTCTGTAGGAATCTCTGCAGGGCTGGGGGGCAGAATCATCCCTACCCCAAAAAGATATGATGGAAGTAGAGGGATTCAGAGATGAAAGACAAGGATTAGGGTCAGGGCTGGCCTTAGGGAAAATGGCACCCTGGGCAAACTTGCATTTTGGTGCCCCTGGCCCCATGGGCTCCCTGGGCTCCACACCTTCCCTTCACCCTAATCCCTGTACCTTTTACCCCTACGCCTGCTCCCCCTCCTGTGTCCCTAATCCCTACACTCCCTTCACTCCTAACCTCTGCCCCCTCCTGTACCTTAACCCGTACACTGTGCCCCCTTCACCCCAATCCCTGTACCTTCCTCCTGCGTCCCTAACCCCTACACTGTGCCCCCTTCATCCCCAATCTCTGAATCTTCTTCCTCCTGCATCCCAAACCTCAATCCCTGTGCCCCCTTCACCCCAATTCCTTCACCCCAATCTCTGTACCTTCCTCCTGCATCCTGAACCCCTACATGGTGCCCTCTTCACCCCTAATCCCTGCACTCCCTTCACCCCTAATCTCTGCACCTTCCTCCTGCGTCCCTAACCCCTACACTGTGTCCCCTTCATCCCCAATCCCTGCCCCTAACTCCTCTATTCCCCTCCTGTGCCCCAACCCTAGCACTGTGCATGCCCCCTTTACCCCAATCCCTGCACCCCCTTCACTCCTACCCCCTATACTTCCCTCCCGTACTCCAACTCCTGCCCCCTTCTGTGCCCCTAATCCCTGCCCCCTCTTGCACCCCAACCACTGCAGTGTTCCCCCTTTGCCCTAACCCCTGCATCCCCCTCTTGCACCCATGTGGGAAAACTGACCTGCATGCACGAAGCAGCTGCATTGCTGCTTGCTCCGCTCCCCCCTTGGACTGCTGCTCCTCTGCCCCGTGCACCCCTATGGAGCTCTGGGGGGGGGGGGGGGCAAGGAGCAATGTCAGGGCTCCCTGCATCCAGGTCACTTTCCCTGCCTGGGCTGCCTCAGGAGCGGGCAGGAGAGCAGCAGCTCCGGAGGCCTCAGCCCAGCCCAGGTGGGAAAAGTGACCTGGATGCAGGAAGCCCTGGTGTGTGTGTTGGGGGGAGTGTGTGACAGAGTGTGTGTGTGATAGAGAGAGGGAGTGTGTGTTGAGGGGAGTGTGTGTGTGCCTGAGTGAGTGTAAGAGCACGCTGTCTCTGTAGGAAAGCCCTTGGGTCAGGAGCCTGAAAGTGTGTTCAAACACAAGCCGTTGCTGACAGCTCCTGACCCAGAGGAGCAGCAGCACACACAGATTCCCCCTGTCCCATCCCCTCAGCTCAGTGGAGACCAGGCACACAGGCAGAGGGGAGGGCGACACCCCATTTATCAGCCTCTGCACCCCCTGCACAACAGACAGGAAGACGCTCCCAGTCCGTAGCAGCGTGGCCAGGGGTGGCTCCGAGGAGAAACGGAGTGGGGCGGGACAGGAGCAGCAGTGGCTACACAGGGTGGTGGAGCGGGGGGATGCACCCTTGCTCTGCAGGAGTCAACTAGCTGGTCCTCCGACTGCCCCACTGCAGCTCCAGTCCCTCCACCCTCTCCAGACACTTCCGCTTGCCTTCCTGCCGCCTCCGTCAGCCCAGCTGGCTCTCGGCAGGTCAGCTGGGAATCAGGCAAACCCTGCCACCCGGACTGCCCACCCCAACGGCTGGTCCTAATTAAGGCCATGAAAAAATCCTCAAGTGAAGAGAGGTTGAAAAGATTGAGAATGGTTACCACAGAGATGAATAAAAGGGAACATGATAAATGCATATGAGCCAGTTAATGGAAGAGAGAAGGGAGACCAGGTTCTGGTATTCACCCTGCCTCTCAGCACAAAATCAAAGACTCAATCAATGACATTGAAAGGTGGCAGATAAAAAACATGCAATGCACAATTAGTCTATGGAACTCACTGCCACAGGATATCATTGAGGCCAAGAATTTAGCAGGATTGAAAAAAGAATTGGCATTTATGTGGGTAAGAAAAAGGACCAGCATTTTAATGATAAAAGTAACAACACATGAGTTTTGGAAAGAATTTAAACCCTCCTGGTGCAGGCCATGAGCCATCCTCTGACTATTGAAGGTTAGGAGGAAGCTTTCACAGGGGACAGATTACCCCACATTTGTCTATGGTAGGTTCTTGTACCTTCATATGAAGCACCTGGTTCTGGCCACTGTTTGGGATGGGATATTGGATTGGATTGACCTCTCGTCTGATCCAGTGTGACAGCCTCTATGTTCCTAGAAAATCTGGTGCGGAGCTTGGCAACAGGAGCAGTATTACACCCACAGTTGGGCCCTGCCGGGCCACAGCTCAGAGAACACCTGCAGTTTGTCCACCCACTCATTCTTCTGTAGTACTTCATTCTGTTGCTATTTTAAGCTAGGTGGAAGGAATCAATAGGATTTCCACCTGGATCACTGGTAAATAAAAGCATCATATTTGTAGTAATGAAGAGAGCATGCTTGTGCTCATCACTTAATCATGGAGCAGGTCCTCAAGGAATCAATTCTGAAGCACTTAAAGGAGAGGAAAGTGATCAGGAACAGTCAGCATAGATTCACCAAGGGCAAGTCATGCCTGACTAATCTAATTGCCTTCTATGATGAGATAACTGGTTCTGTGGATGAAGGGAAAGCAGTGGACGTGTTGTTCCTTGACTTTAGCAAAGCTTTTGACACGGTCTCCCACCGTATTCTTGCCAGCAAGTTAAAGAAGTATGGGCTGGATGAATGGACTATAAAGTGGATAGAAAGCTGGCTAGATTGTCCGACTCAATGGGTAGTGATCAATGGCTCCATGTATAGTTAGCAGCCGGTATCAAGTGGAGTGCCCCAAGGGTCGGTCCTGGGGCCGGCTTTGTTCAATATCTTCATAAATGATCTGGAGGATGGTGTGGATTGCACCCTCAGCAAGTTTGCAGATGACACTAAAGTGGGAGGAGAGGTAGATACGCTGGAGGGTAGGGATAGGATACAGAGGGCCCTAGACAAATTGGAGGATTGGGCCAAAAGAAATCTGATGAGGTTCAACAAGGACAATTGCAGAGTCCTGCACTTAGGACAGAAGAATCCCATGCACCGCTACAGACTAGGGACCGAGCGGCTAGGCATCAGTTCTGCAGAAAAGGACCTAGGGGTTACAGTGGATGAGAAGCTGGATATGAGTCAGCAGTGTGCCCTTGTTGCCAAGAAGGCCAATGGCATTTTGGGGTGTATAAGTAGGGGCATTGCCAGCAGATCGAGGGATGTGATCGTTCCCCTATATTCGACATTGTTGAGGCCTCATCCGGAGTACTGTGTGCAGTTTTGGGCCCCACACTACAAGAAGGATGTGGAAAAATTGGAAAGAGTCCAGCGGAGGGCAACAAAATTAATTAGGGGTCTGGAACACATGATTTATGAGGAGAGGCTGAGGGCACTGGGGATGTTTACTCCACGGAAGAGAAGAATGAGGGGGGATTTGATAGCTGCTTTCAACTACCTGAAAGGGGGTTCCAAAGGGGATGGATCTAGACTGTTCTCAGTGGTAGCAGATGACAGAACAAGGAGTAATGGTCTCAAGTTGCAGTGGGGGAGATTTAGGTTGGATATTAGGAAAATCTTTTTCACTCGGAGGGTGGTGAAACACTGGGATGCGTTACCTAGGAAAGTGGTGGAATCTCCTTCCTTAGAAGTTTTTAAGGTCAGGCTTGACAAAGCCCTGGCTGGGATGATTTAGTTGGGGATTGGTCCTGCTTTGGGCAAGGGATTGAACTAGATGACCTCCTGAGGTCCCTCCCAACCCTGATATTCTATGATTCTATGATAATCTAACAAAAATGTGTCATTTACAAAGAAATGGGAAGTTTCTCTCCAGCTTGAGGACTGGAAAATAGCCCATTGTCTCATTTCTTCAGCTATGACTGCTGGCTCCTTGATTTTCCCTTCCCTTACTTCTCCCAAAATGTGATTCATCCTATGTCGTGTTTGCAGATTTTCCCTCAATGTGGTGCCTTCATTCCAGCCCTGAAATAACTTCTGAATGTGTCTGCTTAGGGAAGAAGTAGAAGATGCCAAATGCTCTGTGTGGAAAGGGTGCTGTATGAGCTAGGGACTGCCGGGGGAGGAGGGTTACAGTGAGTAACTAGCCAGAAAACTGTTCTGAAATGATGATGTATAGGGTTTTTGTTTCTGGGCTCTGAGTGCCTTTGGCACTAAAATTAAGTGGCTTCCAAAAGGACTTCTAGGAAAAAGCTCTTTCTAGGCAGGACAAGGTGGGATTACTTTCATAATGGATGGTTTGAATCACACTCCATTGCTTGTAACACTTGTGCTCACCCCACTTTATTCTGTTGTCCACACTTGCTGTGTTATGTCTCATTTGGGCCATGAGGCCCTCCTGGCCCTCTCATTGAGTGCTCCTGGAGTGCTGTGTAAACATAAATAGCAGAATGGAGGTGCAGCTTCTTAACAGCCTAATTTCCTGCTACTGCAGCAGCTCCGGAAGTGCTCTTGGAGGGGGCCACTGAGAAGCATAGTGTGGGATGCTCTCCTTTCTTCTAGTTGCTCTCGGAACGCTCTGGGCAGCTTTGTCCTTCTCTCTTGAGGCCACGGTTCCTTACTTCCTTGACACTGGCCATCCCGTTTTCGGTTGGACTTCTAGGTGAGAATTGGGAGTTATTGAGACTTAATCCGTCTGGTTCATCCCATTGCATTCCCCATTGTTTCCCTCCCTGGGACACATGAACAATGGCTGCCACACCTGCAGTTGGACAGTAGCCAGGAGTTGGCTCGCTGAGACAGGGTTACTTACATTCAACTGTGTGACGACTCTGTGTGAGATCCCATGCATCCTGCACCATCTGGTTCCCTTCCAGGTGTCAAATCATGGTAAACAAGAAGTGGGGCAGAGGTGGAATGCCTGGGGGTCGATGAGGCCTGATTTAGCTGTAGTGCTGTGGCAGGCAGCGTGTTTGCTAGGGCATGTGCAAGCATTTACTGAGTCCATTGTCCTGAGGGTGGATACAGCAATAGGATTCTGACTCACAATTCAGTATGAGTCAAGTGATTCTATTCAGACCTGGGCTGGCAGGCTCGTTCTTTATCAAACACACACAGCACTCTGTTCCCCAACCTATTACTGGGTTCCTCAGCCCATGCACACTACAAACACTTCAGTGGACAAGAGTCCCCAGGCCAGCTGTCTAACCATACTATTCTGCTAACCTCCGTTAAACAATCTGCCCTTCCCTTGCATGGCCTCTCCCGCCCCTGCTGATAGGGTTTCTGTGTAAACAGAAGCCATTTTCTTGCTCCCTTCACTCATGCAGCAAGATCACAGTCCAGCTGGTGTAACACAGCCACACTGGATTACAAGGTGTGTCTGGCTACTGTGTCCCTTCAGAGCCAAACTGCCCAGGTGTAAACTCTTGCATGGTCTTTCTGTCATCAAGCTGTACAGAAGGGAAACTGAGGCTGTGTCCACACTATGCTGGTATAACGCCATAGTGTAGATGCAGCCTACAGTGACATAACAGGTTTTTCCGTTGGTGTAGGAACACCACCTCCCTGAACAACAGTAGCTACATCAACAGAAGCATTCTGCTGTCAACATAAATGCATCTGTCCTGCGGATTAGGTCAGCATAGCAGTGTTGGTTAGAGGTGTGTTTTTTCCCTCACCCTTGACTAACATAGAATCGTGGAAGAGACCTCCGGAGGTCATCTAGTCCAACGCCCTGCTCAAAACAGGACCAACCCCAACTAAATCATCCCAGCCAGGGCTTTGTCAAGCAGGGCCTTAATAACCTCTAAGGATGGAGATTCCACCACCTCCCTAGGTAATTAAGTGCTTCCATTCCAGTGCTTCACCACCCTCCTAGTGAAATAGTTTTTCCTAATATCCAGCCTAGACTTCCCCCACTGCAACTTGAGACCATCCAGAGCTCCATCCTCATTGGAACCCCCCTTCACGTAGTTGAAGACGGCTATCAAATCCCCCCTCACTCTTCTCCTCTGCAGACTAAATAAGCCTAGTTCCCTCAGCCTCTCCTTGTAAGTCATGTTCCCCAGCCTCCTAATCATTTTCGTTGCCCTACTGGACACAGTACTCCAGGTGTGGCCTCACCAGTGCCGAATAGACGGGAATAATCACTTCCCTTGATCTGCTGGCAATGCTCCTACTCATACAGCCCAATATGCTGTTGTCCTTCTTGGCAACAAGAGCACACTGCTGACTCGTATCCAGCTTCTCGTCCACTGTAATCCCCAGGTCCTTTTCTGCAGAACTGCTGCTTAACCAGTTGGTCTCCAGCCTGTAGCGGTGCATGGGATTCTTCCTTCCTAAGTGCAGAACTCTGCACTTGTCCTTGTTGAACCTCATCAGATTTCTTTTGGCCCAATCCTCCAATTTGTCTAGGTCACTCTGGACCCTATCCCTACCCTCCAGCATATCTACCTCTCCCCGCAGTTTAGTGTCATCTGCGAACTTGCTGAGGGTGCAATCCATCCCATCATCCAGATTATTAATGAAGATGTTGGGGAAAAAAACGGCCCCAGGACCAACCTCAGGGGCACTCTGCTTGATACTGGCTGCCAACTAGACATCAAGCTGTTGATCACTACCCAGTGAGCCCAATGATCTAGTCAGCTTTCTATCCACCTTATAGTCTATTCATCCAATCCATACTACTTTAACTTGCTGGCAAGAATACTGTGGAAGACCGTATCAAAAGCTTTGCTAATGTCAAGATATATCACGTCCACAGAGCCAATTATCTCATCATAGAGGGCAATCAGGTTGGTCAGGCATGACTTGCCCTAGATGAATCCATGTTGACTGTTCTTGATCACTTTCCTCTCCTCCAAGTGCTTCAAAATGGATTCCTTGAGGACCTGCTCCATGATTTTTCCAGGGACTGAGGTGAGACTCACCGGTCTGTAGTTCCCCAGATTCTCCTTTTCCCCTTTTTTAAAAGATGGGCACATAACCATGTCAACTTAATTTTTAGGTGTAGACCAAGCCTAAATGAGAGTGTGGGAAACAGAGACCCCAAAGTGTGCATCATGCTTCAGAAGACAGTGTTCTGAGACCACACAGTCGGTAGCCACTGCACGCCACACACGCCTTGTTCCTGGGGTTTCTCTTTGATTTAAATCATCATGCCTGTAATCTAATTAACACGGAACTGGGTTTCCAGTACAGTTGCCTGTTTGGTTCAATAAAAACACATTTGTACTAAAGGTTAATTAAATGAATTTTGCCTCCATTTAATTCATTTAAAATTATAGAACCAATCAATGCTTGCTAATGGAAAAGAGATTAAATATTTATGTCTATAAATTTCCCATGTCATTTTTGATTTTTCTTAATCTTTACTTCCGTTGGCTGGGTTCTGAAGGAGTATGAAAGCCCTAATGAAAAGTCCGTTTTGGATATTAATTGCAGATTTATCCAGTTTAAGTAAAAAAGACTTCCACATGTGTCTACTTAATGTACCTTGAAAACAGGATTAGTTTCTATTACAAATGGGAAGGAAAAACAGCTGGGGTCTGCCCACGAGTGCAGGGAGAGCCTGCGGCTGAAGGCCCTCGAGAGCCAAAGACAAGAATGGAGCTGACAGGGCACCATCCTGTTCTTACAGCAATTGTAGTCTTTTTAAGAGAGTTTTCTTTTACTATAACTGTGCTTGCTTTGCTTAACTCCCTCCAGACACTCGGTAGTACAGTGAATGTGGCAGAGCTTGCAGCAAGGAGATTTTTACTGGAGAGCACAATAAAGGGTTATCCATGAACAGCAAAGCTTTTGTAAAAACTAGTTGAAGCTCCTGAATTATTAACGCAATCAGCGTGCAGACATAAATGTTACAAATATGCTTTCATTTTATAAGTGAATGTTAGACAGTAGAGTCTTTGTTCCCATACCCACCAGCTCCCAAGCACAGAACTTCATGTTTTCTCTGGGAGAGGCACTGACATTGCTACCCCTTTGTTAAGGCAGGTTTCTCCTGCTGCTGTGTGTGTCTGTGATCTTAGCACCTCTGGCTGGGAACGTTCAGAATCTGGAATTGCCAGTGGGAACTATTTGCAGTTGCACATTGATGCAGTTGTTGGTTTGGGATTGCAAATGAGTGGTGACGAGGTGTTGGATTTATTTTAAAAGCATTGCATCTTCCCTTGGATGTCAGTGAGACAGAGGTGTGTTTGCTGCGACTCTTCTGTGGTAGCCTCTGGGGAGACTTGCAGAAAATGTGAAATGGAAAAAGTAAAGCAAAATGTCTATAAACATGTCTATATTAAAAATGAAGAGTGTCTGTATTCAGCGGGGGGAAGTGCCTGTCAGAGTTAGGATTCTAAGTGCAGTCAGATACAGCTCTCTGCTGCCTGCTCAACCCACTTCTACCAAACATCTGCATAATGCAGTAGTCACTGTATCAGAGGGGTAGCCATATTAGTCTGTGTCCACAAAAACAATGGGGAAGTGGGTTTTTTACCCACAGAAGCTTATGCCCAAATAAATCTGTTAGTCTTTAAGGTGCCGCCGGACTCCTTGTTGTTTTTGTAGTCACTGTAGTTCACCCAGAAGGTCAGCAGACTCCAGTGCTACCAGGCTGGGTGAGGAGTAGGAGGGTGAATTCCAGAGTCAGTTACTCAATGAATCTGAATACAGAATCATTCTCTGATCATTGATGAATGAAAATTACAAAATATAATTAACGATGAGAGCTGACATGTCACTGGTGGTGATGGAGGCAAGGGAAGTGAACACAGGGCATGCCTCCTGAACTCTACTGAGCTGGGATGGTGGAAGAGGTAGGCTGTACATGCATACAGAGGGAAGGTGAGGTTTCTGATCGGATGCACTGGGCAGTGATTTTATTGCAATTGTGTCTTGGAGATTTTTGGTTTCTGTTAATACAAAGTTCTTGTTGGGTGGTGAAGCTCAGGTCTTGTTGGCAGGAGTGAGAGATGAGGATCTCCACTCACAAGCTTTGCGAGCCAGGCGATTAAAAAAAAATAAGCAGCCATTTGGGGAGGAGGGGGAGCCAATTCTGAAGGAAAACCTTTATTTTAAATTATTGTAACTTTGGCTTTAGACTCCAGAGCAGCATGTGAGAATTGTCAGTATGGGCTGGGTGAGCCTTTCCTCAGCTCTGTGGGGATTCGGGAACCAAACTACAGCTTTAGAATTGCCAATATTGTCCTGACCTGAAAATACTTTAGGGAAACCTGAGCATGTTCTTGCAGCCCCTATATTCCCCAGCACTAGCTCCCTGATCATGTATGTTTGGGCTCTGGGATCACATCAGTTCAATAACTCACCTCTTTCTTTTGGGCTTGCAGGCGTACTTCCGACAGGGTGTTGCCCTTCAGTACCTTGGACGCCATGCAGACGCACTGGCAGCATTTGCATCTGGGCTGGCTCAGGATCCCAAGAGTCTGCAGCTTCTTGTTGGGATGGTGGAAGCCGCCATGAAATCTCCCATGCGAGGTAAGCAAAACGATCGGTGTCCAAGGCACTGCAGTTATGCTGGCTGCAAGCATGAATGGACAGCAGTGCTAAAGGATCAGCATTTCCGAGAAAGGTAGGAAGCTGATTTCAGTTGGAAACTGATGCTGAGTCAGCACTTGAGGCAGGAGGAAACCTACGTAAGTGATGAGGGGCAGATTATAGGCGTTTTACATCTTCCATTGGGTCACCTGCTTCTGCGCGCTCTCAGAGGGGAAACCAAACTAGATGAGCCTCTTGTCTGATTCAGTGGGGCAGGGTGGTGGGGATGTTGGAAAGAGGGGCTTTGGCCTTGTCTGATGAGGCAGGGATACTGGAATAGGTGTGGCCTGATCGAGAACAGCAGTTCTTGTGTTCTGTGAAGTCCAGCTGTGCTACTTGGAAGTTAATGCATGGCTAACATCTCTGAAAAGGCTGAGCTGGCCACCCAGAACTGGTATTCTCCAGTCAGGGGAACACATGCATTCCCATCTACTAGAGGTCAAACACCTTATACCTTGTGAAATTCTTCTTTTCCACAGACAAGCGTGCTAATGTTTCACAAGTATTCGTAGTACAACTGCAGCAGATCACAGCCTTCCTGAAACTGTTTCAGTGCAAGGGCAGACTGGAAACGCAAGCTTTGCCGCAGCACTGGCTCTGTTGACCCTCCCAGTGTGATCCCACAATACCGTGGTGCCTGTGTGCCCCTTGAGCTCGACAAGAGTTCTGGCACTTAGGTAAACAGCTTTTTGAAATCCAAGGCTTGTGGTAGCCAGCAGGGCTCCGCAGAAGCTTTTGCTTATTTTTCACGTCTCTCAGAACAAAAAGCCCCAGAAGAGGCAGATGACCAGGCTGCTAATTCACTTTTGTCCTTGACAAGTATGGAAATGGCTTGGCGCATGTGATGCTTTCAGCGCCCATGGTGTCTTGCCTCCCCTGTATATAACATCTCCACTTTCAGGGGTGGGGATTTCAATCTCTTGAAGGGGAACTCCCTCACTGAACTGTTTCTAATCAGTTTTGTCGCAAGCACTTTGCTCGAGTGGTCTAATGCCATTTCCCAGTGGGGAGCATGGAGCGGATCAGCTCTGACTCTCAGCAGACGCTACTGGGAGCTTTGGAACTTAGGGCCAACCAGAGCTGAAATATGAAAAGAATATTGCAGTTTCCCTTTCACAGTGTTTTCTTATAGTTTTCCAAAATGAATTAATTTGGAGTTTTTTCTATGTAGCAAATACCTTATGAGGATAATTTCACCTATGCCATCCTGTGGTGTTGCTGCTGCCTAAAATATTGCCAAAATATGACATCAGGTTCATCCTTCTTGCTTTGTAGTAATTTGTTTTGATAGGTGAGACAATCTGCTGCATGCCTCGGTATTAGCCATGAGCTCCTTCTGTCCGTATGGTGATGTCGTGGTGGGAGTCTGCTATAGACCACCGGACCAGGGGGATGAGGTGGACGAGGCTTTCTTCCGGCAACTCACAGAAGTTACTAGATCGCAGGCCCTGGTTCTCATGGGAGACTTCAGTCACCCTGATATCTCCTGGGAGAGCAATACAGTGGTGCACAGACAATCCAGGAAGTTTTTGGAAAATGTAGGGGACAATTTCCTGGTGCAAGTGCTGGAGGAACCAACTAGGGGCAGAGCTCTTCTTGACCTGCTGCTCACAAACCGGGAAGAATTAGCAGGGGAAGCAAAAGTGGATGGGAACCTGGGAGGCAGTTACTATGAGATGGTCGAGTTCAGGATCCTGACACAGGGAAGAAAGGAGAGCAGCAGAATGCGGACCCTGGACTTCAGAAAAGCAGACTTGGACTCCCTCAGGGAACTGATGGGCAAGATCCCCTAGGAGAATAACATGAGGGGAAAAGGAGTCCAGGAGAGCTGGCTGTATTTTAAAGAATCCCTACTGAGGTTACAGGTACAAACCATCCCGATGTGTAGAAAGAATAGTAATTATGGCAGGCGACCAGCTTGGCTTAATAGTGAAATCCTTGCTGATCTTGAACACAAAAAAGAAGCTTACAAGAAGTGGAAGATTGGACAAATGACCAGGAAAGACTATAAAAATATTGCTCGGGGATGCAGGAGTGAAATCAGGAAGGCCAAATCACACCTGGAGTTGCAGCTAGCAAGAGATGTTAAGAGTAACAAGAAGGGTTTCTTCAGGTATGTTAGCAACAAGAAGAAAGTCAAGGAAAGTGTGGGCCCCTTACTGAATGAGGGAGGCAACCTAGTGACAGAGGATGTGGAAAAAGCTAATGTACTCAATGCTTTTTTTGCCTCTATCTTCACGAACGAGGTCAGCTCCCAGACTGCTGCACTGGGCAGCACAGCATGGGGAGGAGGTGACCAGCCCTCTGTGGAGAAAGAAGTGGTTCAGGACTATTTAGAAAAGCTGGACGATCACAAGTCCATGGGGCCGGATGCGCTGCATCTGAGAGTGCTAAAGGAGTTGGCGGATGTGATTGCAGAGCCATTGGACATTATCTTTGAAAACGCATGGCGATTGTGGGAAGTCCCGGACGACTGGAAAAAGGCTAATGTAGTGCCCATCTTTAAAAAAGAGAAGAAGGAGGATCCTGGGAACTACAGGCCAGTCAGCCTCACCTCAGTCCCTGGAAAAATCATGGAGCAGGTCCTCAAAGAATCAATCCTGAAGCACTTGCATGAGAGGAAAGTGATCAGGAACAGTCAGCATGGATTCACCAAGGGCAAGTCATGCCTGACTAATCTAATTGCCTTCTATGACGAGATAACTGGCTCTGTGGATGAGGGGAAAGCGGTGGACGTGTTGTTCCTTGACTTTAGCAAAGCTTTTGACACGGTCTCTCACAATATTCTTGCCAGCAAGTTAAAATAGTATGGGCTGGATGAATGGACTATAAGGTGGATAGAAAGCTGGCTAGATCGTCAGGCTCAACGGGTAGTGATCAATGGCTCCATGTCTAGTTGGCAGCCGGTATCAAGTGGAGTCCCCCAAGGGTCGGTCCTGGGGCCGGTTTTGTTCAATATCTTCATAAATGATCTGGAGGATGGTGTGGATTGCACCCTCAGCAAGTTTGCAGATGACACTAAAGTGGGAGGAGAGGTAGATACGCTGGAGGGTAGGGATAGGATACAGAGGGCCCTAGACAAATTGGAGGATTGGGCCAAAAGAAATCTGATGAGGTTCAACAAGGACAAGTGCAGAGTCCTGCACTTAGGACAGAAGAATCCCATGTACCGCTACAGACTAGAGACCGAATGGCTCGGCATCAGTTCTGCGGAAAAGGACCTAGGGGTAACAGTGGACGAGAAGCTGGATATGAGTCAGCAGTGTGCCCTTGTTGCCAAGAAGGCCAATGGCATTTTGGGGTGTATACGATGGGGCATTGCCAGCAGATCGAGGGATGTGATCGTTCCCCTCTATTCGACATTGGTGAGGCCTCATCTGGAGTACTGTGTGCAGTTTTGGGCCCCACACTACAAGAAGGATGTGGAAAAATTGGAAAGAGTCCAGCAGAGGGCAACAAAAATGATTAGGGGACTGGAACACATGATTTATGAGGAGAGGCTGAGGGAACTGGGATTGTTTAGTCTGCAGAAGAGAAAAATGAGGGGGGATTTGATAGCTGCTTTCAACTACCTGAAAGGGGGTTCCAAAGAGGATGGATCTAGACTGTTCTCAGTGGTAGCATATGACAGAATGAGGAGTAATGGTCTCAAGTTGCAGTGGGGAAGGTTTAGGTTGGATATTAGGAAAAACTTTTTCACTCGGAGGGTGGTGAAACACTGGAATGCGTTACCTAGGGAGGTGGTGGAATCTCTTTCCTGAGATATTTTTAAGGTCAGGCTTGACAAAGCCTTGGCTGGGATGATTCAGTTGGGGATCGGTCCTGCTTTGAGCAGGGGGTTGGACTAGATGACGACCTGAGGTCCCTTCAAACTCTGATATTCTATGATTCTCTCACCAGGCTGCAGTGCCTATACATGCCTCAGAGTTAGGAGACTCTACAGTTCTTCATCATTTGGTAGCTCTTTTGTGAACTGCCTCCAACCTGTAAATATCATTGTGGTGTTGAAGTGCCTGGAAAGGAGCACATACCATATTCTAGGAGCAATCACACTGCAGAGAGACTATCCCCTCCCTGCTCCAGGACGTGATTCTTCTGTGTCAGCAGCCCAAAGCTGCGACGGCCTTTCTTGCTGTCTTATTGTATTGCAATTTCATGTCTTTGTTGCTGTCCAGTCTGATCTCTAGGTCTCTCAGCATTACTGCTCTCCCTGTGTCTCCCTTCCACTGACTATTTTTGCCTCATTAGTATTAATTATTGTTATGCTAATGTTCAGAAGCCCCGCTCAGGATGTGACCCCATTTGTGCTGGGCACGGTACAGATACATACCAGAGTATGGTCCCTATCCCACAGAGTTTACCTTTGAGAGAGACAAATAACCGCAGTGGGTTGGTGGAGAGGGAAATAAATACTGGTAGACCTGCAGAGACACACCTCTATTTTTGTCATTGTTCCTGTGGTAATAAATAACCAAAGTGCCGATTACCCCAAGATTAGAGAAGATTAGTCTTCTCTTCTGCAGACTAAACAATCCCAGTTCCCTCAGCCTCTACTCATAAGTCATGTGTTCCAGACCCCTAATCATTTTTGTTGCCCTTCGCTGGACTCTCTCCAATTTATCCACATCCTTCTTGTAGTGTGGGGCCCAAAACTGGACACAGTACTCCAGATGAGGCCTCACCAATGTCGAATAGAGGGGGACGATCACGTCCCTCGATCTGCTCGCTATGCCCCTACTTATACATCCCAAAATGCCATTGGCCTTCTTGGCAACAAGGGCACACTGCTGACTCATATCCAGCTTCTCGTCCACTGTCACCCCTAGGTCCTTTTCCGCAGAACTGCTGCCTAGCCATTCGGTCCCTAGTCTGTAGCTGTGCATTGGGTTCTTCCGTCCTAAGTGCAGGACCCTGCACTTATCCTTATTGAACCTCATCAGATTTCTTTTGACCCAATCCTCCAATTTGTCCAGGTCCCTCTGTATCCTATCCCTGCCCTCCAGCGTATCTACCACTCCTCCCAGTTTAGTATCATCCGCAAATTTGCTGAGAGTACAATCCACACCATCCTCCAGATCATTTATGAAGATATTGAACAAAACCGACCCCTGGGGCACTCCACTTGACACCGGCTGCCAACTAGACATGGAGCCATTGATCACTACCTGTTGAGCCCGACAATCTAGCCAACTTTCTACCCACCTTATAGTGCATTCATAGAATCATAGAATATAAGGGTTGGAAGGGACCCCAGAAGGTCATCTAGTCCAACCCCCTGCTCGAAGCAGGACCAATTCCCAGTTAAATCATCCCAGCCAGGGCTTTGTCAAGCCTGACCTTAAAAACCTCTAAGGAAGGAGATTCTACCACCTCCCTAGGTAACGCATTCCAGTGTTTCACCACCCTCTTAGTGAAAAAGTTTTTCCTAATATCCAATCTAAACCTCCCCCACTGCAGCTTGAGACCATTACTCCTCGTTCTGTCATCTGCTACCATTGAGAACAGTCTAGAGCCATCCTCTTTGGAACCCCCTTTGAGGTAGTTGAAAGCAGCTATCAAATCCCCCCTCATTCTTCTCTTCTGCAGGCTAAACAATCCCAGCTCCCTCAGCCTCTCCTCATAAGTCATGTGTTCCAGACCCCTAATCATTTTTGTTGCCCTTCGCTGGACTCTCTCCAATTTATCCACATCCTTCTTGAAGTGTGGGGCCCAAAACTGGACACAGTACTCCAGATGAGGCCTCACCAATGTCGAATAGAGGGGGACGATCACGTCCCTCGATCTGCTCGCTATGCCCCTACTTATACATCCCAAAATGCCATTGGCCTTCTTGGCAACAAGGGCACACTGCTGACTCATATCCAGCTTCTCGTCCACTGTCACCCCTAGGTCCTTTTCCGCAGAACTGCTGCCTAGCCATTCGGTCCCTAGTCTGTAGCTGTGCATTGGGTTCTTCCGTCCTAAGTGCAGGACCCTGCACTTATCCTTATTGAACCTCATCAGATTTCTTTTGGCCCAATCCTCCAATTTGTCTAGGTCCTTCTGTATCCTATCCCTCCCCTCCAGCGTATCTACCACTCCTCCCAGTTTAGTATCATCCGCAAATTTGCTGAGAGTGCAATCCACACCATCCTCCAGATCATTTATGAAGATATTGAACAAAACCGGCCCCAGGACCGACCCTTGGGGCACTCCACTTGATACCGGCTGCCAACTAGACATGGAGCCATTGATAACTACCCGTTGAGCCCGACCATCTAGCCAGCTTTCTACCCACCTTGTAGTGCATTCATCCAGCCCATACTTCCTTAACTTGCTGACAAGAATACTGTGGGAGACCGTGTCAAAAGCTTTGCTAAAGTCAAGAAACAATACATCCACTGCTTTCCCTTCATCCACAGAACCAGTAATCTCATCATAGAAGGCGATTAGATTAGTCAGGCATGACCTTCCCTTGGTGAATCCATGCTGGCTGTTCCTGATCACTTTCCTCTCATGCAAGTGCTTCAGGATTGATTCTTTGAGGACCTGCTCCATGATTTTTCCAGGGAGTGAAGTGAGGCTGACTGGCCTGTAGTTCCCAGGATCCTCCTTCTTCCCTTTTTTAAAGATTGGCACTACATTAGCCTTTTTCCAGTCATCCGGGACTTCCCCGGTTCGCCACGACTTTTCAAAGATAATGGCCAATGGCTCTGCAATCACAGCCGCCAGTTCCTTCAGCACTCTCGGATGCAACTCGTCCGGCCCCATGGACTTGTGCACGTCCAGCTTTTCTAAATAGTCCCTCACCACCTCTATCTCCACAGAGGGCTGTCCATCTCTTCCCCATTTTGTGATGCCCAGCGTAGCAGTCTGGGAGCTGACCTTGTTAGTGAAAACAGAGGCAAAAAAAGCATTGAGTTCATTAGCTTTTTCCACATCCTCTGTCACTAGTTTGCCTTCCTCATTCAGTAAGGGGCCCACACATTCCTTGGCTTTCTTCTTGTTGCCAACATACCTGAAGAAACCCTTCTTGTTACTCTTGACATCTCTGTCTAGCTGCAGCTCCAGGTGCGATTTGGCCCTCCTGATAACATTCCTACATGCCCGAGCAATATTTTTATACTCTTCCCTGGTCATATGTCCAACCTTCCACTTCTTGTAAGCTTCTTTTTTATGTTTAAGATCCGCTAAGATTTCACCATTAAGCCAAGCTGGTCGCCTGCCATATTTACTATTCTTTCGACTCATCGGGATGGTTTGTCCCTGTAACCTCAACAGGGATTCCTTGAAATACAGCCAGCTCTCCTGGACTCCTTTCCCCTTCAAGTTAGTCCCCCAGGGGATCCTGGCCATCCGTTCCCTGAGGGAGTCGAAGTCTGCTTTCCTGAAGTCCAGGGTCCGTATCGTGCTGCTTACCTTTCTTCCTTGCGTCAGGATCCTGAACTCAACCAACTCATGGTCACTGCCTCCCAGATTCCCATCCACTTTTGCTTCCCCCACTAATTCTACCCGGTTTGTGAGCAGCAGGTCAAGAAAAGCGCCCCCCCTAGTTGGCTCCTCTAGCACTTGCGCCAGGAAATTGTCCCCTACGCTTTCCAAAAACTTCCTGGATTGTCTATGCACCGCTGTATTGCTCTCCCAGCAGATATCAGGAAAATTAAAGTCACCCATGAGAATCAGGGCATGCGATCCAGTAGCTTCTGTGAGCTGCCGGAAGAAAGCCTCATCTACCTCATCCCCCTGGTCCGGTGGTCTATAGCAGACTCCCACCACTACATCACTCTTGTTGCACACACTTCTAAACTTAATCCAGAGACACTCAGGTTTTTCATCCAGCCCATACTTCTTTAACTTTAAGATCCTTTCTGTATCCTTCTGGACATGTCCCTCAAACTTCAATGCCTCGTACAATGCCTTTATTATTATTTATTGGTTATATTCCTCCAGCAGTTGTTCAGTCCATGTAAACCGACTTATATATAAGCTGCTTTGAGCTGGTTTTTCAGATAAGATCTTGTGACCTGGGATATCCACAGAGGTAACATTTACTTCACTCCCTTCATCCACTCTGATAATTTGGTCACCGAAAGGCGATGTAGTTTGGGTGACATAATGTGTTCTTGTAACTCCACAGCACTGTATATTGGTCATGGTGCTGTTACCCCTACAGAGTTACAGTTTTCTCCTTTCATAGGTAATTCCATTATTGTACGAGAAATGGGAGTTACAGTCAGACTTACAGGGATAGTAATTGCTAGGATTTCTTTCCTTCAGAGTTCAGAGAAGAGCAACAAAGAGCAAAGGAGCTGGAAGCATTGAGTGACTTCTGAGGAAAGATTAAAAGTTAAATCTCTTTAGCTTGGCTCACTACGGGGGATGTGGAACTTAAGTTTGCAGTACAGATCACTGAGGCCAAACCTCTCCTCCTACAATAAAACCATTCTCCTCCCTCAGTGGGTGGCACACCTTGGACAGGTGATCTCTGCTGGGAAAGCCCTGGTTCCAGCACTGCCTTCACAGTGTAATGGTTCTGTCTGCATAGTGCTTCATGGCAACTTTCCACCACAGACCCAGGACAGGCTATGCTGTTCCCCCATCTGATTGTAGTGTTAGATTACATGTGGAACAGCTCACGTGACATGCTCACTCTTAGCTCTTTTTTCCAGGAGCAGTCTTCACTTCCTTTTCTATTGTCTTTCCTCCCTGAACCCCTCCCCCACATGGTGCGTTACATTTTCTAATTAAAGCCAAGTCTACACTACAGACCTATATCGGTATAACTACGTCGCTCAGGGTTGTGAAAAATCCACACCCCTGAGCAACGCAGTTATACCGATCTAACCCCCCCGTGTAGACAGTGCTGTGTCTACGGGGGAAGCGTCTCCTGCCATGGCAGACAGCGCTGCATTGGTAGGGAGGTGGATTCACTACGCTGACAGGAGATATTCTCCTGTTGGCATTGTAGCATCTTCACATGCACGCGAAGACAAGCCCTCGAACTGTAAACTCCTGATGGCAGGGTCTGTCTTTGTACTTGTTTGTACAGTGCCTTGCACATCAACAGCACCGTATAAACAACAGTTAATCTGTATATGCTTATGGTTTCCTCTGCATCATCTGCCACTGTCCACTGTCAGAGACAGGATCCTGTATTAAACAGCAACTGCAGTACCAGAAGACAGGTTTCAGAGGAACAGCCGTGTTAGTCTGTATTCGCAAAAAGAAAAGGAGTACTTGTGGCACCTTAGAGACTAACCAATTTATTTGAGCATGAGCTTTCGTGAGCCACAGCTCACTTCATCAGAGATCATCATCTTCTGGCTGTATTTAATCCCATCCCTGACCGGAATGTCACTCGTAATATACAACATAGACAGCCTGTTCCTCTGCTCAGAGGGCTGTTAAAATGCTCTCTACTTGCTGTACATACAGTTAATAATTGTAGGCAGAAATAATGAAAGTAGGGCACAAATGGCTTTCTCAGGTTGCCATGGTTATGTTGATTCAGGCGAGAGCAGCCTTGTCAAGAAGTGCAACCATCCTAATTTTTAAAAATTACATTTTAACACTGTATCGTTGCCTAGAGAAGAGAGCTGCAGATTTTAAACCCCAGCCTTATTATTGTCCTTTAAGGGACATACTATGGCAGGATTCATGTGACTAATAAAACAATTTGTTATAACTGCACTCCAGCTGCAGTGGCTAGCCTAGGTCCAGTTTGGTCACTCAGCATAGCACCTATAGTCCAGGGGAACCCTGGTACTCCTTGTTCTTGTGGCCAGTTAAGCCAACCTGAATGGGTTCCTTGTTGCTGAGTGGCTGCTTTCCCTTTTCAGTGGGTTTCTCCCAGTTAATTTTCTCCTTCTATCTTGCTCTTGAGTGTCACAAAGTGCAGGACTGTGACACCCAAATAGCTGATATTTCTTGTTGTGCCATTGAATACATGTTACAAAATAGCCGCATGTTACAAAATTTGCATGTGTCACTTTGTCTTTCACCTCTCATGGGTGTTAATGGACTGACTTCAGGATGCTTGTGTACCTTTGGCATGTGGAGTAATTCTGCCTTCCCTTCCTTATTTTAGAGTCACTCGAGCCAACCTATCAGCAACTTCAGAAGATGAAGCTGGACAAGAGCCCCTTTGTGGTGGTATCAGTGGTTGGCCAGGAGCTCCTGACTGCAGGCCACCATGGTGCTTCTGTGGTTGTGTTAGAAGCTGCCCTGAAGATCGGCACTTGCAGCTTGAAGTTGAGGGGATCAGTGTTCTCTGCTCTGAGCAGTGCTTACTGGTCTCTTGGGAACACAGAGAAAAGCACAGGATACATGCAGCAGGACTTGGATGTAGCCAAGACATTAGGTAGAGATCTCATTTTCACTCATTCAATCTCTGGTTTAGTGCTGAATTGATATAAATGGAGCAAATTAACAGGAATGGCAGTGGGATGAATCGTTAGTGCTGAAGCTGCTGAGCCACACAAACAACGTTCTTATTTGCAACAGAATGTGTGAGTTGGGTCGGGTGACCAGACAGCAAATGTGAAAAATCGGGATGGGGTGGGGGGTCATAGGAGCCTATATAAGAAAAAGACCCAAAAATTGGGACTGTCCCTATAAAATCAGGACATCTGGTCGCTCTAGTTATGGGGATCCTGGGTATGTGCTAAAGGGACATTCAAGGGATTTCTTTGTGGCATCGTGTGTCTGTGAACTGGCTTTTCAAGTGAGGGGTGTGCTCAAATAATCTGAACTACTAAGGGCTTGTCTACAGTACAAATGCTTTGGTGCCATAGTTAAACCAGTCTAGCTATGCTGGCAGTGTGCCCTAGTGGAGACACGGCTTATACTGACAAAAGTTCTGCTTTGGCATAATTAAACCACATCCCCACAAAGGATGTGTCATGGCAGCAGGACTATCTTGCTGGTATAACTGGGTCTGCACCAGTGTTCCCTCTAAGCTGTGCAGCTGCACAAGAGTCACTCAAGTAGAGCTGCACACATGCGGCGACTTGTGTTTAGGTGCCGCCCCCCCTCCCCCCCCCGCTGCTCCACGGCTGTGCTGCTCCTGCCCTCTGCCTTGGAGCCCATGGCCAGCTGCTCCCAGGACTCTCCTGCTTGCTGTGTGTGTGGGGGGGGGGGGGGGGGAGGGAAGGAGGAGGAAGGGGAAGGGAGGTGCTGATGTCAGGGTATCCCCTTGCCCATGTACCCCATCTCCGAGGAGCAGGGGAGGGGCAGACAGGGCTTCGGACTTAGTTGGAGCTGCTGGTGGCTGCTGCAGTCTGAACGAGCCCACAGACTGGTGAGTGCCACTCTGCTTAAAGAGACAATGCGTGGTCTCTCATACACTTCTCCAGAAGCCAGCACATACACACACTGTGTGTGGGTGTCTCTCTCTGTCTCTCTCTCACACACACTGTCTCGGTCTCTCTCTCACACACATGCACACACCCGCTCTCTTGCACGGACACACAAACATGCACAGTGTCTTTTTCACACTCCCCTCCCAATAGATACTTGTGGTGGTGGTACTTCCTGCAGTGCACATATATTCTCTGGAATTTTATTCTTTCAAAGTGCTGTGTTTTTTTAGTTTTTTGACTGGTCTATGCATTTCATATTTTTATTTCTCTTACTCTTAAATTTAATTGTTTGAGTAGTGAGCCCTAAAATGCCTAACCTGTCCTGGCTGGAGTAATTATCCCTATGGTAACTTTTTAAAAATATACATTCTATCTAGGGTTTTTGTTTCTACTGGTGGCGCACATGCACATTACCTCGATATTGGTGCACATAAAATGAACTCCACACAGGGATGGAAACAATTAGAGGGAACATTGGTCTGCACTGGTATTTTTACTGGCATCGCTGTGTCAGTTAGGGGTGTGGTTTTCTCCCTCATCCCTACCCAACAGACATGCTGGCAAAAGTTTGTAATGTGGACTAGGCCTACGGCACCTCACAGGATTTTGAAATAGTTGTAATAACTCAGGAGAGAGGCTGAGGTATCATTGTGGGCTACTCAATGAAACCACTGCTCACTGTGCAGTGGCAGTCGAAAAAGCAAACAAGATATTAGTGTTCACAGGAATTTGATGGAAAATAACAATTAAAACCATTCTGTAAATCAATGGCATGCCCTCACCTGAAATGGTATGTTCGTTCCTGGTTTTCCTATCTCAAAGGATAAAGCAGAAATAGACAGGGTTCTGAGGTGGGTGACAGAAATGATTAGAGGCCTAAAACAACTGCCATATGGAGAGAAATTGAAAAAACTGGGATTGCTTAGTTAGAGCGCAGGCAAATAAGAAGGGGCATGCAAATTGTGCAGAGCAATAACCAGTGCAGAGGAGGTAGATTGGGCACTGTTATTCACTCTGTCCCATACTAGAAGAAGAGACATGCAGTGAAATTGAAAAGTCACAACTTTAATATTGGTAGAATGAAATGCTACTTAGCACAATGTATACTTAACTGGCCAAGCTCACTGCTACAAGATATCATTCAAGCACAGAGCTTAGCAGAACCCAGAAAAGGAAAGGCTGAGAGCATCCACAGTCACACTGGACAGGATTGAACATCAAATCTTGGCAGGGATAGAATTTCCCTCTTTTGTGGTTTCTTAAAGCTTTCTCTGAAATATCTGACACAGACCCTTGTCAGAGCCAAGAGACTGGTCTGACTGTGAAATCGCCAAGCACTGTTGCACAGTTTGACATGGCTGTTAGTCTCTCCTCCAAAGTGGTTCAGGACTGGTCTAGCGAGCGGCAGAACAGGTTGGGAGGGAGGGACGTTGGCGGAGATGGAGATGGAGGGGCTGACTGGGAAGATCCCTAGGTAAAGGTCACCGTGCTAGGTGGAATGTACATTACTTAGGAGTGCTGTAGGTCCGGATTGGAGGGCATTGCCTGCAGGGTGTGGGACCACAGGGGTTGGGGGTATCACTGCTGAAGATCAGTGGTTAGAGAAGTTGGGCGAGCTATGTGAGGACTCCAAAATGGAATAGCAGGTGTGCTGCAGGGCAGGACTGGGGGCGTTAGCAGAAGTGTGTGTGTGGGGGGGTGGTTTGCTGAGAAAGCTGGCCCAGTGCTTGTCAGCATTGTGCCTGGACCAAGCCTGTCCAATCCAGCCCAGCATTTTCATGGACACAGATTTCTCACATCTTCAACAAAAAGTAAACAGGAAAAAAAGAGAGGCTGTTACCAAGGTGTTAAGCCAAAGAGGGGTCTAAGGTGACATCAAAGTGGAGTCTGGGGGTTAATTTGGAGAATTGTCTGCTTCCCTCTTCAAGGACTGGGAAGAGAGGAGAATTCTGGCCGTGTACTGAGTCTGTGGCCAGGTTTGTTCTGAACCTGGCTCTCCCAGTGGAGCATCCTTTGCATGATGTGTTCCACTCTCTTGGCTGGACTCTTTCAAAGACCCTTCGTTAGCTAACTTTTGTTTTGTTTGCATGTGACTCAGGTGACCAGATGGGAGAATGCCGAGCTCATGGGAATCTGGGCTCCGCATTCTTCTCCAAAGGAAATTACCGGGAGGCCCTTACTAACCACAGACATCAGCTGGTGCTCGCCATGAAACTCAAGGACAGAGAGGTAGGAACCTTGCTAAATAGACTGGATTGGGAATTGGCACTGTGTGGCTTTCTGAAGAAGCACGAGCGTCCCCCTGAGATCCCAAGAATGCCTGCCCCTTTGACCCTCTGGGAAGTTTGAAGCTATGTAACTTCTTGTCCACCTAACATGTAACAAGACACTTAGTCCTGCCCTGAGTGCAGGGGACGGGACTAGAGACCTCTTGAGTCCCTGCCAGTCCTACGAGTCTATGAATGCTATTATGGAGACAGCATGGTCCAGTGGATAGTGCATAGGCTTGGGCATCAGGAGACTTTGGTTCTATTCCCACCTTGGCCTGTCTCTAACGTGCTATTTGACCTTGGGCAAGTCATGTCACCTCTCTCTGCCTCTGTTCCCCTCCCACCCTTTGTCTGTCCTGTCAGTTTAGACTGGAGACTCTGTGGGGCAGAGACTGCTCTTACTATGTGTAGCACAAAGGGCCCTGGCAGTGGGTGGGGCCTCTAGCTGCTACTAATACTATTAATTTGGAGTGCATTAGCATGCACCATGTGCTATGTGCTTTCCATCCATGTAATACAAGACAGTCCCTACCCCAAGGAGCTCCCAGACTTAATAAAACAAGCAACAAGCAAAGAAGGAGGGAGGGAGAGAAAGCATTCAACAGTTATATGTAAATAAGCAAGTATGATTGATTTAGCAATCCGGAAAGTATAAAATGAGATGTGAGCTGCAGTGTTGGTGTTAATGGCTGTTATTTACTTCATTTGAATCTCCTTGGTATTTACCCCACAGCCTCTCAGGTGTTAAACCAGGCCTTTTGCCAGCTCAGAGGAGTGTACTGTATGCAGGCTAAGGGATCTTTGAGGAGTGTATGTCCCGAGAGCTAACCTCTGTGAGTTCACTGTAAGGACAGAGGCATCATTTTAGTGTACTTTCTGGAACAAAAGATTTTGTATCCAATAGTTCAGGAACTTACAGTGAGCGGTTACAGGGGGTAGGATGGGGGGAGTTGAAGGGAGGTTGAGGGTGAGTGGATATGTTTGAAGGCAAATTGTAGGTGAGGGGACATGAGTGTGTGAGTGATTGTGTTTGAGGTCAGATTTGAGTCTGTGTGAGTGGGGGGAAAGGGGTGTCTTTGGGGCCAGATATAATTGAGGGTGTAAGAGTGACCTTACCAGTGCTTGGTTGTGAAGCCCCATTTTAGGTGGCTGTCAGGTTTACTGAAGTGTAAGCCGTTAGGAAAGGCACCCTGCAGTGGGTAGTGGAGGAGCTGTGATTGGGGGCAGGGAGCTGCCAGACAATTTCATGATTATTTACCATCTGGAAAATTTCCCCAATCACTTTCTGATTCCCTGTTTCTGTTCACACATGGCTGGGAAGCTGTTACCCATCATCTTTTTATAGCTGTGCTGATTAGGACTCCCTGTGCTTTGTAAGTGGCAATCTACATAGCTGCAACTCTTCCTGGGGTATTTCTCAGCAGCCCCATGGGCTTTGCAGGGCTGACCCCAGAAGCTGATGAAGATGTAAGGTATGAGGAGGACCATGGGCAGATAGTGATACTGATTGTTGGAGGCCGGAAGCAGCTGCCACCTAGATAGCAAGGGGAAGTCTAGGGCGTAGTGTAAATGCTAATGGAGCCACAGGGTGCTAGAGGAGGTTGGGGATGGAAGTCTCTGAAGGTTCCTCTGGTGAGTGAGCTCAGGCTGCCAGCCTAGTAGTGCTGGGCGCCCAAAGCCTACCTGTGCTCCAGGTGTTAGGTAGGCTGCTAAGACAGTCAGCTCGGTGTCATCTGGAGTTACACAGCCAATGGCTGCTATCTAGAAATGTATGCACTGCATTCAGCAGGTACACGGGAGCCTGCCAGGCAGGTTGGATTTCCTGGCCTCTGATGCAGAGCTCATGTGAGGGATCGCAAATCTTGAACCTGGGTTCACGGGTCCCCCAGGCAGTCCTCAGACTGCAGCCACCACCCAGCAGCAAGCAGGGAGTGTGGGCTGGTGGGTCCTAGTTCACCATAGCTGTTGCCCAAAAAGCTCCCAATTGGAGATGTCCAGCCTCTCCAGTTGGCTAAGACTCACCCTTTCAGCCAGAAGGAAGCACAGGAAGTTATCCAAGCAACTAGGTGATCCCTGGCTTGCTGCTACATTGGACCTTGCCTTCTCGCCTGACTCCTGCCTTGTTCCTGCCCTCCTGCTTTGTTCAGATCCCTGCTTCTACAGCCCACCCCAAGCTACCGACTCCAGCTTTGAGCGTTTGCTTGGCTCCCAACTCTGTCTCTGGCTCAGACCTCTGGGTCCTGGTGCCTGATTCCTGCTCTGACCACTAGGTCTGACCGCCTCACTCTTGGTCTACTACAGCTCCTTCACTGGGTTTTATGTTCTATTCAGAGACCATGGTGTGAATCTGAGCAAGCTAATGGCTGGTCTTGTAGCTGACTGAGTGCTGGAAATGGACCCTTAACACTTCCAGAGCAACGCAGTGATCAGCCCCGACAGACTCACCCCAGGAGCACTGTGAAAACAAAGAAAAGGGTGTAACACAGAAGCAAAGCCCAGACCTTGCTGATTGGTGGGGGAGAGAACTACATCGGATGTCTACACTTCGCAATATTGGGAAAGGGCTCAGGCACCATGTTGAGGGAGGCCATGTCAGAACCTAGAGAGAGAGCTAGAACACAGATTAGCTCATCTGAGAAGTGACCCTGAGTAGCGAGTGCTGAGTGCTCTGTTTCATTAACATTAGACCAGTAATGGAAATAATTCCCAGAAGCTGAGCTGGGTGGGTTTTATTTTGTCTGAGGCTAATGCCCTGGATCCAAGAGCATTTTGTATTGAAACCCTGTGCACTAGAATTCAGGGGAATGAAGCTTATTCACAATAGTTTTCAATTTATGACACATCTGGGTACATAATTAACCGTTACTGACAACAAATGGCTACTTGGGTTTGTGAGAAAGCTGAGCCTCTTGGATTTCCTGTAGGATGTAACCACAGGAAATTAATTTGGCGCTTTCTGATGACATCATGTTGACCACAGAGCTTCCTCTGAACACAAAGCTGTTTTTCTTGGCCTCCGTTGCAGACGTTTTTAGAACATGAATATTATTCTAAAGTTGCAATGGTGTTGCTGTGAATTCCACCAGAAGGCAGTTGTGTGTGTGTGTGTGTGTGTGTGTGAGTGACTGTAATGAGGTAATTGTTTAACCTCCAGCTGTACAGCTGGAATTGGCTTAGAAGGTAAAAATGCTCCTTTGTACCAGAGTCCTCTGTCCTCACAGGGAGTATTGACTTCTGAAGCCTCTGTAACAATGAGTGCACCACAGGCTTCTGCTAGATCTAATAGCCCATCAGCCCAGAAAAAAGTTCCAGGGGGCTTTGTATCTGCAAGACCCAGGGCCTCTCTTCTCCCTGTAACGTAGGTGTCAGGAAAACTTGTATCAGCTGAGTAGGGACAGATGGGCTTGTGAGGAGGATGAGAGGTTTTTCTCCCTGGTGATGGGAAATGTACAGTAGCTTCTTTATAAAGGAGAGAGAGTTTGTGCAGCTCCTGTTAACTGCAGTGTATATTGCGACGTGTAAAGTGCAGGGCCTCTTCCCCACAAAGAGAATGTGTTAGCAGATGATTCTGCCTTTGGAGGTGGCAGTGTGTGATAGGAGAGGGACAAGCTGGGGTTAATGTGGTTTTCCCAAACAGACTAATGTAAGAGTGTGCATGTGTGTGGGGTTTTGTTTTGTTGGTTTGTTTGTTTTTAAAGGCTTGGCATTAACATGTCTTCACCAGCATGCACCCAAGAGACGTCAGGAGTTAGAATGGACTAGAAACGAACATGACAACAGTAGAACCTCAGACAGACACTGGAGAGAGAGCAGTTGGGGATTAACATGCCTCCAGCATTGCCCCAAGAGATACCAGAGCAGTGAGCAAAGTTGTGTGTTCAGGTGACTGGGATGGAAGCAGCAGCAGGTGACTGGAGTCTCTGTTTCACGAACTCTGTCCTAGTAGGATTCAGATTCCCAGTGTAAATGCAATACATAATGGAAAGTGTGAGGGAGGTGCATGTGGTGTGTAGAACACAGTACTTTCCATTGCCAGTAATGATACTGTATCTATAGTAGGTTAAGAATCTATTTGGCTACCTGCAGTTTATTGACCTCATTAGTGTTCATGAGGAGGGATTATACCTGCAATGACAATTGAGTAGACACCAAGGTAAGAGATGAAATTATTGTATGGCCTTGTGTTACTGCATCATCCCCGGGGGCAGGTGCCTGCCCCACTGGCTTCCCACCCAGGTACACTGGGAGGTCCTGACTGTTGTCTGGAGTTCCCATGCTTCCAGTTGAATAAATAAGCAGATGCCACATTTGTCTTTGTGGTGCTCAATCTGAACTTGAGTCCCACTCATGATGAACGGACTTTTTTTAACAACTAGAAATACCCCCCCATATTTGGACATTTACACAGGATGCAACTGTCTGAATTACAATCAGATTATAGGATCAGTCTCTTATTTCTGCTGCAGATGAAAAGGACATGGGTTTTGGAAATGTGATGTTACCAATCTGTCTCCCCCTGTAATCTAAGAGTCTCAATAATTATATCATGATTTATCAAGATCATAAGAAACAATTAGTCTCTCCTGGTCCTGTAGTATGGTTAGGTTTGCCTCTGTCTTTCATTTCTGACCTCCACTTCAGTCTGCCAGCCACACATGCTGTGACTAGAGATCACAGATGAAGCAAGTTTCATCAGGGAGGTTTGGCTCTAACTGGGTGAAGTGAGGTTAGATAAACCTGAAAATTGCTGGCTCTGATTCCGCTGCTGGAGTTGGCCAGCAAGATCAGGTGAAATCAGTTAAGACCCAGGCAGACTGCGAAGAGCTACAAAAGGATCTCTCAAAACTGGGTGACTGGGCAACAAAATGGCAGATGAAACTTAATGTCGATAAATGCGAAGTAATGCACATTGGAAAGCATAATCCCAACTATACATATAAAATGGTGGGGTCTAAATTAGCTGTTACCACTCAAGAAAGAGATCTTGGAATCATTGTGGATAATTCTCTGAAAATATCCGCTCAATGTGCAGCGGCAGTCAAAAAAGTTAACAGAATACTGGGAATAATTGAGAAAGGGATAGATAATAGGACAGAAAATATCATGTTGCCTCTATATAAATCCATGGTATGCTCACATCTTGAATACTGTGTGCGCAGATGTGGTCACCCCATCTCAAAAAAGATATATTTGAATTGGAAAAAGTTCAGAATTTTAAGGGCAACAAAAACGATTAAGAGTATGGAATGGCTGCCATATGAGGAGAGATTAATAAATCTGGTACTTTTCAGCTTGGAAAAGAGACTGCTAAGGGGAGATATGATTGAGATCTATAAAATCATGACTGGTGTAGAGAAAGTAGATAAGGAAGTGTTGTTTACTACTTTTCATAACACAAGAACTAGAGGTCACCAAATTAAATTAATAGGCAGCAGGTTTAAAACATAAAAGGAAGTATTTCTTCACACAACGCACAGTCAACCTGTGGAACTCCTTGTCAGAGGATGTTGTGAAGACCAAGACCGTAACAGGGTTCAAAAAAGAACTAGAGAAATTCATGGAGGATAGGTCCATCAGTGGCATCCCTAGCCTCTGTTTGGTGATTACCTGTTCTGTTCATTCCCTCTGGGGCACTTGGCATTGGCCACTGTCAGAAGACAGGATACTGGGCTAGATGGACCTTTGGTCTGATCCAGTAGGGCCATTCTTATGTTCTTATGAAATACTCTTTGTAGGATTTATTGAGAGAATAAAAGTCAGTAAATCAGAAACAGGACAAACACTGTTGACCCTGCCTTGCCTGCTTCGGAATTGTGTTTTTGGGGTTCTGGAATAAAGAATTAGAGGCCTCTGCAGTATACACCCTGCATCAGTTGGATCTTCAAAAAGAAGCACAGTACAGAAAAGTTGGGGTGGGAAAATTAGAGCAGCCAGGATGATCCGGCAGGGCAGTTATTTCTCTCTTCATCGCATTCCAGAGGAAAGATGAACACAGGAGCTGAGCACTGAGACTGCAAAGGAAGAATTACTGAAGCCAAGCTTAAATCCCACTCTGGGTAGAAAGCACATAGCTTGGCCACTTAGCTAGCCAATGTGCAGGATGCTGTGCAGCTTCATTGAATACCAAGCAGCCATGGGAGCCATTTGGGTGTGTTAAAGGTCAGCTGCCCCAGAGCATTGTGTGTGTATGAGTGAGCTAAATTCAGGATAGCACCTTTAGCACTTGTCAGATCTTGACCTGTTTCATTGACCACAGAGATGAAATATGACATCCTGAGATGGTGGGGGGTTGATTTTGGACTTTTTTTGCATTTCCTGGCAAGTTCACAGCCAGCTGGAGGCAGTTAGGGTTTAACTGCCTCTGCCTTGAAAATAGGACAAGCTGTACGTTTCTGGGATCACTAATGGCTGAAGGAAGGAGCTGGTCTCTAAGCCACCCTTCCTGCAGTGAATTTGTTTCCTTGGTGAGTGAACATTCAGTGGTGAGTAGCTACACAAATCCTAGGCTACAGCTTCACTTTTTTGTATCATCTCTTGCATTTTCTCTTCTTAAGGCAGAGATACACACACTGACTGTAGACTGTCTTGCTAAGGAAAATAACAAAGCACCGCCAGCCTGCCGCCCTCCAGTGTTTTTATTTGCATAGGTCTAGGAGGGTTACAAACAAGAGTTCCATGCACCAGGCGCTGATAGACAGGGTACATGAGAGGGAGAGAAAGCTTGGTTTTGATCGAGCGGGGAGCTCGGTGCATATATATGTAGGTGTGTATTATTGTAGGCAGTGTTGTTGTAGCTGTGTTCATCCCAGGATATTAGACGGACAAGGTTGGTGAGGTAATATCTATCTATTGGACTAACTTCTGTTGGTGAGAGAGGCATTGTCTACACTGGAACCTGAATGACAAAACTTTTGTTGTTCAGGGGTGTGAAAAAACACACACCCCTAAACCCCCCAAATGACAAAAGCTTTGCTGATGAAAAGTGCTGGTGTGAACAGTGCTCCTGCCGACAAAGCTACTGCTGCTCTTCGGGGGTGGAAGCTTTTGTTGGCAGGAAAGCTTTTGTTGGCAGGCACAGCTGTGTCACTAAAGGTGCATAGTGTAGACGTAAACAGAGACAAGCTTTCGAGCTTACACAGAGCTCTTCTTCAGATCTGGGAAAGGTCTTCTTCGGCTATCCCTCGATGCGAGGATGATGTCTGCCAAGGGGGTTCATTGCTGAGTTTTTAAGTTGCTGAGGAGCCCATTTCTTGCCCTGTAGATTTTCCCACAGAAGTGACAGGTGTAATCTTGAAGGAGACATAATTGTTGGCTGGAGTGTAGTGCCCTTTCTTTCCTCCTTTGTTGCTTCTCTGTCTCATGAGCCTGTTTGCTCTCCTCAAAGTGAGCTTTCGGAGTAGCAGCCGTGTTAGTCTATATCCGCAAAAAGAAAAGGAGGACGTGTGGCACTTTAGAGACTAAGGTGCCACACGTCCTCCTTTTCTTTTTTCAAAGTGAGCTGTGGCTTGGTGCATGAGAGTTACAGCTAAATACAAAAAGAAAAGGAGTACTTGTGGCACCTTAGAGACTAACCAATTTATTTGAGCATGAGCTTTCGTGAGCTACAGCTCAATTGGTTAGTCTCTAAGGTGCCACAAGTACTCCTTTTCTTTTTGCGAATACAGACTAACACAGCTAAATACAATGTCTTCTGCAGTTTCCACAGTATGCATCCGATGAAGTGAGCTGTAGCTCACGAAAGCTTATGCTCAAATAAATTGGTTAGTCTCTAAGGTGCCACAAGTACTCCTTTTCTTTTAGCTAAATACAAGGTGGAACAGATCGTTTAGCATAATTAGTTAACACATAGTTCAAGGGACTATTCAAGGTGATGTGGCCCATTAACACCCTTCCAGTGATAGGAAGGCAGGGAAGGGGAGAGGGGGAAAAAGCATCTGGTGGGGATCGTTTTCATCTGCCATAAATCCAACGTCTCTATTCAGTCCATGATTTTTAGTGTCTAGCAAAGTTATGAATTTAAGCTTATATGAAAAATGTTTAAGTTTAAGCTTAAATAAAAGAAGTTGGTCCAGTAAAAGATATTCCCTTACCCACCCACCTTGTCTCTATATTATTATTATTTTATTACATTAAAATTAATAATATTTTAATTTGACTGTTACACATCACAGAAGTTGTGTGTGTGGGGAGGGGGATAGCCGTACTGTGAGACACTAATGTAGCTCAGGTTTCAGAGTAGCAGCCGTGTTAGTCTGTATCCGCAAAAAGAAAAGGAGGACTTGTGGCACCTTAGAGACTAACAAATTTATTTGAGCATCAGCTTTCGTGAGCTACAGCTCACTTCATCAGATGCATTCAGTGGAAAATACAGTGGGGAGATTTATATACACAGAGAACATGAAACACAGGGTGTTACCATACACACTGTAACGAGAGTGATCAGGTAAGGTGAGCTATTATCAGCAGGAGGGCGGGGGGGAGGACGGGACGGAACGGACCTTTTGTAGTGATAATCAAGGTGGGCCATTTCCAGCAGTTGACAAGAACGTCTGAGGAACAGTGTGTGTGGGGGGGGGGGGGATAAACACGGGGAAATAGTTTTGCTTTGTGTAATGACACATCCACTCCCAGTCTTTATTCAAGCCTAAGTTAATTGTATCCAGTTTGCAAATTAATTCCAATTCAGCAGTCTCTCTCTGGAGTCTGTTTTTGAAGTTTTTTTGTTGAAGAATTGCCACTTTTAGGTCTGTAATCGAATGACCAAAGAGATTGAAGTGTTCTCCGACTGGTTTTTGAATGTTATAATTCTTGACATCTGATTTGTGTCCATTTATTCATTTACATAGAGACTGTCCAGTTTGCCCAATGTACATGGCAGAGGGGCATTGCTGGCACATGATGGCATATATCACACTGGTAGATGTGCAGGTGAACGAGCCTCTGATAGTGTGGCTGATGTGATTAGGCCCCATGATGGTGTCCCCTGAATAGATATGTGGACACAGTTGGCAACGGGCTTTGTTGGAAGGATAGGTTCCTGGGTTAGTGGCTCTGTTGTGTGGTGTGTGGTTGCTGGTGAGTATTTGCTTCAGGTTGGGGGGCTATCTGTAGGCAAGGACTGGCCTCTCTCCCAAGATCTGTGAGAGTGATGGGTCGTCCTTCAGGATAGGTTGTAGATCCTTGATGATGCGTTGGAGAGGTTTTAGTTGGGGGCTGAAGGTGAAGGCTAGTGGCGTTCTGTTATTTTCTTTGTTGGGCCTGTCCTTTAGTAGGTGACTTCTGGGTACTCTTCTGGCTCTGTCAATCTGTTTCTTCACTTCAGCAGGTGGGTACTGTAGTTGTAAGAATGCTTGATAGAGATCTTGTAGGTGTTTATCTCTGTCTGAGGGGTTGGAGCAAATGCGGTTGTATCATAGAGCTTGGCTGTAGACAATGGATTGTGTGGTGTGGTCTGGATGAAAGCTGGAGGCATATAGGTAAGTATAGCGGTCACCAGGTTTCCGGTATAGGGCGGTGTTTATGTGACCATCTCTTATTAGCACCGTAGTGTCCAGGAAGTGGATCTCTTGTGTGGACTGGTCCAGGCTGAGGTTGATGGTGGGATGGAAATTGTTGAAATGATGGTGGCATTCCTTAAGGGCTTCTTTTCTATGGGTCCAGATGATGAAGATATCATCAATATAGCGCAAGTAGAGTTGGGGCATTAGGGGACGAGAGCTGAGGAAGCGTTGTTCTAAGTCAGCCATAAAAATGTTGGCATACTGTGGGGCCATGCGGGTACCCACAGCAGTGCCGCTCAGTCTACCTAGTTTATCCAAGAGAAGGTTAAGAGGTGACTTGGCTACAATCTGTAAGAACCTGGGGAGAAGATATCTGAGAGTAGGAGGGTTGTTTCATCTGGCAGACAAAGGGACTAGAAACACCAATAACTGGAAGTTGAAATTAGACAAATGTAGGCTAGAAATAAGAGGTAATTAACCACTAGAACAACTTACCAGGGAAGTGGATTCTAAAGACATCTTTCTAAAAGATCTGCTCTAGCCCAACTGGAAGTTGTGGACTAGCTGCAGGAATCACCTTATGAAATTTGTGGCATGTGCTCCGAAGGAGGTCGGACTAGATGATCATAATGGTCCCTTCTGGCCTAAAAATCCAGGGCAGAAATAATTAAGGGTTAAATATACAGTCATAGCTGAACGTATGGGGTTACCTGTGACAGTCATAGCTGAACGTATTTAGCTAATGGAAATATAATTTATTTTCTGGGACCAGCTGCATTGACTGGTGCAGTGTCCCAGGGAGAACTGAAATGGATTTCCATGCCTGAATGGAGATGATTCTGCCTGTTTTTCTAAGGGAGTGATAATATGTGGGAAGGAGCTGAGCCAAGGCTGTCTTGTAACTAAAAGGTTAAATTAATCTTTGGTGTACCTCTGGTGAGGTAAATTTGACCCCAGATCCCCTTTATTCCCTGCTGTCACTGCTTAGGAAAAGGCAGGTGATAGATAAATCTCCTAGGCTGTTTGTTTCCTGGGACAGGTCTACACTTAAAACACTGCATTGGCACAGCTGCAGCGCTCAAGTGAAGACGCTCCTATGCCAGTGGGAGAGCTTCTCCTGTCAGCATAGTTAATCCACCTCCATGAGAGGCGGTAGCTGTGTTGTGGTGAGAAGCTCTCTTGCTGACATAGAGCTGTCTACACCAGGGTTAAGCTGGTGTAACTGTCGCTCAGGGCTGTGGATTTTTCACACCCCTGAGCGATGCAGTTACACCAATATAAGTCTGTAGAGCAGACCAGACCTTGATCACTGTAGTTCCTTAGAGAACAGCAGGTGTGCTCATCAAACAGCCCATTGCAAAGGTGCAGATCTCCCTGCTGTTTGCTTTCAGGGGCAAAGGGAAGTAACAATGGTTGCTACTTTCTAAGTCCTTGTCTAGGTTGGGATTTCAGGTGTGATGTTAGCCTGTGTTAATGTGTGCTAATTAGGGCTATATCTTCACTGCTGTAAAAGGTGTGTTTTTGAGTGAGATACTGAACATGCCAGAACCATCTCCCTGTAAATCCTACTACAGGCAGGGCTCTGTAGATTTTACTGCAGGCATGGGCAGCAGGTATAATAGGCCAGGGAAGGCTTAGCCTTCCCTAGCTCAGCTGCCACCAACCCGCTGCCGGACACCTGGGCCGTGCTGCCCCGCCCCTTCTCCAAGGGCCCCACCAACTGCTGCTGCTGCCTGCCATGCCTGGTAAGTCTTCCTCCACTCCAGCCCTCCACTCTTTGAAGGTCCCTGCTGCTCGCCGTGTCCCTCCTCCTCGGGGTGGGGGAGTGAGGAAAGATGTGGTGAGCCAGCGGCAGGTGGACGGGGGGCAGGCATGTCTGGCAGGGGAATGAGGAGTTGAGCGAGCAGGCGGGGGAGGGGGGCGTCTGGTGGGGGAATGAGGAGGTGAGCAAGCAGGTGGGGGAGCGGGGTGCTTGGGCAGAAGGGTATAGTGGGAGGTATAGTGTTGACCTTGCCTAGATAGACTGTGGTTAAAAACTTCCAAGCTTTGTCTCCAGTAACGATTTTACAGTGAGATAGCTAATGTACGTTGTTTATCTTGTGTAATCCCCCTGCCTCCCACCCCCACTTTTTTGGCAGTGAAGACATGGACTAACGTATGTAAATTTAGGGTAGATAAAGCACACTGTTTGTCACATGTTAAATTGGTCTAGTTAAAGTCATGAAAGCGCCTAGCCAATATGTGTCCTGGGATTAAGAAGATAAAGACTCAGACCAGTGTAGCTGGTGGAAACAATGGATTCAGCTTTCAAAGCTTCTCCTTCTACCTCTAGCTCATCTGTCCAGGGCCTGGCATTATGGAGGAGAATAGCCAAATACTACATGTTTAGTCAGGTTGTTTGTTAATTTCCCATGTCCTGTGATAGGTAACATGGTTTGAGAAAGGTGACTATAAATCAAGCTGCATACAACCTTGTACTAAGAAAACTGTAGCTGATTGGAGAGGTTTTCATAGAATCATAGAATATCAGGGTTGGAAGGGACCTCAGGAGGTCATCTAGTCCAACCCCCTGCTCAAAGCAGGACCGATACCCAATTAAATCATCCCAGCCAGGGCTTTGTCAAGCCTGACCTTAAAAGCTTCTAAGGAAGGAGATTCCACCACCTCCCTAGGTAACGCATCCCAGTGTTTCACCACCCTCCTAGTGAAAAAGTTTTTCCTAGTATCCAACCTAAACCTCCCCCACTGCAACTTGAGACCATTACTCCTTGTCCTGTCCTCTTCCACCACTGAGAATAGTCTAGAACCATCCTCTCTGGAACCACCTCTCAGGTAGTTGAAAGCAGCTATCAAATCCCCCCTCACTCTTCTCTTCTGCAGACTAAACAATCCCAGTTCCCTCAGCCTCTCCTCATAAGTCATGTGTTCCAGACCCCTAATCATTTTTGTTGCCCTTCGCTGGACTCTCTCCAATTTATCCACATCCTTAGTGTGGGGCCAAAAACTGGACACAGTACTCCAGATGAGGCCTCACCAATGTTGAATAGAGGGGAACGAACACGTCCCTCGATCTGCTGGCAATGTCCCTACTTATACATCCCAAAATGCCATTGGCCTTCTTGGCAACAAGGGCACACTGTTGACTCATATCCAGCTTCTCGTCCACTGTAACCCCTAGGTCCTTTTCTGCAGAACTGCTGCCTAGCCATTCAGCCCCTAGTCTGTAGCGGTGCATGGGATTCTTCCGTCCTAAGTGCAGGACTCTGCACTTGTCCTTGTTGAACTTCATCAGATTTCTTTTGGCCCAATCCTCTAATTTGTCTAGGTCCCTCTGTATCCTATCCCTACCCTCCAGCATATTTACCTCCCAGTTTAGTTTCAACTGAAGTTTCTAACCCTAGAAGGAGGAATTGTTTTACAAATGTTATTTTCCAAAGTTCAGCCTGGTTCCTCAATCATAAGGCAGCCTGGATGCCTTATATGCCTTTGCTTGGCTCTAAATGTTGCACACAGGTTATGTATTGTTTATAGTGTACTAGTTCATTTGTTTCTTCACAGATTTAAAACAGCAGCAACGGCTGCTCCTTTTAGAATTACGTGGGGTTGAATGGTCCCTCTGCACTTACCACCTTCAGAGGTATCACAGGAGTGCTGTTCTTGAAGGTACCTGTCCTGCTAGTGCTTTCCCATATCTGTCTATTTCATTTGTACCGCGCTCTCATACTTGACTCAGACTACATGCCATATAGGATTTGCTGTTGGGTGATGGTTAACGCATATTAACCTGCTCTGAGCTAATACTTTCTTCCCGTATGTTTCAGTCCCATCTTGGGATTTAGGGTTAGAGGTTCCTGTGGTTATCAGAGTGTTTGACATGACGGTGTTTTGCTTGTATCACTGGGTGCGATGTTTGGTGCAATGGACAGGGCTTGGGTTCCGAGTAAGTGTTTCCAAGTTTGGCATTTGATTTTTTTTTATTTGTCCAATCGTACGTAGGGGGCAGGTTTCCTGGAGGTACAGAGTAATTAAATTGACCTCCTCTGTTACTAGCTTGTGCCATCAGGGTCCTTCCCTGGGGTGGTGGGACTGGGGTGTTGGTGGAGTGGATTGGAGGCATATTTAAGTGTTGTTGTAACTTTTCACCGTATTATTAGTCCTAGTGAACTGTTACTGCCTCAGTTACGTCATTTTTTAACACAGAACAAAAGCCTGCTCCCAGCCTGCTGCATCTTGACCAGAAAAGCAAATTCTGTCCCTGCTCCACTGGCCTCTGCAATGCTAAGTGCTAGGGTTGTTGTTTTGTGATACTGCAGTTGGAGAAGGTGTAATAAACAGGAGCTGCACACAACTGCTGTGAGTATGTTCATGACACTGGGTGAGCTCTGGGACAGTCAGCTGGGTTTATGGGTTTGCAAGGCCGCTAACAGCCCCGCATTGAAATCTCCTTGTTTGCTTGGTGATGCCTATTCAAAATTATAGTGATAATTATTACAGTTAACAATGTCCACTGATTGTGTCTGTCCATCCATATCGAAGCATGGAACCAGCAAGCCGTGTGCCCATCATCACCTGATCATTATGTTTGTTTGTTGCACCCTTTTCTCCCCTCCTTTTGTCTGCTGCTCTTTAGCTTGTGAGCCCTTCGGGGCATGGACTGGGTTTGTCCCTGTTTGTGCAGCACTGGTGCACTCTGAGCACTCCTGCAATAGACCTGATTGTGGTGAGAAGCCGTGCCAGGGCCAGCTGGGCTGGGGATCAGTAGGCTAAACCACTTACGAAAGGTTTTGGTGCTGCTCCACCCTCCCTCTTGTGTGTGTAAGTATCACTGGAAACTGCCCCTCCCCTGTCTGTGTCCCTGTTTGTCTGGCTTTCCCTCTCTGTCATCGGGATCCAGAATTTTCCCTGCTAAGGCTCTGATGCTTGGTGCTTGGTGTGATGCAGAGCAGAGAAGCAGTTTCCCTTTGCTCATGACTTAATCCTGCTGGCAGCATTTGCTGCTGCTCTCTCATGCTCCGAGCTGGGGCGCTGTGCTAGCTGTCCACATGCTCTGCATTCAAGGGCCCATTCTGATGCCCGTCTCTTCCAAGCTATTTGGTCTGTAGCTCACGAAAGCTCATGCTCAAATAAATTGCAAAAAGAAAAGGAGTACTTGTGGCACCTTAGAGACTAACCAATTTATTTGAGCATGAGCTTTCGTGAGCTACAGCTCACTTCATCAGATGCATACCGTGGAAACTGCAGCAGACTTTATATACACACAGAGAGTATGAAACAATACCTCCTCCCACCCCACTGTCCTGCTGGTAATAGCTTATCTAAAGTGATCATCAGGTGGGCCATTTCCAGCACAAATCCAGGTTTTCTCACCCTCCACCCCCCCACACAAATTCACTCTCCTGCTGGTGCTAGCCCATCCAAAGTGACAACTCTTTACATAATCAAGTCGGGCTATTTCCTGCATAAATCCAGGTTTTCTCACATCCCCCCCCACCCCCATACACACACAAACTCACTCTCCTGCTGGTAATAGCTCATCTAAACTGACCACTCTCCAAGTTTAAATCCAAGTTAAACCAGAACATCTGGGGGGGGGGGGTAGGAAAAAACAAAAGGAAACAGGCTACCTTGCATAATGACTTAGCCACTCCCAGTCTCTATTTAAGCCTAAATTAATAGTATCCAATTTGCAAATGAATTCCAATTCAGCAGTTTCTCGCTGGAGTCTGGATTTGAAGTTTTTTTGTTTTAAGATAGCGACCTTCATGTCTGTGATTGCGTGACCAGAGAGATTGAAGTGTTCTCCGACTGGTTTATGAATGTTATAATTCTTGACATCTGATTTGTGTCCATTTATTCTTTTACGTAGAGACTGTCCAGTCCACAAACCTGGATTTGTGCTGGAAATGGCCCACCTGATGATCACTTTAGATAAGCTATTACCAGCAGGACAGTGGGGTGGGAGGAGGTATTGTTTCATATTCTCTGTGTATATATAAAGTCTGCTGCAGTTTCCACGGTATGCATCTGATGAAGTGAGCTGTAGCTCACGAAAGCTCATGCTCAAATAAATTGGTTAGTCTCTAAGGTGCCACAAGTACTCCTTTTCTTTTTGCGAATACAGACTAACATGGCTGTTACTGTGAATCAAATAAATTGGTTAGTCTCTAAGGTGCCACAAGTCCTCCTTTTCTTTTTGCGAATGCAGACGAACACGGCTGTTGGTCTGGAATTGTTGCTCGAGAGCAGTACAGCCACAGGGACTTGTAAGTAGAAATTAAAAGGAAAAGGAAGAATGTGGAGCAGTATGTTTCTTGTTGGGTAGCCAAGTTCCCCTCAGGGATTCAGGATTTAAATGCTGACTGACATGGCATTTGAATTCTTGTCTTGCAAAGGCCACTGATACCACAGAGGCTCCACAGTGTAATCGCTCCTCTGTCTCTGAGGCCTTCAGACGCCTTCTATTACAGCCCTGCATTTAAAAATAGAAGGGAAATGAGGCAAAATTATAAACTAGCTATAATAAAATTAGGGCTTGTGTGAAAGCGTGTTGCCAGTGCAGGGCTTTGGGGCAGTAGAATGCTGCCAGAAAGCCACTGGGTGCTGGCAGCATTTGTGTATTTACTGGCTAGTACGTTTAGAACTGAATTGGGCCTTTTATTGTAGCTATAATATTCCCCTCTTCTGGGTGTGAAGAAATGAAAGGAACTGGGGTAGGAAGAAAAGATTGTTTATTACCTGACCTCTCCCCAGGGAGAAAAATGGAAACAAAAGCTCACATGGCTCGAGTTTGGCTGAGAGAGAGAGTTTCCGACAGAGAGAGCGTGATTAAAGAGGAGGAGAGGGAAGCCAGGCAGACACAGCATCCAGATGCCAGGATAGTGCATCTGTCCCTTCAGGCTGGCCTGCGGGCTGGGAATAGATAGCCTCATACCTGTATTGCCTTGTAATGTGCAGCACCTTGGAGGAGGCCTGTCATTCTCAGTCTGGTTTTGCCCTAGAAGCAACTATTTTCAAGGGAAAAAGGTTAGAGAACAAGCTGGAGTTAAGTGTTCTCTTGTTGCTAATTATGCATCACTGTGATCACAGGCTGCCACGCCAACATGTCTTCCTTTACATTTTTGATTCTCAGCGACCTCTGCACCAGATGGACATGTTTCCATGACCAGGCTGACATTGTAGAGTCTGATGTCACAAGCCTGCTTGCTTTGGACTGTTGCTGAGCCAGAGAGAGCCTGAACTCCCTAGGGTGGCAACTGGAGGTGGGCTTGTTTGTTCTGAGCCTGCTGGATACTGAAGCAAGTTTATCTGCAGTGTGTGTCTTTTGAAGACAATGAATGTGCTTGGGGGTTTAATTGCTAAAAATATTGCAAGAGCATCTTATCTTAGACTAAGTGGTTCCCCGTTGCTTTCCTGTGAAATAAACCACCACAAAAAGGTCATCACTACCAATCTGGCTAAATATTCTGACAGGTTTCAGAGGAACAGCCGTGTTAGTCTGTATTCGCAAAAAGAAAAGGAGTACTTGTGGCACCTTAGAGACTAACCAATTTATAAATTGGTTAGTCTCTAAGGTGCCACAAGTACTCCTTTTCTTTTTGCTAAATATTCTGTTACACTTTTTTGAACAGCCCTAAAGTATGCAGTAGATTTCGACATGTTGAGCTGACAGAGTCTGCTCTGGGTTCTGGAGGGGAATTGGGATTAGACACAGCTTTTCTGGTACAAGCAGAATGAAATACAAGATCTCAAATTTAGAAGAATCATTTTGGAAGGGTTTTGTTGCAGTCAAGCAAACAGTATTACAGTCTTCATCCCCCCGGAGGTTTGATCTCTCCCCTACATTGTTACATGATCATGTTGGACATGGATCATTTCGGAAGGATGGCAAGTATAATGAATGACACACCAGACAAACAAATTGGAATTTGGCAGCCCTCTAATTGATTTCATTGAGTTACAAAGTTTTGGGGAATAAAGGCCCCATTCTGAACAGAGCCTCCAGTCATTCAGTTCATGTGCATAATCACAGCAAATCTTGATAGTCTTGTGTTTTCCTTGTGCCCCAGTGAGTTTCTGTGCCATGCGCCAAATGCCCTGGGTAACTGAGAAGGAATTATGAGGCACTCTAATGATTTGCTTATTTTGGAGCTTCCATTCAGTCCCTTGTATGCAGCTCTGGAGTTTGCCCTCTCTGGAACCATTTGGGCCTTTTCTCAGTGCCTACGGCGTGACTTGCCCTGGTAACTGGCTCCATTCGGATCGGGGGCAAGTTATTTATTTTACTCCCTTTGGACAGATTTTCTGTAGTGTGAAGTTTTTTCTACTTTGATTTGCCAAAATTAGATTCTTGGATAATAGAAGTGGACTTGCCAAGGAGCTGGTGGGGAAATTCAGCTGCTTTATTCTTGGCACCCACAACTTAGGTTACATCAATAGTCATTAATAGCAAAGTTAGGCAATAAAGCGCTCTCTGGGTTTTAGCAGTGGAGCAAAGAGGCTAAATATCCAGTAGGTGGTGAAACTGTTTTAACAGAGAAGCACCACTCCCCTGGCCAGAAACCTCTGCAGTGTCCCTCTCTGACTGCGGTGGGGCAGCAGGCACATGTGGCCTGATAGGGAAGAGCCACTTGGGGATAGTGAGGAGCTGCAGGACCGAACAAGCCAGATGAGTTTCACCTGCAGGAACTCCAGTTGTTACCTTTCCACAGAGAGGGATTCTATTAGCTGTAATACTGCTGACTTTTGATGCGCATACCAGGAGGCAGTTTGCTTTGTAGTAGTCTCCAAGAACAGGGCACTGCACCGGTGAATGGCTGCTCACAGAACTGGATCATTTCTCTGATCCATGTGCATCACCACACAGGAATACAGCTATGTGGCTGGATTCTAGGGGGTTTTCATTGCTGACCGCTGATTAATACCCCTCAGAACAATCCCTTCTGTCCAGCTGTTATCAGCACATCCTCTGACTGAATATTCTTATCCATTTGGAGCAGTTTGTAAAACATGCTTATCACTTCTGTGTGTGAGAGAGAAGCTGTGCACTTTGGCCTGTGACCCTGGCTCAGGGCTTAGCTTTGTTTTTGACTGATACGATTTTTTGGGAGGGTGTAGAATTCCCAGAGAGATGCAGAGAACTGGTCTCTGATGGAACAGCTTCTGCAAAAGTGGTTAATTCAGAAATGCTACAGGATGTTTGTCAGCAAGTAGTGAAGGAAGGTGCTGGCACTGGTGGGCCTCTGCTATGGTGCTGGCCATTAACTAAGCATTAACTAAGCTGGGCAATAACTAAGCTCTAGTTTGAATTTTCAAACCTTCGTGACTCAGCAGCATGCCCCCTGAAGCATGGGTGAGAAGCTGGGGCGGTGGGAGTGCACTTGGCTTAACAGTGAAATCTTCAGTGAGCTTAAACTCAGAAAGGAAGCTTACAAGAAGTTGAAATTTGGACAGACGACTAGGGAGGAGTATAAAGATATTGCTCGAGCATGCAGGGGTGTAACCAGGAAGGCCAAGGCACAATTGGAGTTGCAGCTAGCAAGGGATGTGAAGGGTAACAAGAAGGGTTTCTACAGGTATTTTAGCAACAAGAAGAAGGTTAGGAAAAGTGTGGGACCCTTACTGAATGTGGGAGGCAACCTAGTGACAGATGATGTGGAACAAGCTGAAGTACTCAATGCATTTTTTGCCTCGGTCTTCACAGACAAGGTCAGCTCCCAGATTGCTGCACTGGGCAGCACAGTATGGGGAGGAGGTGAGCAGTCCTCAGTGGTGAAAGAACAGGTTAAGGACCATTTAGAAAAGCTGGATGTGCACAAGTCCATGGGTCCAGATCTAATGCATGCAAGGGTTCTGAGGGAGTTAGCTGATGTGATTGCAGAGCCATTAGCCATTATCTTTGAAAATTCTAGGCGATCGGGGGAGGTCCTGGAGGATTGGAAAAAGGCAAATATAGTGCCCATATTTTAAAAAAGGGAAGAAAGAGAACCCAGGGAACTACAGACCGGTCAGCCTCCCTTCAGTCCCCGGCAAAATCATTGAGCAGGTCCTCAAGGAATCCATTTTGAAGCACTTGGAGGAGAAGAAGGTGATCAGGAACAGTCAACATGGATTCACGTAGGGCAAGTCATGCCTGACCAACCTGATTGCCCTCTATGATGAGATAACTGGCTCTGTGGATGTGATATAGCTTGACTTTAGCAAAGCTTTTGATACAGTCTGCCACAGTATTCTTGCCAGCAAGTTAAAAAAGTGTGGATTGGATGTATGGACTATAAGGTAGATAGAAAGCTGGCTAGATTGTCGGGCTCAACAGGTAGTGATCAACGGCTCGATGTCTAGTTGGCAGCCGGTATCAAGCGGAGTGTCCCAGGGGTTGGTCTTGGGGCCAGTTTTGTTCAACATCTTTATCAATGATCCGGATGATGGGATTGATTGAACCCTCAGCAAGTTCGCGGATGACACTAAGCTGAGGGGGGAGAGGTAGATACTCTGGAGGGTAGGATAGGGTCCAGAGTGACCTAGAAAATTGGAGGATTGGGCCAAAAGAAATCTGATAAAGTTCAGCAAGGACAAGTGCAGAGTCTTGCACTTAGGAAGGAAGAATCCCATGCACTGCTATAGGCTGGGGACCGACTGGCTAAGCAGCAGTTCTGCAGAAAAGGACCTGGGGATTACAAGGGATGAGAAGCTGGGTATGAGTCAGCAGTATGCCCTCATTGCCAAGAAGGCCAATGGCATATTGGGCTGCATTAGTAGGAGCATTGCCAGCAGATCAAGGGAAATTAGTCCCCTCTATTCGTCACTGGTGAGGCCACACCTGGAGTATTGCTTCCAGTTTTGGTCTCCCCACTACAGAAGGGATGTGGACAAATTGGAGAGAGTCCAGCGAAGGGCAACAAAAATGATTAGGGGTCTGGAACACATGACTTATGAGGAGAGGCTGAGGGAACTGGGGTTATTTAGTCTGCGGAAGAGAAGAATGAGGCGGGATTTGATAGCTGCTTTCAACTACCTGAAGGGCGTTCCAAAGAGGATGGAGTTCGGCTGTTCTCAGTGGTAGCAGATGACAGAACAAGGAGCAATGGTCTCAAGTTGCAGTGGGGGAGATTTAGGTTGGATATTAGGAAAAGGTTTTTCACTAGGAGGGTGGTGAAACACTGGAATGCGTTACCTAGGGAGGTGGTGGAATCTCCATCCATAGAGGTTTTTAAGGTCAGGCTTGACAAAGGCCTGGCTGGGATGATTTAGTTGGGGATTGGTCCTGCTTTGGGCAAGGGATTGAACTAGATGACCTCCTGAGGTCTCTTCCAACCCTGATATTCTATGGTTCTATGAAATGAGCCTTTGTTTTTCACCAGCTCTATTGCTCTTGTTCATTTGTGCAAAAGCAGGGCAGAGGTCATTGCATGCTGTTATAGTCCACTGCAGAGTGCACTGGACTCCCTCAGGCCTGAGAGAGTGAGCGATGCCCACTCCTTAAGGGCAGTTTTCTCTGTGCCCCTTTGCAATGCTGACAGTGATGATAGTGTAAGGATTTTCCCTATCACCCTGTGTGTTCTATCTCCAAACCCCGGGCCTTGGTGGAATTGAAACAGAGAATAAAGCCCGCTGCAGCCTCTGTCTTTGCAAACCCATAGTGCAGTGTAGGAGGTTTCCTCTACAAGTGGTATTCTTGTGTATTTTGTGCAAGTTGTCATTAGATTTAACAGTCCAAGATGCTGTTGTACAATAAATAATCCTGGATTGTCAAACACTTTTTCTTGTTGTTCCTTGGGGAGCAGCCCCAAAATGTGTTTCAAATGCCAGAATTTGTGTAATTTACAGTCAGTGACTATTATACACAAGTAGGAAACATGGTATCTTCTGGTCTCTGATGGAACAGATGTTCAAAAGCAAACCACATGTCTGAAAATAGGAGTCCCTCTCCTGAGTGGTGGGAGATAATTTATCCAGAGAACAAAACTTGCCTCAGATAGTTCATGTGGCAGCAAAATTCTTATATCATTTGCAAGATTTTCAGAATGGAGTGGCAATGGGAACACTCACAAAACTGCACACATGCCTGTTGAATCAACATGCTCCCACTGTTTACATGGACCAGTGTTCAGTTTCGTAAAACTATCATCACAGTTGAACCCACCTTTTTGACATGCTCAGCAGATGTGCTCCAGATTAAATGGGCCATGGAAACTGACCTCCCCTGTCCCACAGATCCATGCCTCAGGGGTTGAGGCATGGACATGAATAACTGGGGAGGAAGGCTAAATTGCTGATGTCTGTGCTGCTCTGTTGGTAAAGAGAGGCTCAGGATCTCCAAGGCTGTCAATCTGGCATCTTCTCACACACACAGTAGTTTGTAGAGAAGTTCCGTGAAAGACTGTGCTCAAAGCAGAGTGCTTAGGGAACTTGCAGCATCCATAGGGCTGCTCCTGGTCATTCCGTCTGGGTGACTGGGAACTTTGTGTGCATAGGAGACCAGTACAGAGACACTTTGAAGTGAATGGGAAAAGATCAAAGAAACAAACTGGATAAAGAACATATTATTTTGAAGGATCCATTAATTTAGGCCTGCTGCAGTGTGGAAATTTCTCTTTTTCTAGTTTAGTGGCTCAGAACTATTGTTTGCATAAAATTCCTAATTTACGAAGTCAGTAGCTGGGCTAAATAAACATTTGTGTCAGATATAAATGACTGCAAGGGAGTGTTAGCTATTGTAAGAGTCAAAGCCATACAACTCTCATTGAGTAATAAACAGCAGTTGCAGGGGCTTCTCTGCTTGAACTGGTGACCTCTGGTTTTGCTTTGCCAAATGTTGTAATGCTTTGCAGAAAGTTTTAACCCTAATGTTCCCACCTGCTGCTCTCCTTCCCTGTTCCCCTTGTACTACATCTGCTTCTTGGGGTTATAAAAAAACATAGGCTGCTAAAGCCCAAGTTGGTGTCATCCTCCACCGAAGCATCTTCTGTGGAGCACTTGGTGCTCAAAGTCACTGACTGAATGTAATCGAACCTCCTGGCCAGAGTCAGGGTTCTGGTGCTCAGCTACAGTATAAAATGGTTGTTTAGTGGCTTAGCGTATTCTCTTCCATCCAGGCTTTTCCCACCTTTCTGTAGGAAACAGTCTGGTGTCATCATGGGGCAGTACTCAGGCCCATTACTGATTATTAAGGCAGTGATTTAGTCATGGAAGTCACGGAATCCATGACTTGAAAAGACCTCTCTGACTTCAACCATCGCTGGCTGGGAGCTGCAGGCAGCAGGGAGCTACGGGAGCCCTTTGCAGTCCCGGGTGTCAGGGAGACCCCTGCTGCTCCGGGGTAGCACAGGGGAACCCCTGCAGCTCCAGGTGATTTCTGATGGCAGGGGAACCCCTGCAGCTCCAGGCCTCCACGGGAGGTATGGGGGACCCCCACAGCTTAGAGCCACCAGTGGAGGGGGACCCCAGCTCTGAGCCCCTTTCGGTGGTGGGGGTCCCTGAGGCACTCGGCCCCCACACAGCTGCCCAGGCTCCCCATTTAGTCAAGGATATTTTTAGTAAAAGTCAGGGACAGGTCACTGAATTTTTCATTATTGGCCGTTACCTCTGTCTGACTTTTACCAGAAGTATCCGTGACAAATCTTAGCCTTAGTGATTATTAGAGTTCTCTATTTTTAGCTTTGGGTGAAATGAGTTTAAAGGAGCAAAGTCACATTTTAGGACCAAAATGTAGTTGTTTTTGTTTTTAAAAAAGACTGGCTCTGGGCCAGGGATGAATGAGAAGCGGGGCTGGGATGGGGATGGATGAGAAGAATGTAAAGAGAAGAGGTTCTCACATCTCCCCCAGGAGTGTTTGCTTCACATTGTTTGCAGCCTTGGGTTCTTGCATGACAAAGAGTGGGTAAGGCCCTCTTTACCCATTTTCTCCCCTTTGCAAAGGTCTATTCAGTGCCTTGGTGTAGCTGGGCTAGTGGTTACCGCTGCTATTTAAGTACAGGTCAAGTAGACCTACTCTGATTACGCATAGGTGTCACAGTGCTTAAATGGTGGTGACAGCCTGCACTCTGCTTACACTGGCATGCTGAATGCTGTCAGCCCAAGAATGGTGGAAGCTCCCTAAAAGTGGGGGGCCACCAGTGCCCGAACTGTGGCCCCGCCCCTTCCCCCAAGTCCCTGCCCTGCACTGCCCCTTCTCCCGAAGGCCCTGTTCCCAGCAGCCTCTTCCCCCAAAGACTGCTCTCCCTGCTCGCTCCTCCCTACCCCTTCCCACTCATCGCTCGCCCTTACAGCTGGTAAAAAGTTGTGGGGCCATGCCCTCCTGGTCCCCCCTGTTCCGGTGCCCGTGTCAGCCCCAGAGCAGCTGAACCAGAGTTAGCAATAGTAAACATTTTTTTTAAAGTATCCCTAGTGTAGACATGAAGTGACTAGAAACTCACTGGTCTTGTCATTCTCCAAGTCAAACTAAAAACATGACCAAATTCATCCCTTATGGAAGTCCCTTGACTGTATTAGGGGATGCAAGTGGCCTGTCATATGGGGAGGAGGATGTGGAATCAGATGATCAGAACTGACAGTGATTAATAGCACAGGTGAAGAGTCTAAATCATTTAGTCTGGGATATTTCTTAAACAGTAAAAACCAAAGGCCCTGAAAGTTCTGTGTTTCTGTGAAAGGGCCCAACAGGCTGGGGGATCTTAGAATACAGCAATTTCAGTTCTGAAGGAAAGATCCCTGGCTCCCAACCCAGGAGGTGAGAGAGGGCACCTGAGCACCTTTCTCTGCAAAGGGCACTAGCACTGGGGAATGACAGGGGCACGTGCTGACATCAAAGTATTGTCAAGATCAAACATTGTCCAGGGATAATAGTCCATAGTCTGTGACAAAGATCACACTTGCTGGCAAGAGAATTAGTGAAATACAGCTGCTGTCTAACACGCATAATCTGTGTGTCTGAATTCAGACAGAGACTGTGAATTATGCAACTGTAAGAACATTCTCTGGGTACAGTATAGCCATGGGGACTTATTCATTTTTGTAATATATGCATAAATTCCAAGGCCGGAAGGGACCATTGTGATCTTCTAGTCTGACCTCCTGAATAATCCAAGCCAGAGAAATTCCTAGAGCTGATCTTTTAGAAAAACATCCAGTCTTGATTTTAAAATTGCCACTGATGGAGAATCCACCACAACCCTTGGTAAACTGTTTCAGTGCTTAATGCTTTAACCCTTGCTGCTAAAAATGTACGTCTTCTTTTGTCTAGCTTCAACTTCCAGCCATTGGATTGTGTTAGACCTTTGCCTGCTCAACTGAAGAGCCCATAATTAAATATTTATGCCACATGTGGATACTTATAGACTGTAATAGTCACCCCTTAATCTTCCCTTTATGAAGGTAAATAGATTGAGCTCCTTGAGACTATCACCATAAGGCAATGCTGGTACTTTTCCCAGCCCCTGTAAAGCAATATCTGAGCCAGCTTTGGCGTTCAGCTTCTAGCTTCCTACATTTTGCAAACTGTAGGTCCTTATGCTCCAGCTGTACAAGTCAAAGGTCAAGTTTAACCTTCTCCTTTCCAATAAAAGATGCAATAGGAAAGATAGGTCAGTGCCTTAGTACCAGAATCTGTAAATTCTGCAAAACCAGTGTGTCTCTGTCTCTTCCTGAAGAGAAGCAGAAATGCTTTCCAGGTGTCCTCCCTGCTGGGCTGCCTCTGCCAGGGTAACGTCTTTAACAAATAGCAAGGCTCCAGATATTTGGCCTTTCGTCTGAACCCCCAGTGTGTTTTCCTGTTCAGGGGAAGCTTATATTTTATTCATGTTCCTTGCCAGTCATGTCAGAAATACCTGCTCTGCTGAGTTAGATAAGGAAGGGGCTGGAGCACCGAGTCAAAGTTACAGATGCCACTGCCAGTGCTGCAGGACCGACTCACGTTGCACCTTCCCCAAAACGTGCTCTGTGAGCTGTGACTGCAGAATTCTGAGCCGTTCTTAGTAAGGACGATCCTGCAGACATTGGGTTACAGAGCAAACCCTAGTCCAGTAGCTTTTAGCACTCCAGGCTGAACTGGCACCAGATCCACCCTGTTAGTGCAGGCTTCACCAGCAAGAGCTACTGTCCCCAGAGGAAGTTCATCCTTAGGAGAGAGAAGATGGTGGTTGTGCTTGGGGCTCCCATGGAGCTCAGCAGTGATGTCTTGAATCAACGCATCCCTGGCTGCCTGGCCACACCGCCTCCTTGCAGTGCTACTCACATTTGGGCTGTGCTGGCTGCGTGGAGGCTCCTGGTAGAGGCAACCTTGCAGCTGTTTTGTGCCTCTGAATCATTCTCCCTAGAGCAGTGGTTCTCAAACTTATTTGATTGGGCTCCTCTTCTTTGTGTCTGTAGTCCTTTATGCACCCCCTCTCCCAAAAGTACATATACCACCACCCAGCTCTCAAGACTGACTGGAGAGCAGCGGCTGGTGCCGGGATGCCCGGCTCTGCAGGCCGAGGGGAAAGCAGTGCTGCCGGTCAGGGCCCTGGCTCTGTAGGCTGAGAGGAGAGCAGCGGCTGAGGAGAGCAGAAGTAAGGATGGCAACGTGAAAAGTGATATTCATCAATATCACTTTTCCCAGGGGATTTAGCATTCCAGTGCCACCCTTACTTCTGCACTGCTGCTGCCACCTCCAGGTGAGGGATTGGGCGGGGCGGGGCGGAGAGCTTGAGTCTGGGCTGCCTCCCAGTGAGGGATTGGGGGTGGGGGAGAAGGAGAGTCTGAGCCCGTGTGGCGAAGATTTGGCTGGCAGCCCCGGAGCAGCAGAGTTCTGGCTGTCCCCTTTATCCCCACCTCTCGGGTGTGCACGGCCCTTCTGCATGAGCCCCAGCCACCTGGGGCTGACAGCCAGAGCTCTTAAAAAGCACACAGCTTGTGCCTTCCTTGGGAGGCCTGCTGCCCTAGAGGCTCTTCCACTGCTGGGTCCCTGCACTCTGCCTTCACTGGCAGAATTGGCTTGATGTGAAAATATATTTTGCCCTCCCTCTCTTGGGAAGCCCAACATCGGGCATGTTAATGTGGAGTGAGCTCATCAGCACTTGTGCAGTGGATTAGCTGTGGGGCCAGATTCTGCTCTCGGTTATGCTAGTGTAAATGCAGCCCACTGACTGCACAGAAGTTACTCCAGGTTTACACCAGTCCAGCCTGGTGTGGCCATGAATGCTGCAGGAGCAGGACTCAGGCCTGAAAGCAGGTTCTTTGTTTTTCTGACTCTAGCCTCACTCCCTTTGTCTGTCCAGCAGCGGTGTGAGCTGTCAGTGAACTCCAGCATGTGACTGTGCTGTTGAAGAGCCTGTGTGAAGCAGGACCTCCAGCTCAGTTCCAGTCTGTCACTTCAGTTCTCCCTGGAGCAGGCTGAGGCACTTTATGGTGCTCTTTGGATGGCTTGGGCTCAGCTTGCTGAAACGCTCCTTGGAGGAAGGGAGTGGGCGTGTGGTATTGCAGTGAGCTAACAGAGCTGGGCTAGTTCTCTCCATGCCTGGCGCTGTGGCTCCCTTTCAGCAGACACAGGAATCTGGCATGTTGGCATCTGCTGGGAGCCCCAGCAGCCAAGGGAGACCCCTAACTACCTCAAAGACCATAATGGTTTTCAAATGATGAATGTGCCCCCAGCACCCATGAGACTCTGCTGGTAGGTGTCTGCCTAATGGCGTGAGGCTCTATACTAACTAATCTGGTTCTCTCTGCCCTGCTGGTGGCCGGACCACATGGGAGGCTTATGAGCAGGGGTGCTGGAATAGGGGGAGCCAAAGGGCCCTGACCCTCCCACTTTTGGGAAGGCTCCACTGCCCCTGCTTAGGAGTCTGCTTCTGGATCCACAGACAGTAGCTCAAGGACCAGGTTTCTAAGCTGGGAGGCAGTAGGAGGCTCATTAGCCTCTATCCGTGGCCCATCAGCTGAGGGGACTTACCCACACGGTGTTAGTGTGGACTAGACACTCATGATCATCCCTCCTGAAAAGCTTTTCATGGCGTGGGCTGTGTATGCAGTATTCAATAGAAGAGGGTCCTGCTACCACCGTCCAGATAAAGTATAATACAAGATTTTGCTAAGAACTTAGGCCTGGCTTTTTCCTGGTCAAATGGAGCGCGGAGGAGGGAAGATGCCAAGGCTCCCTATGTAAGAGAGATGGCCTCTATCGGGTGGGTGGGGGCTAACCTTGCCCAGTGCTCCTAGATGAATGGATGAAGACTCCTAGCTCCATCCCTGCCTAGGGATTCCTAGCACATTCAGCAGAGGCCTGGCAACCAAACCTAGTGTCCTGCTGGTGTGCGTAGGTAAAGTCTGAGTTTGCATTGCCGCCAGCACTCAGCTCAGAGAGTGCCTTTCTCACAGGAGCTGTCTGGGCTTTGACGCAGGGCTCTTCAGATCAGTTCCTGACTTTATATTGCTAACAGTTCCCTTACAGCTGAAAATGGCAGTCCTGTCTGTCCTACAGAGTAAGTAGGGATGCTCTGGCCCCCATGCTGCCATCTGTCTTTAGGGAGCGGGGATCTTTTCTCATTGTGTGCGCCCGTTTGCTTCGATTAATTTGCATGTCATTCCCCACAATAGGATGTTACTTGATGGGTCTGTGTTGCTTGTGATTCCCCTGCTGTGTTTCTAACCCAAACCATTGAACTGTGTAATCAATAGCTCCATGCACCGCCTAGGCTCCAGTGTTTTGTCTCTCCCCATTGTCAGGTGCTGCCGGCAGGCTGGTGCCAGGTCCTTTGTCCTTTCAGTGCAGGCTCACGTCTCTTCCCTGCTGTCCAGCAGCGCAGTGGAGAAGGGCTTGGGCTGTATACCCAGCACATTGTGAAGCAGCCAGAGATGCCAGGTCCTCACTTTCCAAAGGGGAGGTGACGTTCTCCTGACTTCAGCTGTTCCAGGCTGATAAAATGCTCCTAGGGGAGAGGGGAAAGCCTTTTGCCTTTATTGCTTTAAACTCTGCAGTTACAGCTGAACTCTCTGGCTTCAGTTCTGTGGAAATATGCACCATCCCCCCACCCACAGCCCTTCTGGGCTTTGCAGGGTTCCAGTTATCTTAGAGGAGAATGGCCAGTTGGACAGGCACAATGGAAAGTGTGGCTGTCCCATGTCATGGTGGTGCCTTGAATGCCCGTGTTTGTCAGGAGAAAGGCATTCCTGTTGCTTCCCTGTGAGAGGGGATTGCCAGGGGTAACGGGCGGGACACTCAGGGCTCCTGCATCCATAGTGCCGGGTTTATGGGGAGAGATGAAAGGTGCCCGTCCTCCCTACTCTCATTAAGATTGGGCACTGTGTGCTTCCCAGTGGTACCCAGGATTGTGAGGCACCTCACTGCCACCTGCCCTTAGCATGAGAAAGCCTTGTCTGTAACTGCCAGGCAACAGAGCGCTCCCCTCTCATCCCACACAGGCACCACTGTCCCTCCTGCAGGTCCCGATACCCGGGCTGGCCTTAGAGAAAATGGCACCCTGGGCGAATTTGCGTTTTGGTGCCTGTTGGCGTGGTGCCCCCCCCATTACCCCAAGCCTCCATGGGCTCCCCAAGCTACCCACCCTCCCTTTACCCCAACCTCTGCACTTTGCCCCCTTCACCTCTAACGCCTGCTCCCCCTCCTGTGCCCCTAATCTCTGCCTCCTCCTGTGCCCCAATCCCTACACTGTGCCCCCTGCACCCCTAATCCCTGCACTCCCCTCCTGAATCCCAATCCTCGAACGCCCTGCACCCCTAATCCCTGCACCTCCCTCCTGCACCCCAACCCCTTCACTTCTAATGCCTGCACCTCCCTCCTGTGTCCCAATCCCTTCACTCCCCTCCTGTGCCCCTAATTCCTGCACCCCCTTCACTTCTACCCTCTGCACCTCCCTCCCGCACCCTAACCCCTGCGTCCCCCTTCTGCACCCACATGGGATAACTGACCTGGATGGACGAAGCAGCTGGCATTGCTGCTCGCTCCGCTCCCCCACTGGACTGCTGCTGCTCCACCCAGCACACCCTTAAGGGGCTGTGAGTGGGGGAGCAAGGAGCAATGTCAGGGTTCCCTGCATCCTCCTGGGCTGCATAAGGAGAGGACGGGAGAGCAGCTGCTCCTGATGCTCACCTCACAGCACAGGAGGATACTCCCAGTCCGTAGCAGCAGCGTGGCCAGGGGCGGCTCCGGGGAGAAACGGAGGGGGGCAGGATAGGAGCAGCAGCGGCTGCATAGGGCAGTGGAGCCGGGAGGAGGCACCCTTGCTCTGGAGGAGTCACCTAGCTGGTCCTCCAACTGCCCCACTGCAGCTCCGGTCCCTCCACCCTCTCCAGATGCTGCTGCTTGCCTCTCCGCAGGTCAGCTGGGAGTCAGGCAAACCGTGCGCAGGGCACCCTCTTTGGCGGGTCACCTTGGGCTGCAGCCCAGACTGCCCACTCCAAAGGCCGACCCTGGCAATAGGCATGCTCAAACCCCAAGGCCTCCGAACATCCCCCTGAATTACCTGATCTCACAGCTTCCTAGTTACACCTTCAAATCCAGCTCCACTGAACGCACAGCACTTAGATTTGTGCCTAGAGGAAGCAAGTACATGTTTATTTAACAAAGAACAGATTCAGATGATAGCAGACAGAGATCTTGGAAACAAAGGTACCTATCAAACAAAACCATTACATGCAATCTGGAGTCTAAACTCACCTAACAAGATGCCTCATCTCATCAGTTACTGGTCACCCAATGTCTTTTTCGCAGTGTTTTTAAACCGGGAGGGCTGAGACCCTGCTTTCATGAGATCAAGCCTCCTGGCAGCTTGTCTCCCCTGATGAAGGATGCCAGGGTATCTTTCTGCACCCTAGATATACTAGACCAGTCCTTTGTTCCCCACCTCTAAAACAGGGCATCTCTTTCAGCTCCCTTCCACCCTTACCTCTTCTTGTTAATTTTAATTCTGAATTTGCGGAGAAAACCTGGATTTGTGCTGGAAATGGCCCAACTTGATCACTTTAGATAAGCTATTACCAGCAGGAGAGTGGGGTGGGAGGAGGTATTGTTTCATGGTCTGTGTGTGTATATAATGTCTTCTGCAGTTTCCACGTTATGCATCCGATGAAGTGAGCTGTAGCTCACGAAAGCTCATGCTCAAATAAATTGGTTAGTCTCTAAGGTGCCACAAGTACTCCTTTTCTTTTTGCGAATACAGACTAACACGGCTGTTACTCTGAAACCTGTCAGTATGCAAATAGACTCCCATTGTAAAACACAACACAAGTGATCAGCCAAGGAGAGAGCGTCTCTGAGCTCCTACCTGGAGGAACATGACTTAAGGCATACTCTCTCTGGGGAACGTGCCTTTAGCTACAAGGGCATAGGAACATAATTTCCAGTATAAATACCTATCTCCTTATATATTATCTGCACATACATTTTGCAAAGGTTATGATGTGGCAGTGTGGCACAGGCTTTCAGCAGAAACCTGACCTGATACTCTTTGGGGAAGTAAACTGTAAATACCAGATCCAGAGGATCCCTGCACCCCTCGTGCACCCCTGTGTTTGGATCAAGAAGTTGCTGGGTCACAGTGATCTCTTTCTTTCGCCCAGAACGTGCTGCTGCTTTCCTGAGTCCTCTGTCATTGCGTGTCTGTGGCGCCATGGGCTGCGCTCTGAATTCTCTCCCCTTGCCCACTGCTTCCTTCCCCCAAAGAGAGAGCCCCTCTGAAATTCACACACAAATTACTGCATTCAGCAAGGGCCTCTGGGGAGTCAAGTTTGAAAGCCCAGCTGGCCCCTCTTTTGCAGTTAGCCAATAGAGAGCTGTCAGCAGATCTATGAGGGCTCTGAGGTGTCCTGGTGCTTTCAAGTGGGTTTAGGCTCCCCAAGGGGGCAGTTCAGTGAAGACAATGCCAGGAGCACATGTTGCTTCCATTGGTGGCATCTGGCACCCCCTCCATCTGGTATTACTTGTGAACGCTGCCTGGGCTCTTCTCACTCTCCATTCTGGTAAGTGTTTGGTCTGAACTAGGCATTGAGAGCCTGGGACTGTTTCCCTTGTGCAAATCTGAGAAATGAATCCAGGGAGTGGGAGCATCCTACTGCCAGCCAGGCTGTGCTAATAAAGTGCTAGCTGCTGTCAGATCTTCTCCCTGCAATGCGCCTCCATGGGGAGTACTCACCTGTAGTAGAGCAAAAATTGTGCTCGGAAGCTGTCTGTTATGCTTCTGCAGAATTTCAGGGCTGAACAGTATCTCAGCCTGTTTGCTTTCTCTGAGTGTTGTCTTTAGAGATGCTGTCATTCACTTGTGAGCACAGCTCTGGGAACAGGCTTTGGATGTTGCTTCCCTGATGTATTTGACACAAGAGTTCATCTTTGGATGGGTTTGTGTGGTGAGGCAGCCAGGGTCTCTTGTTTAATACCTGCCACCACCATAGCACGTGGAGGGGTGGGATCCATCTGTCAGATCATGCACAGGTGGGTGGTGGGAGGTTGAGCCCTGTTCCAATCAAGTACAAGAGCTGGGTGGGTCTGGAGACCACTTTTACGCAGTGAACAGGTGAAAGGTTTCACTCGCTGTACTTCCCAGGATCTTCCCAGGCACTCTGAACTATGTTGTCATCTGGTTGATGCTCTAGGCCCCATTTAGGGCCATAGCTGCACGAGTTTGGTCTCTGGAACCATCAGGGAGATTAACAATGCTGTGTTTAGAAACAGATAACTAGAAATCCAATTGTTTGAAAGGGCTAAGTTGCAGATTTAAAGACAAGACAATCCTATTTCTCTTTGTTCCAGATGGCTTTACTGTGAGGAAGAGAGAGGGAAATTTTCTAAAACTCAATATCCTGGCAGGCTGAGGCAAGGGAGGGGTAAATACTCTTTGGCCCTGCCACCCTCAGCACCTAGACCCCACTCCTGTCTCAGGTCATGCTACAGAAGTGTTCGGGTCTCCCATCCCACTCCCAAGTCCCCCCAGTCACATTCTGAAAAATGACCTAATTCCAGTAGGACTGGTCAGGGAATTTTCAACAAAACGCTGATTTGTCAAAACTGAAGCTTTTTGTGGGACTGTACCAGCTTTGGTGAAGCTTTTGTTGGGAAATGGTTTCTCAGGTCCAGCATGGAATTTCTGGAGAGAGAGAGAAAGATGAAGGCTATGGCTGTATTATAGAGCTTTCTGGTTGACTTCATTACTCCAGCCCCCATGAACGGTGGTAGCTGTGTTGGTGGGAGAAGCTCTCCTGCACGTATGGTGGTGCCCACACTGGCACTTAGGTCGGAGTAACTTTCATCACTTATGGGGTGGCTTGTTCACTCCCTTGAGCAACATGACTTGTACCAAACTAACCTGTAACATGTACATAGCCTGAGTCTATATCCCAGCGGTCAGAGCACTCACCTAGGGTGTGGTATACTCAGGTTCTAGTCCCTGGTCTGAATCAAACAGAACAGGGACTTGAACCTGGATCTGCCACATCCTGCGGTGCTGGAAAACAATTTCCCAGCCAGCTCTGATTATCAGGAGCTACTCAGAACTGAAAAGATGTGGATGTGCAGATCACAGTTGAGCTGCTTGGGCGAGGTGTGTGGCTCTGCACGGCTGGAATAGCAGGTAGTATAGCAGGTCGAGAGTGAGGAGCAGTGGAAACAAACGATGCCTGCTCATCTGGTGGATTTGTGTCTGCCTTTGCTGTGTCTAGTTCTAGTCACAATGCTCTTGGTTTTCACGGAACATCCTCTCAAACATTAATCCCTGTCCCTCACCCAGTGAGTGTTTACAGAACAGTAACCAGTGAGAGGCTGTATAGTGCAGCTTGTTGGAGAGAGGTCTGCTACTTTCTGCAGCACCAGGAGAATTTCATCCTATTGTAGAGCCAGAGAATGCGGGAGCCCTGTGTCCACGAGGGCAGAGAGGTGCTGCATCTGCACCAATGACAAGGTCTTGTGAAAACCAAAGACTAATTAGGGGTGCTAGTCAGGCTGTTAGGTGGACTGGCTGGGATCCAGCAAGTTTGGGACCAAGGCTGCTCTTTGAAAGAAATGTGACTGCATCTTTTTACAAATGTTATTAAAACACTTAAAAATAAAATCAAGAAAATATATCACCTAAGCTAAGATACTAAAGCATCATAACTATTAAATGAATATCAAATCATCAAATGAGGCTCAGTATTGGGTTTGAATTAAATCTGTAAAATGAGTTACATCATCAAATTCATAGTAAAAATAATCTTTATAAATACTAAAGAGGATTCTAAGAAGGTGGCTGTCCATTTGCTTATAAATCCCAACTAAAGAATGTTATCAAAGTCAGTCACATCTATAACTTGGAGCTGGATTACACATCTTAATTCTGAAACCCAAATGATTATCTAATATCTGAACCACAACATCAGAGCCTATTACAGTATAAAGCTTCCTTGTTAGAATGCTGTTCCTGTGTGGTGGCTAACCCTCAGCCCTACCTGCCAGCAGAGAGAGAGAGAAACACTTTAGCAGAGCACTCTGGACCAGCAGAAGTTTGACAGCTCTTGTCTATTAGAAATTACAGATGATGATTTCAAGTCTCTCAGGACTTTTAACCATAGGACACAGAAGACATTCAAACGAATAGTTTTTATGAGATAATAATTAGGACTGTTTAAACCTGGGGAAGTTTCTTTGTGGGCTTTGAGCGTTCATCTATACATCCATGCACATAGCCACACTTTCACATCTTAAAATTGAAGGATATAAAATTCTGGGACGTCTCACAACTAATAAAATCAAAAGAGAAGAATAAAAGAAAACTAAGGTACTACTTTTGAGGGGCTCAACAAGCATATGGACAAGGGGGATCCAATGGATATAGTGTTTAGATTTTCAGAAAGCCTTTGACAAGGTCCCTCACCAAAGGCTCTTAAGCAAAATAACAGAGAGTTGGTGGGATAACTCACATGACTGGAGTACTGTCATAAACTGTTCAGGAAGGACAGGCAGGGCAGAAAAGGTGGGGGAGTTGCACTGTATGTAAGGGAGCAGTATGACTGCTCAGAGCTCAAGTATGAAACTGCAGAAAAACCTGAGAGTCTCTGGATTAAGTTTAGAAGTGTGAGCAACAAGGGTGATGTTGTGGTGGGAGTCTGCTATAGACCACCAGACCAGGGGGACGAGGTGGACGAGGCTTTCTTCCGGCAACTTACGGAAGTTACTAGATCGCAGGCCCTGGTTCTCATGGGAGACTTCAATCACCCTGATATCTTCTGGGAGAGCAACACAGCGGTGCACAGACAATCCAGGAAGTTTTTGGAAAGCGTAGGGGACAATTTCCTGGTGCAAGTGCTGGAGGAACCAACTAGGGGCAGAGCTCTTCTTGACCTGCTGCTCACAAACCAGGAAGAATTAGTAGGAGAAGCAAAAGTGGATGGGAACCTGGGAGGCAGTGACCATGAGATAGTCGAGTTCAGGATCCTGACACAGGGAAGAAAGGAGAGCAGCAGAATACGGACCCTGGACTTCAGAAAAGCAGACTTTGACTCCCTTAGGGTCAGCAGCACTTCCCTCAAGCCTGGGTCGAGCAGCACTTCCAAGCTGCCACCCTTATATGTCCCAGGTGCAGCACGTTCCTTTCCCCACTTTCTTATTACAATTGTTCTGGTCGTAACCCACTTGATGAGCAAACCCCACAGGATTTTTGGACGCTGCAGGGATCTTTAGCTTAAGTACAAGAAGCGTTGCTGCAAAGCGAATGGGGAAGCCAAAAAACACCCACGAAGTCGGCGGGGCGGGGGGCAGAGCGAAGCAACCAGCCAGCCAGCTTAACCATGAAAGTTATTTATTGCCAAATAATAACCATACAAGGGGAGCCAAACAAACAAAACGGTTATAATATTAAATCTAACTTAAATCTGATTACAAAAGTCACGTTTAGAAAACTATAACTGATTGCACAAGTCAGGGTCCGAAGGCTATACCTAGAGAGAGAGTGAGTTAGGTTCTCACCACTCCATGAAGCTTGAATTGGTCGGGGATCCCAGGGGGTGGTGGTAGCTGAGGGTCTGGAGTGTTGGAGACAGGCAGAGCCCCCAGCACAATCAGTCAGGAGAAAATGAAGTCCCAATGGAACTGATGCAGATTTTGGATCCCGGCATCAGAGCACTTACTTGATGGGTAGGGGGTTTTGTAGGGAAAGAACAATGGTTAATGGGAGAACACTAGATTTGTTTATGGGTAAACTGTTGGCTCAAGGGAGGATACCAAAGTTGTTTTGTTCAGGCTAGACAATAGGAACTGGTCATTCTTGGCTATGGGTGGCGTTCCTTCAAGGGAGCTCACAATGCAGTTACGCAGCTTCAGTATTTTGGATACCAAAAAAAGGATTTATTACTAGAATTGGTCTGATAACTACTGAGCTGGGGGTGTACAGGCTTGGGGTCATTAACATCTGGAGCAGAGATTCCCCTTCATGCAGTGCTTTCCTGGTCCCAAAGTTCAGTGCGGTTCTTGCCTTGGAATCTCTGTTCTCCGCTCTGTATGCTAATGGAGATGCCTTCCTGTCCCATCTTTGATGCAAATGAGGCTAGGGGAGTTTCCTTAATCCTGTCACCCTTGTCTGGAGGGGTTTAGGTGTGTCTGGCGGGAGAGCCGGGGGGGGGAGACCTTTTGTGAGTCAGACGGGCTGGATACTGCTCCCTGGTTCCCAAAAAACACAGAGCTGGTAGGTAACAGAATGGATTATGTTTGGGACTTCTGCTTACAAAATATTTGCATTGTGTTTTTGTAATAAACTAGTTCTAAGGAGGGTACTATTGAGGCAGAAGAGCCTCTTGTGGAGTCCTCGGGGTGTCGGAAAGGAGAAATTAACACAGACACACCTGGTGTGCTGTGGCCTGCTGCAGGAGGGTGCTCCAGGCAAAACGGTCTTATCACCCCCTCAAGCATATCTAAAATCTAGATACATGAGACCACTTTTGAGGAAGCTGGCATGGTCTTATCCAGGTGAAAAGGTCTTGAGAATATATTGTGTCACCAGTTTGCAGAAAATTCAACATGAGACTATTGCTTTTCTCTCTGCTCTTGAATGCCTGTTCAGATCTTTTACGGTACAGTTTCTCTCTGGGCCAAGTGGCACCATCTCCCAGTGTTTCTAATGGGGCCTGAAGTGATCATGGCTGTTCATTTACTTCCTTGTTTGTGTCTCAGCACCGTCAGTCACACGTACAACTCTGGGAATAGCATTTGTTCATTAGCTGCAGCTGTAGGGAGCCCCTAATGATCTTTCTACCCAGGGCGTGTATGCAGGACCCATATAAAGGTGATTGTTTTCTCCCAGGGCAATGGAGTTTTTAGAATGGAATAATTCAAATCCCAGCCACTTGGAACCTAGGCTTTAGACTCCCTGTGGAATGTGTCTGGAAAGTCCACTGACCCCACTACACTTGTTAGGTTTACAAGGAGCCTGGAAAATAAGGACAAGATAAAAATATCTCACAAATGAGAACAGGAAAGAGAATTTAGGCTAAATCAATATATTTGAAAATGTAGAAAACATCTAAAAATATTTAAATAAATGGTATTCTATTATTGTTTAACAGTGCGATTAATTGCCATTCATTTTTTAATCGCTTGACAGCCCTATCCCAAACACTTCATCCAAATACACACTGGTCTAGATAAAACAAGTTTATTAACTACAGAAAGAGAGATTTAAAGTGATTACAAGTAATGAGGCATAAAAGTCAGAATTGGTTACAAAGAAATAAAAGGTAAAATGTGAACTAATACCTAACTTAACAAGCAAAGTGTATTTAAAGCAGAAGATTTCTCTCACCACATGATCACAGCAATCTGGCTGGATCCTCTAGTTCCATGATGCTCTTTTTGTCTTTCAAATGTTTGTTGATAGTGTGAGTAGAGATGAGGGAGGAGAGGTGATCTGAAGCCTCTGTTCCTCATTTTAAAATCTTTTCCTCCTCTTTGAGAATCATCTCCAGTTGAGGGTCAGGTGACAGCCAGCCTGTTCCTTTGCCAAAATGTAAATTACTCGCTCACACCTTCTTCCTGCCAAAGAATGGCCACTTAACCAGGTGGTTGTCCATTTGATTATGTTGACACCTGGCTGAGGTGCTGGCTAACCTTTTGTCTGCGAGTAACAGGTTTGGGCTGCTTCCCTAGATTCACACTATGCCTTAATAACATCATATTGTAATATTATAACTTTACAAACAATGTTGCCACGCACATTTTACCATGACAGTAATGATCAGCAAATTATGAGTTTTCAAATGATCCCTTACAAGGCACACATTGTACAAAATCTATCATGGTCTTATAAAAGTGGTGAATATAGGGATACAGTCTGTCACAGTGTTTAATTGCTGCATAGATATACCCTCTGTCTGATTCCTGTTTCCTAGCACTGTCCATTCTGAGATTTTCAGCACCTGTAACTGGCAGAATTGTCTCCAGTCACCTAGCCAAAGCAATAGGCTGAAGAATGTCCATTAGCTGTGATCCTGTTTGAATCTGTAATGCAGTAAATAACACCTGGCTGAGTGTGGCTAATGCACTAATGATAAATTGGCTATGTCTTCATTCTTTGAAATCACACTGTGACTTTTTTTAGCAGTTTCATAGTGGATAGATGTTCACAGACTGAACAATATGTTAATTACCAGAGGTGATAACTTGTTTCTTTCTCTGCCTTCCCTGGGGGTTGTGGAGCGATGTCACTGCTGAGAGTATGGGATATTTCTAGATTGTGATGTGTGTCACATTCCTGTAGGAGCAAGAAGGATAAAACAAAAAATTGATATGTCAATTCAGATCAAGGCACCTGTCAAAGTGGTATGTTAAATAGAATTCCTAAGCAAATCTCAGAGAAAAACATCTCATGGTTTGCACTGACTGAGCCCTAGCGGTGAGATAATAAATCTGCTGTGCATTTACCTAACCTTCGGGAAAATAACCTCCCCAAATGCCACTGCTCGGCATCAGCCCCATGCTGTGGCTCCCACAGGGAGCAGAAGTGCCTGCTCATTCACACAGCTGTTCCTGCAGGACAAGGTCTCATCTGCACTGACTGATTGAGAGGAGGAACTTGACTGGAAGAGTCGCACACTAATTCCATTCCATGTGCTCTTTGTAATTAGGGAGGGGAACTTGATATCAACTGCTGAGGAAAAAGGAGAGATCCAGACTTACATGAAGTGAGCTGTAGCTCGCGAAAGTTTATGCTAAAATAAATTTGTTAGTCTCGAAGGTGCCACAAGTCCTCCTATTCTTTTAATCAGAAGAGAGATTCATAAATACATATTTGTCTTACGTAACACGTGTGATATAATTATAGTTCATTGCCTCTTGCAGTAGCAGCAATCAGTAAATGTTTGTTTTATTCTATTGTGTTTTATACGTGATTAGATGCTGAAGCTATAAAACATCATCTCCCTTTCAGATCTATGATCGTGTCATGGATTGTTGCTGTATTTTCATGGTATTTGACAGTTTTCTCAAGAGGACTGTGGTCCATGGATGAGTACTGCGCTTGTGTTTGCTTGACAGGAGTGTGCTGTTTTGATGTAAGTTAAGTGGGAGAAACATTGTGGTAGATTTGTTTGCATGAGGCTGACAGTGGTTTTCCCTTTCCTTAGTCCCATTACCTCTCATACATCACTATTTTCATTCTCTTCTCCCAGAGTAATTCCTACCTCTGTGCTCACTAAATCAGTGAATTTGGGATAGGTATAGCCAACCTGGGTTCTGGCCCAATCCTATAGCAGAGTAAGGAAAATGTATAAACTCCTCATATTTAGAGATTGCAAACAATGTGTGTGTGAGACAACAGAGCAACTTGGTTGTCTAAGTTCTAGGGCTGCCGTTATGCCCCTGAAAGGTCTGAATGGTGTATGGAGAAGGTTGCTTCCTTCACTCTTGCTCTGTTTATGTCTTCTGCGGGCTAGCACTAACGTTCACATTCACTGCCCCCCAATAGCACAGCCCCCAGACCCATTTTCAGGTGACTGTGTGCATCAGACACAGGTAGGCCCCACGGTGTCAGTACTGGATTAGCAGTATTAGCCCATGAAAGCAATATGGTGGGATAATCTCACTACAGGCCATTGTCCCAGTGATGGGGAGAGAATGGACAGTTAGACTGCATAAGATAGAAAGGGCTAATCCTGTCTCAAGTGGTCAACCTTCTAAAGCTGCAATCCTACCAGTTATTTTTAATCAGCTTGTGTCTAGATCCCCAGAGTTAGATTTAATAACCTTCAAAGAAGCTAGAGGAGGATCACTCAGCGTTGTACTTCCAGGGATACAGCCAAGGTGTCTGCCCATGGCCAGGCATAATCCAGACCATGTTTGTCAAGGATTCCATACGTCGTTCTGTCACTAATTCTGCCTGCTGTATTCAAAGGGAGAGAGCTGTACCACCACGGGAGAGTTGCCATGGGAATTAGAAGGGTCCTTCCAGGTTGAGCTGGTTGGAGCCTGCTGGTCTCAGCTGGGAATTGCTTTGCCTCTACCATGTTATTTTTTAGGGGTGACCATTGACCTCACTCCATTGCGGGGGGGCTGGCTGCTGTGTGACAAGGAATGCTGAGAACAACCATCGGCATGATCTCTGTCTGTGGAATGGATGGGGGGGAGATGCTTAGTGGGAGAGCAAAGAAGCTGCCTGAGTGCTGGCTGGAGGGTCCTGTTTTGGAGCACTTTGTGCTCTGTTCCCATGCTGCGCGGAAGGCTGCCTTACTCAGCAGTCTCGTGTCACTTTTCAGTCTCATTCACTCTCTGGGCTCTTTTCTTTTGCCAAGAAACCAACAGTTTTCCATGTTGATACCTCAGAAAGTTAGTAATTGCTGCTGCCATGATACCTGTACCCAGCCCTGCAGGCTGCATTCTGGGGTAGAGTTCCTCTCCACCTGGACCCCTGGAGAACTGCCAGCTCTCAGTGTAATGGATGCTGTGTAGCCAGAAAAACTTCCTGTAGCTAAAGTCCTCGAGACCACCAGCCACAGCTTTTCCCCTGTTTGAAGGCTGCCTCGAAGGGAACTCATCCAGTCAGTAAATTACCCAACAAAACCCCTTTCTCAGTACCTGATCCCAACACGGATTAGAACCCTTTCCAGCAGAGCAATGGGGTGTTGTGAAAACACTCAGAACTGAATTTATTTTTCAAGGGAAGTTATTCCCCCCATAACTCATAGTTTTTATTCTTTCCCTCTGGCCTGTTGACATGAGTCTGGAGTAATAGGAGGGAGACCCGTGGTCCTGACAGACACAAACTCACCCACTCCAGCCCAACAGGGGGAAGGGGCAAAGAGCTGCCTGTGGAGTTAACTCCTGACTTTCCATCTGGGAGTCCCTAAAAGTCTGGAGAATGTGGCAGGAGGTGTTTGAAAGCAGGAAGTGGGTCACCTGATGTGGAATGGTCCCGTTTTTGGGAAGGAGTGAGAGGCAGTTTGAAGACTGAGAAATTTAATGTGGCAAAATAGTGCGACCCTGCTCACACTCACATAGACTGTCCTGGAAAACACAATCTCCCTGGATGGTGCATGTGGGTTTGTTGCAGGTCCATACCGTGGCTTCCCAGGATTAGAAGGGCTTCCCTACATGGACAGTTGAGTTTGAGCTGGGTGAATATATAGTCAGTAATAGTGCATTAGATGACCTTTGCTTCTTTTCTGTCTGGAGACAGACAGTGCACCCTGCCCTCCTCGTGCACTAAACCAAGGGCATAAGGGGTGTGGCTGCCACCTCCCCTCAGTTCCTTCTTACCCCCTCTGATGAGAGCTGGATGCTGTCACCCATATATTTCCCCTGGTCAAGGATATCAGAGGCAAAGAAAATCTCTGCATCCCAACCTGAAAATATGTCCACCTCATTCAGTGGATGATTTATGGTTGAGTACTCGGAAGAGATTATGCACCTGAGATATCCAAGGCATCCTGGTGAGCAACAGAAAGGATTCCACCAGAGCCACATGTGCAGCGAAATGGAAGAGGTTTTGGTGTGTGTTGAGTCTCACCAGGTATCACCAATTCATGCAGAAGTTAGGCACGTAACAGACTATCTACTGCATCTAAACTCCTCTGACCTTTCAGTTAGTACAGTGAGAGTCCACTTGGCTTCTATCTCTGCAGTACACTATCTAGAGGGGATGTTTTTTCTATCTTTTCACACCCGTTGGTGTCCAGATTTCTTGTTTACATCTACCCTCCTGTATCCAACTTGGTACCTTCCTGGGATTTGAATCCAGTGCTATCCTGGTTAATGGGTCCCCCCTTTGAACCTCTAGCAATAATACCTCTGCTGCTACTATCCACGAAAACGCCATTCTTGGTTGCCGTTACGTATGCTAGGAGAGTCTCAGAGCTTCAGGCTGCCTAGCTGTCCTTTCTTTTTGCAGTCTTTCATAAAGATAAAGTTTATCTTAGGCCGCAGCCTAAGTTCATGCCTAAGGCAGTATCAGCTTTCCACCTTGATCAAAACAATTCATCTCCCAGTATTCCTCCTGAAACAGAATTTTTCCAAACCTAAAGAAAAGCTGCATACCTTTGCTGTTTGCAAGGCTTTGCCATTTTAGCTGGACTGTACAGTCTTTCAGTCCCCTCATAGACTCTTTGAAGCCTATGCTAAGAGAATCAAAGGTCAACCCTTTACAGCATGGTGCATTTCAGGCTGGATTTCTGACTGCATCAAGCTTTGCTCCAATCTTGCTAAAGTCTCTCCTCCACCAAGGATGACTGCCCTCTTCACTAGGCTTAGTCCACATCATCGGCCTTCCTGAGCAACATCCTTATAGTACATATCTGAAAAGCAGCCATGTGAACATACCTTCTCCAGTCACTCTATTACTCAAGCTTCCCAAGAAGACACAAGCTTCAGCAAGTCAATGTTGCAGTCTCTGCTCAGATAATCAGAACTCCCACCACCTGTAAAGAAATTGCTGGTGAGTCACTTACAGTGGAAAGTACATGTGCACCACACATCTCGAAGAACAACAGTTTCTGTACAGGAAAGTAACCGTTTTTTCCCCCTACAATGTTCGTCTGGCAGCTTGCTCCCTACAATGTTTGTCGCAGGCGAAGGCAAATGGCACAAACCCAGCCAGAGTAAATCCACTTAGAAACACTTGCAGAACGTTTGAGCAGTGTTTGCCTATCCTCATAAATGCACTAAGCAAATTGGCTGTCACCTGAGTAGTTAGGGCTCTTGTCGATTTGCCTCCTTGCCAGGAGATGCTGTGAGATGATGATTCTTCTTATCAGATGCAGAGCTTGCCAAGCCAGTTTGCGACAGCCTCATTGGTGAAGAGCGGAGCCCTCAGACCACCATCGGATCTGATCAGAGGGCAGCCGTCAGTGATGTGTGACAACATCCATATTTGGCCACAGCCGCAGTAGGATCCTCTGCTTGGGCCCAGGTGTGAAGGCAGGCTGCACCTTGACCCTGGCCTGTTCAAAAGTGGTTCAGAAGGGCCCATGAGCAGCCTGGCAAATCAAAGCCAGGTACATGCCCCATCAGGTCAGGTATAAGAGCCTGTTTTCTGATACCAGCTGCAGATTGTTCTTCACATGATCACATGTACGTCGCAGAGAAATCTGGGCAGGGCACGTCAGCCCATGACAGGGGTCTCATTGACAAGTGCACTCTTGGATGGTCAAAGGGGTCTGCATATAGTGCTAGGCTCGTGTTTGCCTGATCTTCTCAACCATTCTGGCTCTAGCATCTTCACCACACATACGTGGAGGAGAGATGTTTAACGTGGGGAGTCATGGTACTGGTGTGGGATTGAAAAACACATGTCCCTGGGATCTTCCATATTATCCACAGTGGCAGCGGTGGATTTCCCACAGACAGACTTCTGCGTGAACACATCTGGGTGCAGTGTACTGCTTTGCCTCTGGCAACTGGTACACAGTGCTCAAGGTCACAAGGTGGAATTGTCTTGATTCTGCTTATGGATTTGACTTTGCATAAAAGAGAGTGGTATTTTCTCACCTCAGAGTATGTGGCTTCTGCTGCACAGATCCAGGTGCTGTACAGAGAAGGGCAATACAGATGAGACGACCCAGGTTCATTTGGACCCAGAAACTCTAGGTTTTTACCCTTAACAAACAAATTTTTTCTGGTAACTTCTTCCTTTGATCTCTGAAACATTTACTCAAAGAACCACCAGCTCCTACTGGGACTTGGTTCTGTGTTCCCTATCAAATCCATGGGTTTCTCTGCTGCATCCTCCACCCCGGAGTGGGAATCCTCTTTGTGTGACTTCACAGTCATCCCCACAGCAGCTAGTTGGGATGTCACAGGATGATGACAAGAACTCTGACCTAATGGGTTATAGGTGGTGGCTGTGGAACCAAGCAATCTGGGTTCTGTTTACATGGTGATAGGGTTGGTATAAGAATCTGAATAGAACAGACACCAATTAGGGAATCTCCCAAGCAGCAATGATCCTGAAACGTCCCTGGGAATGAAAAGCAAGCGAAGGAAGAAGCAAGGAACAGCTTCTCAATAAAGCGTCATGCCCCTCAAAGATTCCCACAAAGCAGCAGCAGCTCTGGCGGCTGGTGGGTGATAAAGAGATCAGGATAAGTGTTAATGTGTCAATGAATGCAGAACAGCTTTTAGGAAATCCTCTCTTAGCCCCACACTGTATTACCAAGTCAATGTAATAATCTGATCCTTTGGCAAGGCATTCTCTTATCTGTCTAATCTATTTGGAGTGGCGGTGTAGCCTGTTGGTCCCAGATATTAGAGACAAGCTTGTCTCTCACCAACTGAAGTTGGTCCAATAAAAGATATTACCTCACCCGCCTTGTCTCTCTAGTCTGTCTGGGTGATTAACTGCTCTGTGCAGGATGTGACATTTTCAGTAGTTTGTCAAACTTTAATAGACAGCAGCAGCCACTCCAGGGAGCCGGAGAAATGTGGACTTACTCTTGCCTGTTGCTTGCATTCAAAGTGAGGATATGAATGTGAGGAGAGCAAACTGAGCACTGCATCCCAGGCCTTGACCCTTAGAGCACACTCTCACCTCTCACAAGGGGCAATCACAAGGCGACAAAGTTCTTCATTATTTACTGAGGCATGTTCTCAGTGGTGACAGGTGACAGAACAAGGAGCAGTGGTCTCAAGTTGCAGTGGTGGAGGTCTAGGTTGGATATTAGGAAACACTATTTCACTAGGAGGGTGGTGAAGCACTGGAATGGGTTACCTAGGGAGGTGGTAGAATCTCCATCCTTAGAGGTTTTTAAGGCCCAGCTTGACAAAGCCCTGGCTGGGATGATTTAGTTGGGGTTGGACTAGATGACCTCCTGAGGTCTCTTCCAACCCTGATATTCTATGATTCTATGTGTAACCCCCACTTATAGAAATGCTGAACCCACTAGGTCTGGGAATGACCATTCTGAGCTGTGGTGAGGACTGTTCTCCCCTGCTGTGTAAAGTGGGCATGGGCGGCTGGTGACATGGCTGTTGGGGGAGGCTAGCCTCCTCCCCTTCACTTTCTGCCCCCCATCTTCCCCATCCCTTTTACTCCCCTCCCCCACAGGAGCCAAGATCATCCCCACCCTGGCCCCAGCCCCGGTGCTCCGGGCGGCGCGGCCGCAGCGCCCCCAGCCCCGGTGCCCCGGGTGGTGCGGACTGAGCGCCAGGCGAGGAGCTCAATCCCAGCTCCAGCCACCCCAAGTCCCTGCAGGAGGCAGGGCGGTCAGCCCCAGCCAACCTGGGCCAGGGAAGAATGGAGGGAACTGCAGGAGGGGGCCTGGCCTGGGGGCACAGTGTGGGTGGGGCCATGCTAGGCTGTTTGGAGAGGCACAGCCTCCCCTAGTCTACGATACACGCTACCCATGCAAGTGGGGTGAAATTGGAGCTGGCTTTCTTCATTTGCTCAGCAAATGCAAAGAAGTGGCTGCAAAATTCCAAAAGGGTCTGTGTCAGAGGGGTAGCCATGTTAGTCTGTATCCTCAAAAACAACGTGGAGTCCGGTGGCACCTTAAAGACTAACAGATTTATTTGGGCATAAGTTTTCGTGGGTAAAAAACCCACTTATTCAGATGCATGGAGTGAAAATTACAGATGCAGGCATAAATATACTGACACATGAAGAGAAGGGAGTTACCTCACAAGTGGAGAACCAGTGATGACAGGGTCAATTCAGCCAGGGTGGATGTGGTCCACTCCCAATAATTGATGAGGAGGTGTCAATACCAAGAGAGGTAATATTGCTTTTGTAGTGAGCCAGCCACTCCCAGTGCCCAAGGGTCTGTGGTTTTTCTTTTAGTTAACAGGAAATTTGGGTGTGTCTTTTGTTGCTTATTTGTATTGCAGTAGCATCTAGAGGCCTCAGCCCAGTGCACTAAACATATTATGAAGAGATGATCCTCTCCTAGAGAGAACATTTGCTACTCAGCAGTCATTGTCTTCGGGTGTCCAAGGAATAAAACATTACATGAAAGAGATCTCAAAGCAGGAGCCGGAGGCGGTGAACTGGGTGTGCACTTTTTGTTCTGTGACATTTTCATGGGGTTGGATTGTCTACTGATTTGTTTTCAGTTTTCTTTTGTCCATCCCTGCAGTAACAGATCTTTGTTTCTCAAAGCCAGTGACCAAGAATTGAAACCAGTCACTTTTGATTTAATCTGCCAAGGGGACTGCTGTTGAGCAAAACAAAGTTCTTCCTCCCTTCCACACTCCCAGTCCTTGCTAGCTTAAAGGATGAAAGAAAACTCCTCTAGGAAACTCAGCAGAAAACTACCCACAAAGCCAGAGGCAGGTAATAGGATCTGAGCCCTCCATGGACTGAAGGTTTTCAAAAGGAAAGCGCCATCTCTTTTAAAAGCTGTTGGGTGAGCCCAACCTTGTGAAGTGTGGATTCACAGTCTGCTAGCTGTTTTCAAGATGGTTTTAATTAATGTTTTCATTGTTACTGAGTAGCAGCTTGAATAGGGATCAGATTGCTGAGAATCACTCATCATTCTGCCTACAGCTCCAGGACATTCCAGAAGTGCGCCATCAGAAATGGAGCTGATGCAAGGACAGAACAGACTGAGAGGCTCCCTACAGGTGCACACTGCAAGGGAAGGGCCTCAGGTATGTCTACACTGCAATTAAAAACCTGCAGCTGGCCCATGCCAGCTGACTTGGGCTCAGGGCATGGGGCTGTTTCATTACAGTGTAGACTTTCGGGCTCTGGCTGCAGCCTGAGCTCTGGGACCCTCCCACCTCGCAGGAACCTACAGCCTGGGCTCCAGCCTGAGCCCAGAAGTCTGCAATTAAACAGCAGCCCCATGAGCTGGAGTCAGTTGGCACAGACCAGCCATGGGTGTCTAACTGCAGTGTAAACATATCTCAATGAGCAGCTCAGTGAGCTGAGCGGTAGGAGAAAATTAATCAAAAAATGCTCTGTTGGGGAATCCTAACAGCTGTGACTCCATTAATCCTGTATTGAGACTGACTGCAGCCAGGATGTTCCCTTGTATCACAAGTGTGAAAAATTCCTCTTAAATTCAGGATGCTTTATCAGCCCCCAGAGCTACTGAGAAGTGATGAGTAGATTCCAAGATGATGAAGACTACAAGCGGTGCCTCAGAGAACCTTGGCTGGTTGCATGCTTGATCCTTCTGGAGAATGATCTGATTCATGGGACAGTAATAGACACAGTGATGATGAAATGGCCATTTGCAAGAATCCATCCAGGCAGGTCAGTTTAGCAAAGTACACAAGGGCTCCATCTACAGCGGCACTGAACCCCTCCCCTGAGAGGAGCCTCTCTGTGAATAAGGTAAGATAAAGTTATGTGAGAAAGGGGCAGATCTGTTCTCCAGATTTCACACCAAAGCAGCAACGCATTTCCAGCTGGCCTTGGAGTACAGAGTTCTGCAGGTGTTTGTAACTTTGGGAATGGTTAAGCCAAATGAGAGCTTGTGAGAGAGAATTGACTAAGGCTATGTCTACACTACCAATTTTTGTCGACAAAAGTGATGTTGACACCCAAAAGTCGACATAATAAAAATCAGAATCTCTTATGTTTTCACTTGCTCCCTCTGTTGGCATATTGCGTCCACAGTGGGGGCATGATCGACAGTATGAGTAATGCACTGTGGGTTCCCATCCCACAGTCCAGCTCGACACCTTGTGTCGCTAGGTATTGTGGGAAGGCGGAGTGGATCCCTCTGCATCTTAGGACCGGGCTAAATGTTCCGTGATGCATTGCTTTCTGAACTCCGTGGGGTTCTGGCTTTTTTTTGCAGCATTTTTGCAACGGCCCTTCTTTGATATATACCCTGGCATCTTTATGAGAAGGGATGAATCCTGCACTGCTCTCTTGTGCTCTGTTAACTGTCATGAAGACATCGCAGATGGCAGTGCAATTAATCATGAAGTTCCTAACTGAAGAAGAGTCGCAGGCACCCGACATTGTGCATGATATGGGTAGGAGCAATTTTAGATTGCTTTTGGCATTCACAGAGCAGCTGCATAGAGTAAGCCATTGCTTTTGGGCTCGGGAAACAAGCACTGAATGATGGGATTGTATTGTCATGCAGGTGTGGGATGAAGAGCAGTGGCTACAGAACTTTCAGATGCGGAAAGCCACCGTCCTGGAACTATGTTGGATCTCGCCCCAGACCCACGACACAAGGATACCAGAATGAGAGCTGCCCTCTCAGTAGAGAAGTGTGTGGCAATTACTGTGTGGAAGCTGGCAACTCCAGACTGCTATCAGTCGGTTGCGAATCAATTTGGAGTGGGGAAAGTCGACCACTAGGGCTGCGTTAATGCAAGTGTGCAGGGCAATAAATTGCATCCTACTACGAAGGACCGTGACTCTGGGAAATGTGCGTGAAATAGTGGACAACTTTGCAGAAATGGGATTCCCTAACTGTGATGGGGTGGTAGATGGCATGCACATTCCAATTTTGGCACCAGACCACCTTGCAACAGAGTACATCAATAGGAAGGGGTATTTCTCCATGGTGTTGCAGGCGCTTGTGGATCACCGTGGGCATTTCACTGATATCAATGTGGAGTGGTCTGGGAAGGTGCATGATGCATGCATTTTCAGGAACACGGGCCTTTGCAGAAAGCTGCAAACGGGGACTTCCTTTCCAAACCAGAAGAATACAGTGGGGGATGTTGAAATGCCCATAGTGATCCTGGGAGACCCAGCATACCCCTTACATTGCTGGCTCCTGAAACCTTACATGGGACACTTGGACAGCAGTAAGGAGCAGTTCAACAACAGGCCGAATAGGTTCCAGATGACAGTTGAATGCGCCTTTGGCAGATTAAAGGCACACTAGCGATGCCTTTATGACAAGTTAGACCTTAATGAGGATAATATTCCCATGGTCATAGCCATGTTCTGTACGTTGCATAAACTCTGTGAAGCCAAGGGTGAAAGGTTTGCTCAGGGGTGGAGTGCTGAGGCAGACCGCTTGATTTTGAGCAGCCAGATACCAGGGCTGTCAGAGGAGCCCAGAGAGGAGCTATTTGAATCAGAAAGGCTTTGAGGCCGCACTTTGACAATGACCATCAGTAACATGTATCTGTGTCTGAGTTGCTTCAGTGTTACGTGACATGTAGTTTTCCTAGGAGGCAGTGGTGACATTTGGGGCCTTATATTCCAGTGATAAAGTGATTAAAATGCCTGTGCATGTGTTGGCAGTAGCTGCAATCTCACCTCATAGAAAAAAAATAAAGATGATTTACCATTATAAAACTTTGCTTTTATTGCACAAGAAACAGCACACACAAGCACACAGATGCCTGCTGGGAAAGAAGGAACCAGTGAAGGGCAGAACTTTCACAGCTGTCTGTAGGTCCAGCTATCATTGTGAAAGTTGTCCGAGGACATGGAGTGAAAGGAAAAGAGAAGTCTCGGAAAGTGGACAGGAATGTGTGGACAGAGTTGCGGGGGCAGGCATGGAAAAGAGTTCTGAATGTGCTGCAGGGGAAGGTTGGCGTGGATCTGCTTAGTCTGCAGCACTGTTAAGGACTTCGGCATCTGCGTTTGCTCCTCCATTACTTTAATCATCTGCTCAGTTGCGTCCTTAACAAATGCATGATTCTCTTTTCTGTCCTGCCATTCGGCTTCCCAGCACTCCTTGCATTCCCTTTTTTCTGCATTGGAGCACTGTAGTACCTCCCGGAACATGTTGTCTTTGCTGCATCTTGGACGCTTTCTTATCTGGCAGAGACGGTCGGTCGGGGTGCATTTCTGAAGGCTACATCTGGTGAAGCACAGGGGACAATGCACAGAAGCGGGATTCTTAAATTCATGCACAGCATTGAAACATTTCAGTTAAATATAATTTTTGCAACATTTCAATCATTTTATCACTGGCCCTAGCCAGGCACACATCTCTGTGAACAGCCAAAGCATCATGAGTATTTGCAGGAGGGGGCCCCCGCTCCACTCCACTCAGGGAAAGGAGCACACACACTTTGCAAGGGTCGTGGTGCAGCATTCTATGGAAAAAATTCTAAAATTCTGCCACACTTTTCCACAGGCACGGGTCATTCTATCAGACATCTCACTGCTAAAGGTAAGCAGGGAAATGAGGGTATATCTACTACATGCTTGTGGCTTCTGCCCTGCTCCCTGTGCTGCTCACCTATGTGCCGCTTTGGTCCCTACACAAGTGATTGCCGAACGGTGCGGGAAAGTTTCCTACAATGGGGGAAGGAACAAAGCTGCTCTGCCATGGAACCTTCAGCAGAGGATGGCCGAGTACCTCCGGGAACCTTTCCTGGAGACCTCTCTGGAGGATTCCCGTGAGGTCTCGGCATGTATCAACACCCTGTTCCGCTGTACCGATTAGCTACACAGGGAAACATCCACCTCACAGAAACACAGCCAGCCTCCCACATTTCTATTCCCTGAACCCACCTCCGCACTACACAGGCCACAGCCACTTACAAGGTGTCTCATCTCCTGCTTTTTGCTCCCCGGAGAGCAACTGCTGAGACTGGCTAGACACCTCTAGAGTGGAGAACAGTTCCTGGCTGCCTGCCCCACAAGGCGACTGCGCCGGGAGCTGCACATTCTCGTCTAACTCCACCTCTTCATCAATAACTTCATCCTCTGGGTTAGGTCCTCTTTCCGCTGTCTCCATTCCCTCTCAAGTATCCACGGGGCGCTTGGCAGTGGAGGTGGGGTCGCCACCAAAGATAGCATACAGCTCCTTGTAGAACCGGCAGGTCTTAGGTGCAGGACCGGAGTGACGGTTTGCCGCCCTCACCTTATAGTACGCCTGCCTCAGCTCCTTTATCTTTGCTCTGCACTGCAGCGTGTCCTGATCACAGCCCTTTTCGCACAAGCCTCGAGAAATGTGCCCATCGGTATCAAAATTCCTACGGCTCAAGCACAGCTGGGATTGCACAGCCTACTCTCTCCATATACTGAGCAGATCCAGCAGCTCTGCAGTGGTCCAAATGGGAGAGCCTTTGGTGCTATAACCCGCCATGGTCACCTGGGAAGTTGCAAGGAGACCTTTCCACGCCGAGCCAGCAGGAAATGGCATTTCAAAAATTCCTTGGGCTTCTAAGGTGGAGGGGCGGATGGTCGCTTACCTGGCTGCAGGGAGGTGGAGTTCAAACTGCTGGCCAGAGCGGTCAGGATGGCCATTGTGGGGCACCTCCTGGAGGCCAGTTAAAGCAATGAAATCAAGTGTGGTGTCTACACTGGCACTTTGTTGAGAAAAATGATGAGGAAAAAGACATAAGTCTCTTGTTGGGGTGGATGTATTTAGTCGCCAAAACCGGGAGTTTTTCCTGACAAAAGTTGTATTGTAGTATGTACGCATTCACTGTTTGGTCAACAAAAGGCAGTTTTTGGTAACAAAACATGGTAGTGTAGACAGGGCCTAAGTCTAAAAGGCAGAACGCTCCTGACTATCAATTGCAGCACCACTCACATCACTGAAATTTCAGGCTGGCTCCTGCACAGGGGGTTGGCTCTTCTATGAGGTTCACATGGTTACTAGCTTAATTTTGTGTAGTTCTTATTGTTCCCTTAGACACTTCGAACAGCTGATATTCAAGGGGGTTGTGATTAGGAACAGGGGCAAGAAACTAACCATTAATTTTAGGAGTAGATTTTAGATCAGAAATATTCATTAGGAAATACACTGTTAGCCTTTTCTAGCTGATTTAAACTCCTTGTCATAGTTGTTGGTCTCAGTTGGCTAGTTGTCTAGGTCTCAACTCATCCGTCAGCTGAATTCTCTTCACCTTTCTGAAGAATTGAAAGACCCTTCCAAGTCAGAGCTGGGATCCTTGGTTTAGCAGTTCTGGGAAACGTGGGTAGCAGCTGCCAGGAAGGTGTGTGCTCCGAGTTCTGGTGAGTTCAGTTCGTGGCTCTGTTAGGGCACTAATATTTTGTTAAATCTCTCACTGAAGGGGAACCTCCCTTACTGAAAGGATGAGAACACAGTTGTGGGTACAATATTCATGGGCAAAGAGGTGGTAGCAAGTGTCATTGTATACCAAAGGAGAAATACAGTCCGTAGTGCTGCGGCATTGTGTAATTAGATTTGTATAAACTAAGTTTCAATGAATTGCATTTCACTTTCCATCATTCAGTTCTTTCTAAAGGAAAACCAGCTTGAATGAAATGATGCAGATTCATACACAGTGTGTGGGGGCTAGGAGGGGAGTGAAAGGGGGAAATTAAGTGGAGTGGTGGGAACTCAAACCCAGGGAAGGGCACTGAGAAATTCACTGGAGACCCAATGCAGTGGGCTGGGGGAGGATTTGGTATTGTCAGAAATTGTGAATTGTAATGGAATGGTAAGAACCCTTTGGGATTGCTTTAAAAAGTCCCCAGCTGTGCTCCAATAATACATGACTTAGCCAGCAAACATTCAGCGTTACCAAGTTTTATTTAGCTCTCAGAATATCTACAAAATCTCTCCAGTTTGTACTTGAGGTCAGGGTTGCACCAAGAGTATAGGGGCTGAAAGGCAACCTAGCATAGCAATCTGCAGAACCAGCAATGCAAAAGCAGGGGAGCCAGCGCTTGCTGGGCCAGCAGACTGGCATGAGAATGGGCGATTTGTTGGCCCATGTACGAAATGTATGTTTCAGGGAATGGAAAGCTCCTAGGGATGTAAAAGATTCCACTTTTAATGTTTGTGCTTGGGTCTGAGACAGCCTGGCCTGTGCGACCTCTGATCTGCCCTCCCTGGGCCTGGCTCTGTCCCCAGTATGAATCCTCTTTCAATTTCACCATTTCTAAAACCACCACCCTCAAGAGTATTTTAAAACAAGATGGCCTCTTAACCAGCAAGCCACCCATCAGGCCATTCATAAATAGATGGGAAATACATGAAAGCAGTGACCTACAATAGTTAGAAATCTGGTCTCTCTGCCTGTGGCCCTCCCTCTCCCTAAAAAGTTAGATGATGGAGGGAGAGGAGAAGCCCTGATCCCAGACCACTCAGAAGCAAACCCTCAGCCTTCTCCAAAAACCTGCTCAAACCAGATGTCTTTTGCAGCATGCCCTGAAAGTCACTAAATTTGGGCTCTTTTGGATGAAGGTGTTTGAGTCTAAGAGTGATGCCTGGATTTTGCATTAGGATCTATTTTCCCTGCTCCTTGATTGGATGATTCTGGTGCTGGTTCTCTTCATAGAATCATAGAATATCAGGGTTGGAAGGGACCTCAAGAGGTCATCTAGTCCAACCCCCTGCTCAAAGCAGGACCGATCCCCGACTAAATCATCCCAGCCAGGGCTTTGTCAAGCCTGACCTTAAAAACTTCTAGGGAAGGAGATTCCACCACCTCCCTAGGTAACACATTCCAGTGTTTCACCACCCTCCTAGTGAAAAAGTTTTTCCTAATATCCAACCTAAATCTCCCCCACTGCAACTTGAGACCAAAACTCCTTGTTCTGTCATCTGCTACCACTGAGAACAGTCTAGAGCCATCCTCTTTGGAACCCCCTTTCAGGTAGTTGAAAGCAGCTATCAAATCCCCCCTCATTCTTCTCTTCTGCAGGCTAAACATCCCCAGTTCCCTCAGCCTCTCCTCATAAGTCATGTGTTCCAATCCCCTAATCATTTTTGTTGCCCTCCACTGGACTCTTTCCAATTTTTCCACATCCTTCTTATAGTGTGGGGCCCAAAACTGGACACAGTACTCCAGATGGGGCCTCACCAATGTCGAATAGAGGGGAACGATCACGTCCCTCGATCTGCTTGCAATGCCCCTACTTATACATCCCAAAATGCCATTGGCCTTCTTGGCAACAAGGGCACATTGCTGACTCATATCCAGCTTCTCGTCCACTGTCACCCCTAGGTCCTTTTCCGCAGAACTGCTGCTTAGTCATTTGGTCCCTAGTCTGTAGCGGTGCATGGGATTCTTCCGTCCTAAGTGCAGGACTCTGCGCTTGTCCTTGTTGAACCTCATCAGATTTCTTTTGGCCCAATCCTCCAATTTGTCTAGGTCCCTCTGTATCCTATCCCTACCCTCCAGCGTATCTACCACTCCTCCCAGTTTAATGTCATCTGCAAACTTGCTGAGGGTGCAATCCACACCATCCTCCAGATCATTTATGAAGATATTGAACAAAACCGGCCCCAGGACCAACCCCTGGGGCACTCCACTTGATACCGGCTGCCAACTAGACATGGAGCCATTGATCACTACCCATTGAGCCTGACAATCTAGCCAGCTTTCTATCCACCTTATAGTCCATTCATCCAGCCCATACTTCTTTAACTTGCTGGCAAGAATACTGTGGGAGACCGTGTCAAAAGCTTTGCTAAAGTCGAGGAACAACATGTCTTTCCCTTCATCCAAAGAGCCAGTTATCTCGTCATAGAAGGCAATTAGATTAGTCAGGCATGACTTGCCCTTGGTGAATCCATGCTGACTGTTCCTGATCACTTTCCTCTCCTCTAAGTGCTTCAGAATTGATTCCTTGAGGACCTGCTCCATGATTTTTCCAGGGACTGAGGTGAGGCTGACTGGCCTGTAGTTCCCAGGAGATAATGGCCAATGGCTCTGCAATCACAGCCGCCAATTCCTTTAGCATTCTCGGATGCAACGCATCCGGCCCCATGGACTTGTGCTTGTCCAGCTTTTCTAAATAGTCCCGAACCACTTCTTTCTCCACAGAGGGCTGGTCACCTCCTCCCCATGCTGTGCTGCCCAGTGCAGTAGTGTGGAAGCTGACCTTGTTCGTGAAGACAGAGGCAAAAAAAGCATTGAGTACATTAGCTTTTTCCACATCCTCTGTCACTAGGTTGCCTCCCTCATTCAGTAAGGGGCCCACACTTTCCTTGACTTTCTTCTTGTTGCTAACATACCTGAAGAAACCCTTCTTGTTACTCTTAAAATCTCTTGCTAGCTGCAACTCCAGGTGTGATTTGGCCTTCCTGATTTCACTCCTGCAAGCCCAAGCAATATCTTTGTACTCATCCCTGGTCATTTGTCCAGTCTTCCACTTCTTGTAAGCTTCTTTTTTTGTATTTAAGATCAGCAAGGATTTCACTGTTAAGCCAAAAGAAAAGGAGTACTTGTGGCACCTTAGAGACTAACCAGTTTATTTGAGCATGAGCTTTTGTGAGCTACAGCTCACTTCATCGGATGCATACCGTGGAAACTGCAGTAGACATTATATACACACAGAGACCATGAAACAATACCCCCTCCCACCCCACTGTCCTGCCGGTAATAGCTTATCTAAAGTGATCATCAAGTTGGGCCATTTCCAGCACAAATCCAGGTTTTCTCACCCTCCGCCCCCCCCCCCCCCCAAACTCACTCTCCTGCTGGTAATAGCCTATCCAAAGTGACCACTCTCTTCACAATGACAGGTTTCAGAGGAACAGCCGTGTTAGTCTGTATTCGCAAAAAGAAAAGGAGTACTTGTGGCACCTTAGAGACTAACCAATTTATTTGAGCATGAGCTTTCGTGAGCCACAGCTCACTTCATCAGATGTGTACCGTGGAAACTGCAGCAGACTTTATATACACACAGAGAATATGAAACAATACCTCCTCCCACCCCACTGTCCTGCTGGATAAAGTCTGCTGCAGTTTCCACGGTACACATCTGATGAAGTGAGCTGTGGCTCACGAAAGCTCATGCTCAAATAAATTGGTTAGTCTCTAAGGTGCCACAAGTACTCCTTTTCTCTTCACAATGTGTATGATAATCAAGGTGGGTCATTTCCAGCACAAATCCAGGTTCTCTCACTCCCTCACCCCCCTCCGAAAAACCACACACACAAACTCACTCTCCTGCTGGTAATAGCTTATCAAAAGTGACCACTCTCCCTACAATGTGCATGATAATCAAGGTGGGCCATTTCCAGCACAAATCCAGGTTTTCTCACCCCCCCACCCCCATACACACACAAACTCACTCTCCTGCTGGTAATAGCTTATCTAAAGTGATCATTAAGTTGGGCCATTTCCAGCACAAATCCAGGTTTTCTCACCCTCCGCCTCCCCCCCCACACACACACACACAAACTCACTCTCCTGCTGGTAATAGCCCATCCAAAGTGACCACTCTCTTCACAATGTGTATGATAATCAAGGTGGGCCATTTCCTGCACAAATCCAGGTTCTCTCACCCCCTCACCCCCCTCCAAAAACCACGCACACAAACTCACTCTCCTGCTGGTAATAGCTTATCCAAAGTGACCACTCTCCCTACAATGTGCATGATAATCAAGGTGGGCCATTTCCAGCATAGATCCAGGTTTTCTCACTCCCCCACCCCCATACACACACAAACTCACTCTCCTGCTGGTAATAGCTCATCCAAAGTGACCACTCTCCCTACAATGTGCATGGTAATCAAGGTGGGTCATTTCCAGCACAGATCCAGGCTTTCTCCCCTCCGCCCCCCGGGAACACACCCACACACATAAACTCACTCTCCTGCTGGCTTTAGATAAGCTTTAGATAAGCTATTACCAGCAGGACAGTAGGGTGGGAGGGGGTATTGTTTCATGGTCTCTGTGTGTATATAATGTCTACTGCAGTTTCCACGGTATGCATCCGATGAAGTGAGCTGTAGCTCACGAAAGCTCATGCTCAAATAAATTGGTTAGTCTCTAAGGTGCCACAAGTACTCCTTTTCTTTTTGCAAAGACAGACTAACACGGCTGTTACTCTGAAAACTGTTAAGCCAAGCTGGTCTCCTTCCTTCGCAGTGACCCCCGAAGGAGCAGCATGCCCTACCCGAGGAGGCCAGCCCCCCTCTGCCTGTGTGGTGCTGCCTTTACCTGCACAGTGAATGAAGCTTATTGGTCTCCATGAACCACAAGCACCCACTTGGTTTTGAGCAAACGTTCCTGAACTGCTGCTGAACAAGCTACATTATCCTGGTCATGGTGCTGGTGAGCTGGGCAGCTGTTCCTTTCCCTCACCCACCGCTGCCTGACACACACCCCACTCCCACATCACTAACTTTTGGCTATGAAGCTTCCCAGTCTTCTGCTGATACAGTGACTGAGGCTGGTTTTTACAACTCCAGGCAAAACTAAACCCCCAGCTCCAAAATAACTGAGATGGAGACGACTGATTAGAGAGTGTCTCCTTCTAGGGCAGTATTATCTTGAGCCGCAAATGAACGGCTGACAGCCAGAGTTCTCTGTGCAGCCTAGTGTCAGGAAAAGACAAACTGAATTACCCTGCTCTGCAGTCTAGACACTGGGTGCTGAGCTTTGCCTGGACTCGCACCTAGCACTCACACTTGTCCTTAGCAGCTGATGCCATGGAAGAGGAAAGATAACTAGTGCTTTAAAGCAGAGGTTCTCAAACTTTGATTTAAAATTTTTTGCAGACCCCCAAGCCAACTTCTAATTTTCCCCGGGGGTGCTCAATCCCGACTCAGCCCCAGGCCCTGCCCTACCCTGACTCTACCCCTTCTCCTAAAGCCCTACCCCCATCCCATGTCTTCCCGCCCCCGCTCCATCACGGCCTCTCCTCTTCCCCACCTCTTTCAGTCCGCTCCCCAAAGTGCACTCTGTCCCCACTGGGAGGGAGGGGGAAGAGTTGATCAGCGGGGCTGGCAGCCCTGCACATGACTCGCGGACCCCCTTGGGTTCGTGGACCCCAGTTTGAGAACCGCTGCTTTAAAGCATAGTCATTCCTTTGTAGAATTAAACAAAGAGAGGGCTAGAAATGTATTGTCAACACACCTTGTAGCATCCCTCTGATGAGGATAGAGTCCTTTACTCATGCAAGGCTGTGGAATTTAATCCATTTATCAACTGGGAATTGGAGTTGTCTCTCCTTGCTGTGTTTGTACATTGTTCTAGTGTGTCATCAATTCCTGGGAGTGGGCTGCTCTGTTTTAATCAGCAATCATTACCACAGACTAGCTCAGCTGTTCCACAACGCTGGGTGGTTCTGTGTTTGCTTTTAATGTTGATGTTTCCTGAACTGTTTCTGTGCTGTTGTAACCCAGGAAAATAGACGTGGGTTCAGTTCCCTGCTCTGTCACAGACTTCCGGAGTGACCTTGGCCGAGTCACTAAGTCTCTCTGTGCCTCAGTTCCCCACCAGTAACACAGGGTCATGGCTCACAGGCATGCTATCAGGATAAAGGCATTGTACCCAGAGGTGATGGGGCCATGTAAGTACCTGTATCGAGAGACAGGTTTCAGAGGGGTAGCCGTGTTAGTCTGTATCAGCAAAAAGAAAGAGGAGTGCTTGTGGCACCTTAGAGACTAGCACATTTAGTCTGCGTGCACAGAAACATCCCAGGGCCTTTCATCACAGTTGACACAAGTGTCCTCAGCCAGAATTTCCCCTCCCCTTGCCATTGTGCTATATGTTGTGAACCTGCTTGGCTGCCACCCTCCACCCCAGAGGGAGCTGCAATTCAGTGCTGCTGTACGGATACAGGGGTAAGTCCTTCCCCTTCCCTTTTTCCATGGTAGTGGAGGTGCTGTGCCCGAATGAAAAGCCTGCAAAGTTGGGTCCCAAAGAGCTCTCCATATGCTTCCACACAGGGAGAGGAGCGGGGCTCGGGCCAGTGCATTCAGAGCAGCTGGAGATACTGGAGCTTCAGAAGGCTGCAGTAGCAGTGGAATGACTCACCCTGGGAGTAGGGGAGAGGCACTGAACCTGGCATGACCTGTGTGGGATTTGTCCCATAACAGATGAAGATGCTATAGAAATACAAAACATGCTTATCTCCCATCTAGTACACAGATGTTACATGCAGGCAGGTTTGGCTAGGCAGGTCACTTGCCACTGAACAGATGCAAACTCTCCAAACATGCATCATTTTTCTGCTCTGTTGGTGCTTTCACTAAGTGACACTGGGTGCCAGACTGCAGTTCGCACTGCCTGTGATAGAACATGCCTTTGGGATGCTAAGGAAGGCTCCCTTCTTGCTGCTGCAGGAAGCATAATGCTATCACAGACTGGGAAGTCTAGGTTCAGTGGCACAGCTACTCCTCAGTGATGTTCAATTTACTGCAATGCACAACCTGCCGTTTTGAAAGGATGAAATACAGATTCTGAGAAGGAGAATCATTGAAACTAGGGAATGCTATAGAAATAAAAGGCCAAGCCCTACTACAGAGAAATAAATTAGGTTTGACAGGGTTATTGATTCCAGTGTATTTTCACAAGATAGAATCACCTTAAAGCAGAGCTGCTCCTCCTTTCTGCATACAAATAATGTCTGGAGGGAGAGTCATGCCTGCTGCTTCTTTTCTCTTCTTCAGATGAGACACAACTTGCAAAGTCTAGCACCAGCACTTCAGCCTGGCTTTCAGGGGGCAGTTTTGGAGATGGTGACACTTTTTGTGTATTGTCTGTTAAATTCACATTTGTACCTAGAGCACATTCAGGTCTTTGAGATTGGTTCTGAAATGCTGGTAATTTCTGAGTAAATGATCAGTGGGTTTAACAGAATTGAAGGAAAATGTGTGTAATAAAGTGCTGCTGACAGCTGCTGGGAGTCCTCTCCTCTTGGCAGAACTGACAGCTAATCCTCTCTGAATGAGCATGTAGATCCTGAAAGCACTCATCCCTTCTTACTACCACCCGGACCTGTAGAGCAAACTGAGGAAGCATCCATCATTAGCTAATCCCCATGGCTTAGTCCCTGGCCAGCACCAGCGATCTGAGTATCTGCTAAGCATCTTCATTATTTGACTTTTCCGTTTGGTAATGGACACACCGAGAATGCCACACTGTCTCCAGACAGGTGTGGAGAGCTGCTCTTCTGTGCCCCGGGAAGCAGCTTTGGGGTGGATGTGAGCATTAAATACCAGTCACCTTTGATAGCCTTCCATGTCTCTCTACCTAAAGCTCTGAGTTGATCATGTCAAGGTTGTAGTGACCACAGCCTGCAAGTGTGGCTCAGCAGGGACAAAGTAGCACTGAATTCCTCTGCAGCCACTGTCCCAGTTCCCTCTTGCTGCTCTCTGGCAGGGCTTAACTGGAAGTGCTAAAGAGGGGACATTTTGGGGCACTTTCTAGTGGCACTTTTTCACTTGTCTTGATGGCAACTAAACTCTGCTTTCCCCATTACCAGATATCCTTGCTAGGCAGCTAGAGCTCATTGGGCAGTTACTTGATCTTATCACATGCTGGTGGCTACCCATTGCCTCAGTTTAATGACCCAAAATTGAGTTAAAACAATAATCCCTCAATGTTTGCTCCTGGGAGCTGCTGTAAGAATACAAACTAGCAAACTCTACAATCAACTTGCACTCCCAGCTACCTTTGAGACACCACTGACTTCCTGAGGAAACTACAATCCATCGGTGATCTTCCTGATAACACCATCCTGGCCACTATGGATGTAGAAGCCCTCTACACCAACATTCCACACAAAGATGGACTACAAGCCGTCAAGAACACTATCCCCAATAATGTCATGGCTAACCTGGTGGCTGAACTTTGTGACTTTGTCCTTACCCATAACTATTTTACATTTGGGGACAATGTATACCTTCAGATCAGCGGCACTGCTATGGGTACCCGCATGGCCCCACAGTATGCAAACATTTTTATGGCTGACTTAGAACAACGCTTCCTCAGCTCTCGTCCCCTAACGCCCCTACTCTACTTGCGCTATATTGATGACATCTTCATCATCTGGACCCATGGAAAAGAAGCCCTTGAGGAATTCCACCATGATTTCAACAATTTCCATCCCATCATCAAACTCAGCCTGGTCCAGTCCACACAAGAGATCCACTTCTTGGACACTACAGTGCTAATAAACGATGGTCACATAAACACCACCCTATACCGGAAACCTACTGACCGCTATGCCTACCTACATGCCTCCAGCTTTCACCCTGACCACACCACACGATCCATCGTCTACAGCCAAGCTCTGGGATACAGCCGCATTTGCTCCAACCCCTCAGACAGAGACAAACGCCTACAAGATCTCTATCAAGCATTCTTACAACTACAATACCCACCTGCAGAAGTGATGAAACAGATTGACAGAGCCAGAAGAGTACCCAGAAGTCACCTACTACAGGACAGGCCCAACAAAGAAAATAACAGAACGCCACTAGCTGTCACCTTCAGCCCCCAACTAAAACCCCTCCAACGCATTATTAAGGATCTACAACCTATCCTGAAGGATGACCCAACACTCTCACAAATCTTGGGAGACAGGCCAGTCCTCGCTTACAGACAGCCCCCCAACCTGAAGCAAATACTCACCAGCAACCACACAACAGAACCACTAACCCAGGAACCTATCCTTGCAACAAAGCCCGTTGCCAACTGTGCCCACATATCTATTCAGGGGACACCATCACAGGGCCTAATAACATCAGCCATACTATCAGAGGCTCGTTCACCTGCACATCCACCAATGTAATATATGCCATCATGTGCCAGCAATGTCCCTCTGCCATGTACATTGGTCAAACTGGACAGTCTCTACGTAAAAGAATAAATGGACACAAATCAGATGTCAAGAATTATAACATTCATAAACCAGTCGGAGAACACGTCAATCTCTCTGGTCACTCGATTACAGACATGAAAGTTGCAATATTACAGCAGAAAAACTTCAAAACCAGACTCCAGCGAGAGACTGTTGAATTGGAATTCATTTGCAAATTGGATACAGTTAACTTAGGTTACCTTGCATAATGACTTAGCCACTCCCAGTCTCTATTCAAGCCTATTTCCTCTTGTTTTTTCCTACCCCACCACCCCCCAGACGTTCTTGTTAAACCCTGGATTTCTGCTGGAAATGGTCCACCTTGATTATCATACACATTGTAAGGAGAGTGATCATTTTAGATAAGCTATTACCAGCAGGAGAGTGGGGTGGGGGGAGAGAAAACCTTTTGTAGTGATAAACACCCATTTTTTCATGGTTTGTGTGTATAAAAAGATCTTCTGTACTTTCCACAGTATGCATCCGATGAAGTGAGCTGTAGCTCACGAAAGCTTATGCTCAAATAAATTGGTTAGTCTCTAATGTGCCACAAGTACTCCCTTTCTTTTTACAATCAACTAGAGTCCCAGGCAATGTTCTGTCCTTGATAAGATTCCAAGACCCATTTCATTAGCAGGAGGGGCACATTTTCACAGCAGCGCACAGTTTGCAGCCTTGCAACTCCTCATCAGACTGCCCAACAGACTAGCATTGGGGGAAAATTATATTGCAAGATATTATTTCTCACTCTCTCTCTTCCTCCCCCTCCCCCCGTATCTCTCTGTTCCACACGGAACATAAAACCTTCACCACATCATTGCCTGTCTCCTGCCGCAGTCTTAGGAGCCTAAGGCTGCCTTTGTGATGGGGGAAACACAAGGGAAAAGAATTAGGGTTACAAAAATGCTAATTAGGGTTACAAAAATGGAGTGTGGGGGGGTGTTCAGGGGAGGTGAAATAAGGCGTGAAGGCTCTTGAGCGTGGGAAGGAGTATGGCATGAATGCTAGCCTCCTTCTCGAAATCAGACCCACAGACTGGAGGAAGGGGTGCACAAAGATGGCAGGATGTGTATCAAGTAGGGCAGAGACTTCCCCAAAGAACAAGTGCAAAACAAGAGCTGATGCTCTCTTGACAGATGAGAGCTAATGTGGAGACCAGCAGCGTTAACTTGCACAATGAGTCTGGCACATCTTCAGAGTCTCCCAGGCTGAGAAATGTCCCAAGAGTCATTCATGAGCAGTTGCTTACATTTGATCAGACATACACATTTTAGGTGTTACTTCTGCACCCTGATTGGATGAACACTCTTGGGTGTTGTGGATAAATTCAGAATTTTAATTTTGTTATTTACAATCCTTTCTCTCCAAGAGGTTTTACTTTTCTGGTTTGGCCTTTCTCCTCTGTCATGTTTTTAATGGCCATGTTTTCTCTGTCCCAGCTTCCCCCACCATTTATCTGTCTCTCCTCCTCCATTTCAAACTGCTTTTCATTTATCTCTGGTCCCCTTCCCCCACCCCTCCTCTACTTGGTTTGCTTGGTACGGGGGTAGAGAGTTATTCACCTTACAAATATCTCTTCATGGCCCCCATTCTATATTGTCTGGGGGCTTGTCTACAGAGGAAAAGTATGCCAGTATAAGCTAAGGTGTGAATTTAAACTGATGAAGCTACACTGGTATAACTCCCTGTGTAGACACTCAGGGTATGTCTTCACTAGCAACGTTAAAGCACTGTTGTGGCTGTGTAGTTGTGGCACCAGCGCTGGGAGAGAGATCTCCCAGCACTGTAAAAAAAACCCCACCTCCATGAGGAGAGTACAGCACTGCAACTTTCTCGCTCAGCTAAAGTGCCAGTGTAGACAAGCCCTTAGCCCTGGTCTACACTGGGGGGGAGTCGATGTAAGGTACGCAACTTCAGCTACAAGAATAGCGTAGCTGAAGTCGACGTACCTAGATCGACTTACCGTGGCATCTTCACGGCGGTGAGTCGACTGCCGCCGCTCCCCTGCCGACTCCGCTTGCGCCTCTCGCGGTGCTGGAGTTCTGGAGTCAACGGGAGAGCGCTCGGGGATCGATTTATCACATCTAGATTCGATGCAATAAATCAACCCCTGATATATCGATGGCTACCTGCCAACCCGGCGGGTAGTGTAGACCTACCCTTAGACTGCTTTGGAAGGGGATTAAGCTTAACCAAAAAAAAGCCATTCTCATTCTGAAATTAGTGTGTCCACAGGGAGTGTCGTACCAGTTTAACTATATTGATATATTATCGGTATAAATGGTAAAACTTTCCTGGGTAGACAAGCCCTATCTTACTTGCAGTCTTTAATGTATTATCTTCACAGCATCCCTGTGAGGTAGGGAAGTGCTGTCCCCATTTCACAGATGAGGAAGCAAGGCACAGAGCGACTGCCCAGGAAGTCTGTAGCAGAGGTCTCTGGCCCTGGCCCCATCCCAACCCCCTCCCTACATACCAGCCCACAGTGGCGGGTGAGGAAGTTCTGACGGGTAAGTGGACAGCACCATGACTTTGCAGGTGTAACTGAGAGTCCTGGTTTGTTGTTTCGCCAGGGTCTAGGAAAGGCTCATCTCAGATGCCTACTTCACACCTGTGTTAGGTGAATTTCATTTTACTCTCTTCCCCTCGGCTGGCCCCTCCCACCTTCTTGGCTTTGCAAGTGAGCTATAACCCCTTTCCCCACCACCCTGACTGGGAACCAACACCACCCTGGTCAGGGCAGATATGAAGGGGAGATGACAAAATTGTTAGGGCTCCCAGTATTTGGTTCTGTTTAGCATTAGAACTCAATGGGAAGTAAGAGAAGGAAGGTGATCCAGGCCCCTGTAGGCCAGTGGCAGCTGCACACTGGTGTGTGTGTGTATGTGTACTTTACAGCCCAAGAAAACAGCTGCAGTCCACCAATTTAAAATATTATAAATCCAAAGGGAGGTGTTGAGCCTTGGTAACTCTGTAACTCAGGGTCCTGAGAGGTTTGCTTTCTTTGAGTCCTGCATTCCCACACAGCTCCCCCAATCATCCACTGCTTGAGCCATGCACGGGAATTCAATCACTGTGACCACTGGCTCCCTGCTAGAGTGGTGTCTGGGGATGGGGTGAGCCCCAGCTGCTGCCAAGTTCCGCCCCGGGGGGGGGAAAGGCTGGGCTCCCACTCAGCGCTGCCCCTTGGGGACTCGCTTCCAGGCATGCCTGATCTATTTCCAATTCTTCTGTCTGCGCTGCTGGAAGCCGTGTTTCTGCTGTCCAGACCATCATCTTTGGCAAGTGCTTATGCACTGGTGCTGGAAGGAGTCTTCTAACAATCACTACAGACACAGCAGTGTTTGTGGGTGATGTGCATGATGTTCTCATGCTTATAGGTGTTGAACTGTAACTCAGATAACTTCTTCCTAACAATATAGCTGTGACATGGCCACCTTCTGGCTTGGATGAAACAGCTCAGGCCCCTGTGTTTCCCTGTTATCAAGTCCCCCTGTAGCTGTGCTTCTTTATTATACATCTGTTTAGCATCAGGCTCTTTACCTTACTCAGCTAGAAAAGCTGATCTGGCTGTTCTGAGGAAACACAGAACAATTAGAAATGATTTTCTTCTTTAGAACTTACTTCTAAGCCTCAGCTTGGTGGCAGGAGTGTCTGCTTTCTCTGAAAGGGATAAATTGCATGATTACAGGTGGAAGCAACCTCCACTGTAAGATATGTCTTTGTCCGCTTTATAAAGCATTCATTTTCTTCATGTCTCCTGAAGCAAAACCCCAGTGGTACCAGGCCAGAGTCTCCCATCCCCCTGATGCAAAGCAAAGCCACTCCTGAATATGCATCTGGAGTCCACTTCAGGCGGACACCTCTGGGGTCAGCCTTGATGCACCCTTTGTGGTGTTGTGAGGCTCCTTCAAATGCAGATGGAATTCCCTTCCTCTGTTAGTTCTGTGCATGAGCCACTAGAGTTCCCAGAGGACATTATTGTGTGGAGGATTTTATTAAGTATCCAACGAATATATCTTCCCCAGTCCTACTACCAGCCCCCAGCAGCATGTCCCTGGTGTCCCTCAGCAGATTTAATCACCAAATTGTTCCCAAATACTAGTTTTATGTCAGGCTCCACAATCTTCCACTAATGACCCCCATGAGTACTGTGTGAGCACTGAGAATTCTCTTACTGCAGGAGAGATGCTGCAGGGAACCAGCCCAGAAGAAGCCAAAACCACCCTGGGCTCTCCTCATGCAGCCATGAAAATGATGGCGAAAATTGCCTCTGAAACTGCACAAAGCACACGGATCAGACATCGCTCCATTTAACACAATAAACCGCATATCCCAGTGCAAGCACTGCAGTGAGAGTGGGGGGGCCCCCTTCTGCCCTGGGCGTGAGAGAGTCGCCTGTGTTAGCAATAAAGACATCTGTGGAAGTTACAGGATCATAATCCATCCTTTCCTTTCCCAGTCCTCCATCCATTTCTCCCTCCTTTTTCCCCTCCCCACCTCACAACTCTCCTCCTCCACTCTTCCCCTCCATTATCTGAAGAGTTAAACCCTGGGCATTCAGTGGGGCAAGTCAGGCCCCTTCTGCCATGCCCCAAGGGCCTTGGCCAAACCATAGATCTTAGGCTAGCTCTTCTTGCTGTGCCTGGGGATGATGTTGGACTAAGTGATTACAAGCCCCGGGAACAAATTGCTGCAATAGCCCAAATCGCTCTCTAAGGTAATGATCTGGGGACTTTCTAAATGCTGCTTCTCAGTGTGCAATGTGAGAGGTCTCTGGAGGTGTGCAGCAGTGCTGAGATTCATCTAGCCCTGTCATGCCTCTTCTCCCTAGCTACTGCACTTTGGACAGGCTGAGTCTGTTCCCAGCTGTGATCAATACTACCTGGCCATGGCTCTTCTCGCTGACTAATGTGCAAACGAATGTCCCCAACAAGCCTTGCGAGGCCGGTTCTTATGGTCAGGTTTCCCGAGTGGCACTGTGAGAGAGTTGCCTGCTCCCGGCCTTAATTGAGGCTCCAGTGCTAGTCGGGCAGGGGGTTGTACTGCACTGGGCTTTAACGATGACAAGAACAGGCTACCAGTGCCTGCTGGTCAGTAATGGGTACTTCACATGTCACCAGAGCTGGTGGGAGCCCAGGTGTATTGTATGGAGTCACAGCCTGTGCAGGGCCTTACAGTGTTGTGTTTAGAGCCTATACACGGTTTCTAAGTGCATACGTTTTACCGTTGGGCTGGGAATTTAGACACAACATTGAGCCATTTTCACTTTAATGAAATTTCACAAAGCAAAAAAATTCTGATTTCTGCCTCTAGTTGTATAGCAGCCTCAGAACAGGCTCCGTCAGACCCACCCTCAAATAACTGCAGTGCCTTGTTAGAGTTTGCCAAATAGTTATTTCATTAAATTGCTTGAGAACTCTTTCCAAAGAGCCAGATCTCTTTCAAGATGGTGTGAAACTAACATGAATGGAATGAGGCCTCCTCCCAACTCTGCTTGTTGCTGCTGCAACATGTATGGAAACAAACTGGCCCTGCTTGGGTGGATAACCCTGCATACAGCGCTCCGCCAGCCTGTCAGCAAGCGTGTCTGGGAGGCCACCATCATGTCCAGGGTAATGAGGTACTGCACCTTCTCACTTAGTTGTGGGGCTTCCATTCCCAACAAATCCAAGTCCATTCCCAGATACATTAATATTCTGCTGAGACCTTTCATCTTATGTTCAGCTAGCTGGATGACAAACTCTTGGTAATGGCCTAAAACTTTCCAGCATGGGGAGAAGTTAGAGATGGGGCCAGGAGCCAGTCCAGGAATGTTCTGTGGGGTGCCCCATAGAAAATATTTTTCTGAGCAAATATTGTAACTGCCTTTTTGTCAGGACTCCCTCTGCACGTGAGACAGGTGCCTTCATGTCTGAAGAGAAGTCGTCCTTTTCCACCCTATCGTTGTTCAAAACATGTCTGTCCAGCAGTTCTGCCTGGGCATTGGTGCAGCCCACCAGACTCTTGATCCCAACAGAAATGGTCTCTTCCTTTTTCAACAGCCTTCCCTGCTACACAGTGTAAACCCTTCCTTTTGAAGGAGTACAGTCAGGCCCCAACCCCCCTGCCAAAGCCTGTCTTTTAGGCTCGTTCTGGTGCACACTAGCTGTAGAGGGTGGATTGGAGCAACATGTCCCACAGCCAAGTGTAACTTCCAGCCCAGGCCAGCGTATTCAGTCTCCTCACCCCCACAGTATCAGAGGTGTGAGTAAGAGCAGGTTAGGGGAATTGCTGCTTGCTGCTACATTTTCCATTCTGGGGCAAGTTACAGCAGCAAAAGTAACGTAACTTTCCCTCCCTTACAGCATGAATCGAGAGCATTAAACCCTGGATGGCAGCATCGGTACCAAACACCAAAGCCTGTCTCAGGTGTGCCCCTAGTGTTGGACTGCAGGAATTCCCATCCATCCTGTTCTCCTTGGCTAGCAGATCAGGCCCAAGGCTAAGACTCAGGAGATGTGGAAGGGGAATCCTCAGGACTCTAACGGGAGCACTTTAGAGACCCCGAGGAAAGGGGGAAGGTTTCATCATCTGACTTCCTATCCCAGGAGTGTGCATCAGCCTTGCCAGGGAAATCACAATGTTTTTAGCATCAGCTGCAACTCTGCTGGTCTCAGATATTTGCTGCCTATTGTGCTGCATGAGATTCATCTATAGCATCAAGTGAAAAAAAATGAAGTCATTGTAAATTCTGGCAGTTTTTATGGTATAATTAAGCTGCCTACAAGGATCCCTCAGGGAAAGCAAATGCAGCTTTGCTATTTATGGAGCTGGCCGAGGTAGTGCTTTCTGGCCAACTTTCATATCTTATGACCTATAAATTGTGTTTAATAGCAAACCTGTTGCCTCAGATTCTTGTATCAGAAAAACTGGTTTCCTTTTTAATCTATTTAATTTGCATCAGCACAGCATGTTTACAAATCCTTGATTTGGAAACATTAGTCCATTAATGTTGCTAAGCATGGAAGTAATTTATCGTCTGCACTATCTGCCCTTTGCTCTGGCCCATAGATCTTCCTGACACTGCATTATTCTTCCTCCTGTGATATAATTTTAATAAAAATAATCATTAGGAAGGCTCCTCTGGTCTTGGTTGTTGAAAGCCCTGAAAGACGAGTTGTGAGACTGTAGCTAGTAGTAACAGTCTAGTGCAGCTCCCAACGCGGGGACTTGAACCAGCTTTCCTGCTAGAGAGGAACCCTCATCTGCTGCCTGTTCACAGCTGGGTGCATGTGATGGGGTGCCCAGGAAGGGGTTAATGGCCTGACAGGACTGAAATGGAACCCTCTTGCCTGCTGGATGTGTCCAAGCTGGATGTAGGGCCCCAGCTGTAGAGAACAATCGGGAAGATCTCAGTATATCAAGGACAAGTGGCAGGCAGGCTGGGAGGGAACTGCCTTTGCAAAGGCCTGTATCTGCTGGGGTAGGCGTGGCTTCCATGGGGAGAGGATGGCAGTTCTAACGGCCTCTTCTGGTGCGGTGAGTGGGAGAGGTTTCCAGGGTGGCTGGGGACAGACCCAAGCACACACTCAGAACCATGATACTACTTGGACATGTAAAAAGCAGGGTTTTCCTCCTAACCTTGCTTGGGGTGAGTCCATCTTGTGGGCTAATGCTGTCGTCCTTCGGGCCTTCACTGACGCAGCAGCTGCTCAGTGTAGTTCAAGGGGCAGGTTTAATCTACAACCACCTGAATAGTTTGGGTTGGTGACGCTGAGCATGCTGGCTTAACTGTGCAGGTATCCTTGTCTGATTCCTTATCCCTGTCTGATCACTCCCTGTGCATGGGTCAGAATTCCCACAGCAGATGTTTTAAGGACTATCTAACAAAGCAGATGCCATGAATCTAGCGCAGGAATCTCTGCAGGCTCAGTATGCAGAGGGATTGGGAAGCTCTGCAGTGTGAACATGGTCAGTCTGAGCTGCATCCTGCTGCAATTTCCCACAGATCATCCTCTTAGGCTCCTTATTCAGAGCCTGAGACCTCTGCTGCTGTTGGAAAGGAGCTCATTGTGCAGGAAGTGGCACAGAAGCAAGCAATTCATTAGTCATTATTCTGCAGAGAAATGCCATTACATATCTGTCTGCCCAAGAGCCCTGTGGACAGGACTTTGCTGTGATAACTGAAATGACTGTAGGTGTAGTAGTGAGAGATGGGCTGAGATGCAGCTGCCTTCAGGGCAGGAACCCAGCTCTCTGAGGCAGCTCACACAGCCTGATCTCACCTTGTGGCTCCTGATATTGCCAAGTTCCTGCAGATTCCACATTCTGTATTACCCCACAGTCCCCAGGCTTTGCAGTGCCATGGGTTTCCCCACTACGTCTGTCAGGGGATGGGAAGGTATAGTGCATCAATGAGAGAATCCCAGTCCAGTTCTCTCTGCCAGCCCTCCAGGTGCCCTCCCTGCAGCCCCTCATTGCCACAAGCTGCCCTCAGAGAAATGCCGTAGCTGCTGGAGAGCCACAAACAGCACGTTCCCCTGTTCGGCAGCTGGGGATTTTTCTCCTGAGTATCGTGTTGCAGGCGCAGATAGACAGGTTTTCACTGGACCCTCCAGGAAGCAGAGCTGGAGTCTCCCTGGAAGAGTTTGTTAGAGGCTAACAGGTGACTGTTGTGTGTCCCTTTGACTTGACTCTGTTTCCACAGGCTCTCACTCTCACCCTCTCTCTCTTGTCTTACAGGCAGCTTCCTCAGCTCTGAGCAGCCTGGGCCATGTGTACACAGCCATTGGTGATTACCCCAATGCACTGGCTAGTCACAAGCAGTGTGTTCTCCTTGCAAAGCAATCCAAAGACGAGCTCTCGGAGGCCCGCGAGCTGGGTAACATGGGGGCAGTGTACATTGCTATGGGGGACTTTGAGAATGCGGTGCAGTGCCACGAGCAGCACCTGAAGATTGCCAAGGAGCTGGGGAACAAGCGGGAGGAGGCGCGAGCCTATAGCAACCTGGGCAGCGCCTACCACTACCGGAGGAACTTTGACAAGGCCATGTCCTACCACAATTATGTGCTGGAGCTGGCTCAGGAACTGGCCGAGAAAGCCATTGAGATGCGGGCCTACGCTGGCCTGGGCCATGCTGCCAGATGTATGCAAGATCTGGAGAGGGCCAAGCAGTACCATGAAGAACAGCTGGGCATTGCTGAGAGCCTGCAGGACCGAGCTGCTGAGGGCAGAGCCTCTTCCAATCTAGGTAAGTGCCCCAGGCTGTGTGGGGAATAGTGTAACAATGCCTAACCACATGGTCTACTGCAGGGAACTTCGCTCTGTGTCACCTTCTCAAATCCCTTGCTTCCCCTAAGCCAGCTGCTCATCTCAGTCCCCTTCATTCATAGGTGCTGGAACTAGGGGAGCGGGGCACTGCAGCACCCCCTCGCTTGAAGAGGTTTCCATCATATACAGGGTTTACCGTTTGGTTCAATGGCTCTCAGCACCCCCACTGTACAAATTGTTCCAGCAGCCCTGCCTTCATCCCAGCAGCAAGTGGGCACTTTCCAGGTTCAAAGTGCCAAAGCAATATGCTCCTGGGGCAGCCCTTTAACATATCCAAGTGGTGGAGTGAAAAGCATGAGGTGACTCCAGAGCAGGGAGTGAAATGGTAAGATGATGAGTTTGGGGGGCTGCAAAGGTGAGCCAAGAGAAGGTTTTAGGGGCAAAGCAGGTGTGGCAGCACGATAATGTCCAGTGGGGATGAGGGCATCATGATCTGCCATCTTGTCATAGGTTTGGGACCCATGCAGGACATCGGGCCCAGCTAAGCACTGAGGTGTGAGGGTGGGGACGTTTCATGGACCAAAGGTTGGCTCTGCTCGTTAACCTTACAAAATGCAACTCCTCACGTCCTTCTCGCTAACCCAAAGGGTGCATTGTCCAAATCCCGGCAGAGCTGATTTTCGAAGCAAGCGCAGAACCCAACAAGTTTTGGATTATGTTTGTTCCTGTGGGGAGGAGACGTTAGTGTCCTACAGTTACCACTAGAAGTAGGATTTAGAGCAGGGGTGGGCAAACTTTTTGGCCTGAGGGCCACATATGGGTATGGAAACTGTATAGTGGGCATGAATGCTCACGAAATTGGGGGTTGGGGTGCGGGAGGGGGTGCGGGCTCTGGCTGCAGGTGCTGGCTCTGTGGTGGGTCCAGAAATGAGGAGTTGAGTGTGTGGGAAGGGGCTCCAGGCTGGGGCACAGGGTTGGGGTGCGGAAGGGGGGGTGAGGGCTCTGGAGATGAGAGTTTGGGGTGCAGCAGGGTGCTCCGGGCTGGGACCCAGGGGTTCAGAGGGCAGGAGGGGGATCAGGGCTGGGGCAGGGTGTTGGGGCGCAGGAGAGGGTCAGGGGCAGATTCCGGGCGGCACTTACCTCAAGCAGCTCCCAGAAGCAGGGGCATATCCCCTCTCCAGCTCCTATGCAGAGGCATGGCCAGGCAGCTCTGCATGCTGCCCCGTCCACAGGTGCTGTCCCTGCAGATCCCATTGGCCATGGTTTCCGGCCAGTGGAAGCTGCGGGGGTGACACTTGGGGTGGGGGCAGAATGCGGAGCCCCTTGGCTGCCCCTACGTGTCGGAGTCGGAGGGGGGACATGCCGCTGCTTCCAGGAGCCATGCAGAGCCACAGTATGCACGGAGTGATGCAAGCCCCCGCTCCCTGACTGGAGCACCAGAGCAGGGCAAGCCCCGGACCCTATTCCCCGGCAGGTGCTCTAGGGCTGGATTAAAATGTCTGAAGGACCGCTTGTGGCCCCTGGGCCGTAGTTTGCCCACCCCTGATTTAGAGGGAATGCCGCTCTACTGCTTCTCCCTTTCCCTGGTCCCAAGGTGGGAATTCAGAGAGCACAGATGGTTCTTGCTGCTTTTGCTGTGACTTTCGACATTGTGGACTTTCCTGTCGTAGGCGACGGTATCCTGGCTGTAATTCCCTTCAGCAGTCCAGGTGTGGCTGGGGGGGCGGGAATGACAGAGAAGGGCTGTTGGGATGATGAAATGCTGGCAGCCCCCAGAAGTGCAGTTCTAGCAGGCAGCCCTGCACTGTAAATTAGCTTCTGTTTCTGCCTGGCAGTTCGCACTTGGTTCATTTGTTGATGCTAATTGTACTCTGATGTTATCTGCGGCAGGTAATTGAAATGGGCTTGATGAATTACTTAATTTCCTTTAATAGCTGAGTCTTCAAGAGCTGAATAAAGAAGATAAGGTGAACTGGAGAAAACACAACAGCCCCAGCTTTCTAATTAGTGCGCTGAGTTTCCTTTTTCTTTACTCAAATTATGGCAAATGTGTAAGGCTAAATGGGTTTATGATGCAAGAACCCCTTTGGGGCATTGACCTTTAAAGAGCCAGTACTGAGCACTGATAACATTTCTGTTCGTATGACAGGGGATCTGATGGCCAGGAGGTTGGAAAGGATGATGCTTTGAGTCTGACCTTGTATAAGGGATGTTTGTATAAGGAATTTAGCAAAATACATATGCAAATACATTTAGCAAAGAGCTAATTACGTTCCCCGTGTCTCTGGCAGGTGCTGTGAGATGTCTTTTCTGCGGGTGCGCATGAGAACTACTCTCTGGGTTCTGCTGGCAGATAACAGGGCAGGAGAGGCGTGTTCTGGGTTCTGCTGGACCGGAGTGTGGAGCATGCGCCCAGGGCTCTGCTGGGGTTTGGGGCATGCACCCTGGACTCTGCCAGCTACAGGGGTGGAAGTGCTTCTGTAGCTCTGGCGGATGTGGGGCTGTGGGCTCTGCTGGCCATGAGCAGGGGGAGCATATGCCTTGGGCTCTGTTGGCAGTTGGGGGCTGGGGGCATTCATCACTGACTTTCTCCAGGTCACTTGGAGGAGGCCTCTGGATTCCTGCCAGTTTTGTACGTTAAGCAGCTGAGCCCTCGGGCCTCTAGGCCAGAGTCCGTTATCAAGAGGAACATGGCACTGCCTTCAGAACTCATCAGAGCAGTTCCCTAAACCATCACCCAGCTAGGACTGCGCCTGGACTAAGCCCCCAGTGTCTTCCCAAGGTGAACAGAAGTGAATCCCGGATCTCTCCCACTCATGTAGTCATTGTTCAAACTCAGTTTTACAGGTGTAGAATTAAAGGCAAGTTGCTGTCCATAGCTGGTTTTGCCCAGTGTGGCCTGGACACTTTCCTTGCATGAGAGCAGAAAAATAGTGTTCAGGTCTAAGTTAAGTATCACTGCGTTAGTTTGATAGTGGTAGAAGGTCTCCATTAGGGTACCCTGGTAGCGTGAGCGCCTTCCTGGGGCGTGGGGGACATGGGAGTGGGAAGAAAGTGAGCAAGAGATGATCTCTGGGAGATGGGAAAGGAAGATTCCATTTCTAAGTCTCTCAGTCTAGCTGAACTTTGCGTTAGCTTCAGCCACGCTGTCCATCCCTTGTATGAACGAGCCAGTGGACGCTATCCCTCTGGTTTGACTTCAGGAATCCTAGGCCAAATAGAATCCCGCTGACCACGGAACACAGCTGTTGGGCCGCAGCACCCTGGTGCTTCTCCAGGATATTGCCAGGGAGCTGCTCAGGGGGTTTAGTCCAGCATGTATCAGTAACAAGCTACTTACAACTAGTGAGAACTGGCTGGAGAAAGCGGGAATCCGGAATCCTTTACTGAAGGGTCTTTGAAGGGTGCCAATGAGAGGGCACAGCCACATGGGGGTTCTTACCAAGAGGGACTGCACTGAAATGGCCTCTGTACGGTACAGAGGACAGATTGTGTGTGTCTTCAAAGGAGGCTAAACCTTCAGCATGAGGATTTGCTGCTGTTTTTCTCCTCTGCAAAGCACTTACTCCTTTGTGGGGCGCTTCCCCATATATCTCTGCATGTTCAATTTCTGTTGCTGAAAATGTAGTGTGGGGAAGCAGAAGCTAGAATTGGTTTCCTCAGCATTGTGATTCCCTGCATGAGTGTTAAGAGGTGTGTGTTTTCTGGGTCATTCTCTCCCCTCTCATTCTGTGTGACATACGCAGTGGGGCAGAGTGAGTCCCCTGTAGCCTTGTGGGGGGGAGACATTAGGTCTGAAACTGAACAACATTTCTTCTTACTTGCCTGCGCCTTTGATACATTCTGATGCTCTGTTTGTCAGAGCCATGAAACAACCCTCTTGGCACAGAAATATTGCAGAGACGGGATTAGCAATCCTCTGCAAGCAAAACTTTTAACTGTGGCTGCTTAGCCTCAGCCCTGAAGGACCCCATGCACCATTGGCTTGTGTACACGTGCTTGCTCTCTCTTCTGCAGACCTGACACAAACTCACTTAGGTTCTTAATGCTCTCACCATTTTGCCAGCTCAAAACCCCATGAGGCAAGTTTGGATTAGAAAGTTCTTCTCAGTACCATTATTATTCTTATAGCAGCTTTATATTTAGCGATACTTTCATCACATGATTCCAGAAATTTTTCTGTTGAACAGTGAGGGGTTTCAATGCAGCAGAAATATTTTTCTTGAATTGGGTTTAAGCCTAAATGTAACTTTGTCAGTAGTGCTGAGTCAGCCCCTCCTTGACTTTGAAACAGCCTTCCTAGCTTCTAAATGTAGGATCTCACGTATCAGTTGATACTTTAGCTGTACCTTTCTGCCCTCCTCTCTGTCAGAGTTGTTACTTTGAGAAATCAAAATGTGTAGTTCTTGTTGAGAAAGTCCATCAATGTTATTTAAAATGCATCCAGTACCAATTAAATGTCGTCTTAATTGTCTTTCATCTAAGCCACATGTAAAACAAAACCTCATCAAAATAACCACACTGCCAGCCAAAAATGTATCTGAATGTGTGTTTCTGAGCCAGAATGTCAGTGCTGGCCTCTTTGCTGAAACAACAAAAATTTTTGTTTGTGTTTCAGTGATTGAGATGGAAGGCTCTCCTTACTGTATTATCTAATGCCGAGTGAGACAGAGACAGCATCTAACATAGCCCAGCTGCTGGTGTGCTCTGCAGGAGATAGACTGTGCTCTGTGAGTCAGTAAGCAGAAGGTAATGGACTGAGGGCAAGTCACAAGTTATCAAGCCCTTCATAACAAGGAGATGTGGAGTTTAACCAGGACTCTGAATGTCAACCTTTGCAAAGCAGATGGTGTTTTCAGATTCCAAGGCCCCATCTTGAGAGTTGGCGTGTCAGCCTCTGCAACTCTTAACTCTGCTTACTGCCATGTAGAAAAGGCACTTCGTATTATGAGCAAAGGACTGTTTATAGTCTCTATAATTGCATATGGATGCTAAGCTTCTATTTCCCTCTGCATCTGCTTCCCACTAAATCCTGTATATGCTGCATGTATTGAAATGCAAAAGCAGAGAGAGGAATTTATACTTCACTCTCAGAGCTAGGGCTGGAGGGCTCTGCTTTATTTTCACAGAGTGGAAGATTATAAGGGATTTAGCTCATTTTGAGAGAGAATCGTTTCAAATCTCAAAGTACATCGAATGTACTCAGCAATAGAACATGGTGTGTAGCATGTGTGTTGTGTATTACGTATGGGAAATACATCGTATGCCACCCATACCACTGGCAGATGCAGCAGGCATGACTCCAATGAAGGCAATGAACTTTGCCCATGTGCATGTACTGCAGGTGTCTTAAGTGATGTATCTCAGAGGGATGCAGGGTGCAGTCTCAGGCTGAGGAGTTGCAGGGTGTTTTCCCCAGGTAAGTACAAGTAACTCTGCACTGAAGAACTAATTGTACTAACCCAGCCTTTAATCATAAAGGCAAAGTTGCATGGTACCTACAGAGTTGCGGTAGTGAGGTTTTATTTGAAGAGACACTTTAATTATAGGCCCCAATCATAGAATCATAGAATATCAGGGTTGGAAGGGACCTCAGGAGGTCATCTAGTCTAACCCCCTGCTCAAAGCAGGACCAATCCCCAACTAAATCATCCCAGCCAGGGCTTTGTCAAGCCTGACCTTAAAAACTCCTAAGGAAGGAGATTCCACCACCTCCCTAGGTAACGCATTCCAGTGTTTCACCACCCTCCTAGTGAAAAAGATTTTCCTAATATCCAACCTAAACCTCCCCCACTGCAACTTGAGACCATTTCTCCTTGTCCTGTCCTCTTCCACCACTGAGAATAGTCTAGAACCAACCTCTCTGGAACCACCTCTCAGGTAGTTGAAAGCAGCTATCAAATCCCCCCTCATTCTTCTCTTCTGCAGACTAAACAATCCCAGTTCCCTCAGCCTCTCCTCATAAGTCATGTGTTCCAGACCCCTTATCATTTTTGTTGCCCTTCGCTGGACTCTCTCCAATTTATCCACATCCTTCTTGTAGTGTGGGGCCCAAAACTGGACGCAGTACTCCAGATGAGGCCTCACCAATGTCGAATAGAGGGGAACGATCACGTCCCTCGATCTGCTCGCTATGCCCCTACTTATACATCCCAAAATGCCATTGGCCTTCTTGGCAACAAGCGCACACTGCTGACTCATATCCAGCTTCTCGTCCATTGTCACCCCTAGGTCTTTTTCCGCAGAACTGCTGCCTAGCCATTTGGTCCCTAGTCTGTAGCTGTGCATTGGGTTCTTCCGTCCTAAGTGCAGGATCCTGCACTTATCCTTATTGAACCTCATCAGATTTCTTTTGGCCCAATCCTCCAATTTGTCTAGGTCCCTCTATATCCTATCCCTCCCCTCCAGCGAATCTACCACTCCTCCCAGTTTCGTATCATCCGCAAACTTGCTGAGGGTGCAATCCACACCATCCTCCAGACCATTTATGAAGATATTGAACAAAACCGGCCCAAGGACCGACCCCTGGGGCACTCCACTTGACACCGGCTGCCAACTAGACATGGAGCCATTGATCACTACGCATTGAGCCCGACAATCTACCCACCTTATAGTGCATTCATCCAGCCCATACTTCTTTAACTTGCTGACAAGAATACTGTGGGAGACCGTGTCAAAAGCTTTGCTAAAGTCAAGAAACAATACATCCACTGCTTTCCCTTCATCCACAGAACCAGTAATCTCATCATAGAAGGCGATTAGATTAGTCAGGCATGACCTTCCCTTGGTGAATCCATGCTGACTGTTCCTGATCACTTTCCTCTCATGTAAGTGCTTCAGGATTGATTCCTTGAGGACCTGCTCCATGATTTTTTCAAGCATCTTGCAACTTTTTGGAGAAATAAAAAAAGACTCAGGTAAAATGTCTCAGGTTTATCCTCACCCATGGTGATATTTTTAAAGTAGTTAAAAATCCATGTAACCATTTTTGAGATTTACAAGCATGAAAACAGTTTTCCAGTTAAGGCTCTCCGATTAAGGAGATTTCGCAGACCCCTTTTTAGCACCTAAATATCTAAAGAACAGCTTCTTTTGTATGACACTGTCTGACGTCTCAGTGAGAGTCAGTGGTTTAAGCTGTTATTTTTCTCACTCTTCTGACCTTCCTGATATTGCAGATCAACACTCAGCAATAGAATAACTTCAGTTATAGTGAAAATGTGTAATATACAGCAATTAAAAATAGAATTAAATACATTTACACACATTAAATACATTTAGTTCTATAATAAGGGCCTGGAAATGCATCAAAATGATCAGAATCATAGAAATGTTGTGCTGGAAGGGATCTCAAGAGGTCATCTAGTCCATCCCTTCCATGCTGAGGTAGGACCAAGTAATCCTGCACCAGGTTTTTGTCCAACCTGTTCTTAAAAATCAACAGTGATGGGGAGTCCACAATCTACCTTGGAAGCCTGTTCCAGAGCTTAACTATCCTTTTAGTTAGAAAGTTTTCCCTAATACCTAACCTAAATCTCGCTTCCTGCCCATGATTTCTTGTCCTACCTTCAGTGGATATGGAGAACAATTGATCACAGTCCTCTTTATACCAGCCCTTAACATATTTGAAGACTGTTACCAGTCCCGCCCCCCCCCCCCCGACTTCTCTTCTCAAGACTTCTCTTCTCAAGACTAAATGTCCAGTTTTTTTAACCTTTCCTCACAGATCAGGTTTTCTAAACATTTTATTGCTTCTGTTGCTCTCCTCTGGACTCTCTCCAATTTGTCCACGTCTTTCCTAAAGTGTGGCACCCAGAACTTTAGTTGAGGCTTCAGCAGTGCTTGTGTCGAGCGGGACGATTACCTCCTGTGTCTCACGTACAGCACGCCTGTGAGTGCACCCCAGAACGGTATTAGCCTTTTTCACAGCTGCATCACCTTGCTGACTCATATTCAGTTTGTGATCCCTATAATCGCAGATCCTTTTCAACAGTACTACCACCTAGCTACTTATTCCCCATTTTTGAAGTGGTGGATTTGATTTTTCTTCCTAAGTGAAGTACTTTTCATTTGTGTTTATTGAATTTCATCTTGTTGATTTCAGACCTATTCTCGAATTTGTCAAGGTGGTTTTGAATTCTAATCGTGCCCTCCAGAGAGTTTCCAACCCCTCCTACCTTGGTGTCCTCTGCAAATTTTATAAGCATGCTCTCTACCCCATTATTCAAGTCATTAATGAAAATATTGAGTAGACCCAGGAGAGGCTCCTTCAGGACCCCACTAGATATGTCCTTCTAGTCTGACAGCAAATCATAGATAACGATTTTTTGAGTACAGTCTTTCAACCAGTTGTGTACCCACCTTATAGTAATTTCATCTAGACCACATTTCCCTAGTTTGCTTCTGAAAATGTCATGATTATATGTTCAACATCTGAGGTTTAACCACTCGTTATGACCATTCTGATGTCATCAGGATTATTTTTGTAGGTTTGCAGAATACCCAGTAGGAAATCTACTGAGACCTGTGATGTGAAATTAAATAGATAACAAACATAGCACAGATGATTCCACTGATGCTCTTAAAATGCAGCTAACCAGACTGGGTGCTGGCCGACAGGGATGGATTCAATCACAATCTAAGGTCTTGGGTAGAGTAGGATTTAAAATGTGATGTTAATATGTGCTAACTAACGCACTAAAAAAGTCTAGTGCCGACAACACCCAGTGCCTTTAACACATGCTAAATGAGGCAGTTAAAGACATGCGGGAGCCTAGCTAATTTGTGTAAACATCAGGCCTCCAGTCCTAGACTAGACAAAGCCCAAGAAGACAAGACTTGTAAGGTTTCCTTAGCTCTCTGGAAATGCAGGCTGCCTGTGCAGGGTTGTCTTGCCTTTGCTTTGTGGTTAGTGAGGGGAGAAGGATCTTGATCCACTGTGCTGTTTCAGCTCTTTAACCTCTTTTAGGGTTGATGGTTCCCATTCATGCTTGTGCCCTTCAATATCTGCTTGTAGCTTAGGTTGCATTTATAATGATTTATACTTGTGTTCTGTAGACACTGCAGCTGGTGCTTCAGATGGCTGTTTCCCTAGAATCCGTCTCTGCCCTGAGCAGTAATTGTTAAGCAAAGGAAGGAGAAGTCCGCATTGGTTCTAGGTTGTGTATATTTTGCTCCAATTTCACAGATCTCAGAAGTGCTGTATGAGCCTTCTTTAGCTTTCCTTGTTCTTCCTCCCTAGACTCTGTTTGGTTCTGTGTTTGGACCTTTTCCCTGTTGCATACTACTCCTGGATGGGGCCCGGCTGCCTAGCTGCCTGGAAGAGAGCCTTTCTTTCCTTTTGAAATATACAATTATAGCCGTGTGAATGAGTCAGTAGCTTTGTGTTTTGAAGTGACAGAGTGTTTCTGGATCCTTCACGCTCGTGTGACAGGCACAGATGGTGAGACAGGCTCCCACCAGGCTAGCTTAGTGATAGGGGCTGCGGAGAAGGAGATTGGAGACTCCAATTTTCTGCTCTGTTATGCCACTTCCTCAGCTTTGTCTTGGGTAACCATTTGTAAACATTTGCTCATTGCTTGTTTTTTCCCTGTGGTGTGGTAAAGAGACCGACTGGAACATCTGAAGCTGCATTGGCTTCATCTCCCATCTGCCTACAAGCCTTAATTTTGGCTGTTAAGGAAAGCAAAGCGATGTAATTGTTCTGGTATGTGAGTGTTTCCCCTTCCTGATCTTAGTTAATCTTGCTGTGGGGCCTGCTAATTGCATTGAGTGTGTGACTTTTCTAGAACCTGCAGAGCAAGAAGTTGCAGGATGTTCCCTGTCAATGCAACTTGTTAGTGTCCCTGGTGCCTTTAATCCCAGAGCTCTGCCTTGGAATCATCATCTGTCGGGGGAGAAGAGCTGCACCTGTGCCTCTGAAGGGGTATGCCAGATTCCCTTGTCCTCAGGAGCAGCCTCTGTTTTCCAGGTGGTGATCTGTGAATCTCTGCTGCCCAGGGCCCCTTTTTGCAGGCAGCAGCCCTTCTCTGAGAACAGCATGCTCTCCCCGGAGAGTTCCCAAGTTCTGCTGGCCCACAGAAGAGCCTTGCTCTAGGAATCCAATCCCAGGAACTGTTCTCTGCCTCCCTTCCTGTGCAGGGCAGAGTGCCTGGGACAGGCTCCTCGTCAACAACTCTGCCATCAAGGAGTTACTTCCCTTCTAGAAACACAGCATCACATCTCATGTTGCTGCCTGTTGAGGGGATTCAGGATGCTAATGTCTTATTTTCAAACTGGACACAGGCTCTCTGCGCCAGGGCAGTGCAGCTTCTAGTTACAAATGAGCCCATTGGAACTGGGTGGGTGAGGAGCAGATTATTCTGCAGGCCCCATAGCTATGGTCAGTTCAGCGGCCACTATCACAGGCACTGACCAGTAGAGTCTGAGAGAGCCCAGTTATCTCCTAGTCTGCAAATAGTCAGATCCTGGTGCGGGTGGTGACTGGCTAATCATGGACTCTTAATGGCAACCAGTATAAATTATTTCCTCCCTTTCCTTCCAAGGAACCTGCATCTCTGGGGGTGCGTGAGCTCCAGATTGGGGAGCTAAAGGGCTGTGGCCTGCTGACTGTGCACCAGGCTCTCCTTAAATGGTTTATGAGTAAGGCTTTGAGTCTGTCATGGAAGTCACGGATTCCATGACTTTCCATGACCTCTGTGACTTCGGCAGCAGTTTGGGTGTGTGGGAGGGGACTCAGGGCTAGGGGCAGAGGGTTGGGGAGTGCTGGGGGGGGGCACTTACCTGAGGGTGGGGGGCTCCCTGGCTCCCACTGGCATGGCCCTGCAGCTCCTAGGTGAAAGAGGGGCCAGGGGGCTGCATGCGCTGCCTGCAACCGCAAGCCCCACCCCCACAGCTCCCATTGGCTGCGGTTCCCGGCCAATGGGAGCTGCACAGCTGGAGCTTATGGCGGGAGCAGTGTGCAGAGCCCCTGGGCCCCTCTGCCGCCTAGGAGCTGCAGGGATGCGTGGAGCTGGGTAGGGAGCCCCCACCAACCCCCCCTCCAGCACCAGTGGAGGGCCCGGCCCGCATGCCGCAGCCTGCACCCCCCCCCCCCCCAGCAGGGTCCTTGGCCACCTCCCCCAGCACCTGCAGCACCCCCGGACCACCACTCCTCCCGGAGCACCCGGGGGCCCCCGCCCAAGTTTTAGTTAGGGGTATATAGTAAAAGTCATGGACAGATCATGGGCCATGAATTTTTGTTTACTGCCCATGACCTGTCCATGACTTTTACTAAAAATACCCATGACTAAAACGTAGCCTTACTTATGAGAGCTCATTCTTGATGGTGAATGATCCCCCCGCACTCCACCAGCCTTGCAAACAAACTAGATCTTTGTGTGGTGTTGTTTTGGAGTGAAGGCAGGGCGAGGTCAGAGAAATGAGGAGAAACAGACAGCAGGGAGGAGAACTGTATAGCATGAATCTGATTCAGATCACAAGCCTGTGGGGCTTTTCAGAAGCCAGAGGAAACTCAGCCTGAATAAGAACCTTGTGGTTACCGTGCAGCAGTGACCTGGTCAGAGAAGACACAATGCTAGTCTATGCCCCACTGCAATGGTCCAGAAACCTGGCTGCTGCTCCAAGCAGTCTTCACTGAGAAAGTGTGAGCTTTTGGTAACAGAACAGCTGCTCTGTCTGAGAACTGTAAACTGAGGCAAGAGTTTTCACACATGGGTGCCTGTAGCAAGGCGGCATGGCCTCCCTCTGACACCGATAGGGAGGCATGGCCACAACCTCCTGCAGTGCCTCTAGTTGGACTTTTCCAAACACCTGAAACTAAAATCAGTGTCCGGCTGGTGCTCAGCACTCCTTACAGTCTGGCCACTCTGGATTAGGAACTTGTCCTTAGTTACCCAGCTTTGCAAGTCTATTCTGAATCTTCAGTTTTTCATCTCAGTGCTACAAGGGCGGATGAGACGTTAGCTCACAGGCCTGACCTGCTGGAGTCCCGCGCAGTTTCTCAGACGTTGGTTCTGAAGCTGGGATGTTTTAGTCAGGAAACAGGAGCTGATCTGGGCTCTGGGGAGATGGAAGTTAAAGGAAGTGATGACTGCACATCCCATGGGGCCCCAAATGGTCCAGCATTCCCTGCACACGCACACATGCATGTGCTCTCTCTCTCTTTCCAAGGTTGTTATTGAGGGGTGCTCATGGATGCATCAGATCAGGAAAGGAGTTGGGGTGGGGGGACCTGAGAGGGGACAGTGCATTAATTATTTTTAAATTCCTTGATTCCTTTTATCTCACTGATGTAACTTCAAACATGTCAGACTCAGGAGGAATTCGCAGAACAACCAGCTCTCTCCTAATCTCATGTTGTTTATATTTGTCAGCCTTTCGTGTACAGATAAACTCTCTGTGATGTCTCACTCCATTCACAGAGGGAAATTGCAGCTTCCTTCATCAGCAGAGTGGGTGCTGAAGGCTGGGGAGCTGAGCAGTTTATATGGTCCACACAGTGGTGTATGAAATAGGAACATTGCAAAGGGGAGAGAGCAATTGATTGCAGCTGTCCAGTTCTGCCTGCTCTTCAAAGGCCTAATGGGCATCTCCTGCCATCTGTATGATTTGAGTAAGTTTCTTCCTGATGATGGCTTTGCTCCAGGAGCCCAGTAGTCAGGTGACAGGGGCCTCTTGGTCATACTGCTGCCGCACACCTTTCATTCCTGCACAGCTCACTACAACCCCACACCCATTTCTTTGCAGTTGCAAACCCCCATCATTTTGAACCTGATCTTTCCATCTGAAATGTGTCAGTAAAACATCATTTTCCCCAGTATGTGGTGGGGCCAGTAGCTGGCTTGACTCAAGGGGAGGGTAAGTTGCGGGAGAGCAGCTTGCAGTGGCTTTCTGACCAGCCATCATTTTTCTACAGCAGCGTTGGCCTCCCACGCACTTAGTTCAGAGGTGCCTGGAACACTCTCTTGGAGCTCCTCTATGCATGAATGGTTTCAGAGTAACAGCCATGTTAGTCTGTATTCGCAAAAAGAAAAGGAGTACTTGTGCTCAAATAAATTGGTTAGTCTCTAAGGTGCCACAAGTACTCCTTTTCTCTATGCATGAAGCGTTTCTCGAAGCTTGGACCTTTCATGGAGCTCTTCTCTCCGCTCTGGTATTTATGTACTAAAGCCCAAAGTTATGCTTCGGCTTTGTTGTTAGGCTGTAATGCTTTGGGGTCAATCCAGACCACTTAAGGCATTGTCACCTCCTGCCCTGAAACTCTGGGTACCATAAATACTATGCCTCTGTTGTTCACAGCCCTGATACCAACAGCTAACATACAAGCAGGCAGATCACTCATCCACTGCCCAGTTACTTTTCGTACAGTGACCCTAACACCCTCCCAGTCCCAAATGTCCCCAAAAACATCTGCCCAGTGACAACCTGCTGGGGTACCCAGATTTGTGAGTTACTGTGTTACTGCACTCAGCCTCAGCAAATCAGAGTTTTGCTACCGCCGAGCTGTGTGACAACTCCCTGACACTCCAGCTTGTCTGCTTTGCGAGCAAAATCTTCAGGATTCTGCCAGTCCAAACCTTGCCTTAGAGGTAACAAACAGTTTCTGCATTCCCCAGAGATGTTTCCTTCAGTGCCCAACCCTCTCCTGGAATGCTGACGGATATTATTAAGTTCCTTGTTCCTTTCAAGAGACAATACACTGCAGCTCATTAATTTAACTTGACAAACACTTGTATTTCAGTCATAGCACTGATTTGGTTTATAGTAAAAATAAAACAAGTTCATTTAACAAAAAGACATAGAATTAAGTGATACCAAGTATAAGGAATAAAGATATAAAGGGTTACAAGCAAACAAAAGTAAAACTACACTTCTAAGACTAAAACTTAATTTCAGCAAGTTACAGTCTTTACCTAAGCAGGTTTCTCATCTACGCTCAGTTCCCAGAGACTTCAACCCCTTTGGTTGAAGGATCAAATGTTCTGTGACTGCAAGAGCTCTGGCCCCTAATCCCCCCAAGTGATGGATACTAAAATGGCTTCTGTTTCTGTGTATAATTCCCAAAGTTCATTGACCCTGTTACAAGAGGCAGGAAGGTTTCCTCTCGTTCTTCCCTTCCTGTGGGCTTCCCATCCTCCTGCTGATTCATATGTAAATGGGGCTTCCATTGATTTGATTCCATAATATTCAATTGACGTTGGAGACAGACAGATAGCTGCCATCCCTTCTGTCTGGGAGAAATCCTGTTTCTCCCTGTGTTTGGTCACAGACTCTAAAGCATAATATCAGTGAGTATCCATAATGCCTCATATAGTGTTAATAGACATTTCATAATGATACCTGTCACCAGGGTGTCACCGGTTTTCATAAAAGACCTTACTCAATATACTTCTATAATATGATAATATTGTACGCAATCAGTTGATTCGGTTGCTTACCATTTGAGGTTCAGACCCCCTGCCTTGATAGCCCAGTAAATCTTTGAAATGTATTCTTTGAAGTGTATGCCCAGAGAAAGTTTTTCTCCTACTGGGGTGTGGACACCATGCTGTCTTCTCCCTTGTTTATTAGCTTGATAGCTTTGGTACCTTATATGTAAATGTACCTTAATTGTCTCTGCCTGATGATCAGGCTGGTCAGAAAAGCAAATGTACATTCCTCTGTCTAAGGCAGACTGTGCGTACTCATTGCTTGCTAATCACATTTTAAGAACATAATCGTAGCACTTATTAAGAACCTTTTGTTACACCAAACAGTGATTTTCGGGATCAGCGTTTGTATATGATTCCTTACATGACACCTTTGACGACACCTTTGACCTACAGATTATGAAAACAGTGTGTTAGGTATAGTGAGTTGCTGACACAGAGTACTGAACCACCAATGGGCCTCTGTCACCAAGGTGTTTATGGAGTAGTTCCATTGTTGTTGTGGTAGCATCCAAAGACGCCAGTCAGCGTTGGGCCTCCTTGTGCTGGGCACTGTACAGAGAGAGGTAGTGAGAGAGTCCCTGCTCCAGATTGCTCACAAACTAAAAATACATCTAGCAACCCTGGGCAGGGGAAGCAGGACATGACATCCATGTGGAGTGATCCAGATGGCAGCAGGCTAGGGCCATGGCTGTATCCACTTGTTAGAAGAACTTAATTTTAGGGCATACTTGAGGTTGGAGTGTGGGAGAGCAGGAGTTTATTTATGAGGGGAACGGGGGGAGGGGGTAAAGGGAGGAGGCAGACAAGTATGTTGGGTATGAGGAGTGAGATTGGGCAACTGAAGAGCTGCAGTGGTAGGAAAGGGGTGTGAGGAAGGGGACCAAATCACCAATGGCAACACAGCAAATGAGCATAAAATGGCACAGTTTGGCCTCCTGTTCAGAACCAAAACGAGATCTGTTACTGAACTCTGCTGAGGCTGCAAGATCTCCATTGCTGAAGTGTGTCCCTCTTCCTTGGTCCATGCACACATTTGGTAGGGTGTGCACATCTGAGGCCCCCACCTTCTTTCCAAAGATCTGTGGTGCTGGGTCATGGAGTCCAGTTTCTTGTGAATGTTTTCATCTGTGTAATGTAAATGAAGCTGGAATTCTTATGTAATTCCCAGTTCGTCTGAGTGGGATCACATTCCACACCACGCCTCCCTCTGGCTGTCTGCTCTTCCTTTTACCTTCCTGAAAACTCCAGTCCGAGCCCCCTGGTGCTGCTAAACTGCTGGCCTTTGAAAACCCCAGAGAGACAGTGATGGGATGTGGCACCTATCCCCTTTCTGATGGCTCTTGCTCTGCTCCTGGAAATGTTGGTGCTGGGTTGTATTATTTCCAAGCCTGATGCCCTTAGGATTAATGAGGCATTTGTGCTGTGTGAAGAAGCGATTTACGAATGTGCTTTTGCATCCAACAAGTCTCACTGGTGAAATCATTAACACCCTGCAGAAGCCACTCCAGTCTGGGCAATGACTGGTGGTTGCTCTTTCTGAGCAGGGTTTACGTTTGATAACTTAATGCTGTTGGTATAGTGCCTGATAATGAATGGCCTTGGGTGTCATGGGACACCGCAGTCAGGTAAGTTGCTGGTGTACTGTGCATAGGTGGCAATCTGAGAGTATGTGGTGTTGCTGGGGAAGGGCGGTGTGGGCTGTTTGGGTACAAGTGGGTCCAGGCTGTCAGTGGGTGAGTATTCAGGGTTTTGTAATGTTTGTGTGGGTAGGTGTATCCAATTGTCTTGCAGTTTTCGGGTGTCTTGGACATGTGGGGTGAATACGCAGGTGTGCGTGTGTAAGCAGAAAACTGCCGAAAGAGTCACATCTGTCTCCTGAACACTCTAGTGAGTGTTCCTAGGAAATTCTGCACTGAGTCATTGTGTGTGAATGTCTCTGGCTATTACTCTCCCAGAACAGCCAGGACTACTGAGCGTTGCCAAGGGAGCCTGCAGCTGACCTTAATCCCACAGAAAGGAGAGCTTGTTGCTTTTTGCAGCTTTGGGGCAGATGTGGATAGCTACAATTCCCTTGTGATTGGTTCTGTTTCTTCCTTCTCCTCTCTTGATGGCCATGATGTTGTGTGTAAATCCAGGCACAGGAGGGATTTTGCCTAGATGGATAAGTGTGAATTTGTGTTGACCTGGAGAAGGTGTCCATGGGAATGTTACCTCCCCGTAGAATGAGCTCGTTTCCCCTTGAGTCTGCAGTGTTCAGAGCCACTTGTTACTCATGACTGTGTCCCCCAGGAAGCTGGGAGTGTTTTCATGGCCTCTTCCAGTGACACTGAGTTTTGTCCTGGGTTTTGAAAATCCCTGCACTCGGGGCCCCTCTGGGAGCTGGTGGGGGGCTATGCCAGTGGCAATGTCCACAGGCTGGCTGAAGACATGCACCCCAAGGAGCTCCCCCACCAGGCCTGTCGCATGTTGAGAGTGTGCCCTCAAGTGAGCGCCCCTCCCCCCCATGCAAGTCCTTGACCAAGCGTTTCCTCCCCTGCATATCCCAGCAAGTCTTCAGGATGTCATCATTTCTTGGCTGAGGGCATTGGAGGAATAAGCATCTTTCCCTCTCTCCTTCATGAGGCCAACACCCAACCACCTTCTCCACCTGACCCAGGACAGAGGTTCTGTTTTTTATTTCAAAATCTAGTTACCCTAACTCATAACCCCCACTGAAAGCATCTCAAATAATGTGTCTCAGTGCATTAGTACAACCTCCGCCCCACCCATACCCTTTGCACACACAGCTCCCATTGCCTTCCGTGTCGCTATTATATGAAGGATTTCCCCATCTGATGGTTGCTACCTTGGAGGAGATAGGTGGGATTCTCTGTGACTATACTGCCTATGACGGGAGTGGTTACCTGTCTTGCACCTCAGAGGACTCTGTCCATGCAGTAGGAACAGGTTAGGAAATGTTTACTGGTCCTTTTATTTTGGAAACCAAATCTTTCTCAGTTGTGGTTTTCAGTGAGCCATGTGTTTTTAGCTTTTCCATACATGGGGCCTGCTGCATTATGTCACTTTGGGATGGGCTTGGGTCTCACGCTGATGTCATGGAAGCTCTGCTGAGCCAAGGCACATGGAAAAGCTGGCTGAAAGGAAAAAAAGTGATTAACAAACTCGACAGAAAAGTGTCTGCCCGTCTTTGCTGCCAGCAGAGGCTCTCTTTATTCCCAACCTGGCCACCCCTTATTCTTCCCGTGCAGATCTCCCAATTCATTTCTCTCACTATAGCTCCTAAGGACAATGTGGTATCTTTACAATGATTGTTCTTTCACAATATTAACTCTTAATTAATGTGGTGTCCCGGTCAAATTCCACCTTGGTAGTTACACTGTCTCCAGTACCTAACTGTCCCTTTCTGATACATGATTCTTCTTTCCTTCCTGTGATATCCTTCTGTGTGCAGTTAAGTAGCTGCCTTCTTACACCCCAGAGGTAGCTACATTTCAGTGGTAGGTTTAGTGATACTTATGTCTTCATTGCTTGCCTCTCAGTGGGGTTATGAAGGTGTTAGCTGGTATTTGTAAAAGCTTCCCAGCTCCCAGATGGAGGAGGGCAAGATAGTGTCTTTAAAAGTATATGAGGCTCAGATCTAAATCTGTTTTATAAAGTCTCAAGTTATCATGAATCCCGAGATGACTTCCCACCTCAATGCTTTGGCTGTGAGAATGGAGACTCTGAGGCTTGGGGGTGTAATGAGGGAGAGCTCTAGAGCCTTGGTTTCAGATCCCACTTAGGGCACATATGAAACAGGTGAGACCCATCCTAGTGTCACGTGATGTTTGTCCGGTCTGCTGTCCCAAGACTGGCATAGCAGGAAACTACAGGTTAGGACTGAAGGGCAGGAGCCCCAGGAAGGAATAATAGGCAGTGCTAGAGGGAAGAGCTGAGGTGCAGTGGTACAGTTTTGGGTCCCAGGAATGGAACAGTAAGGGGTATGATAGGTCAGGATTGGGGGGCATTGGCACAATTGTGGGGGGAGCTTGCATGGGACTTGGCCACTCAGGCTAGTCCCATCAGTCCCTCAATTTCATAAACTTTAAATTTGTTCACACAGTGCAAAAAAAGAGAATTGTCAGCAGCAGCCCAGGCCTCGTTATTTAAATCCTATTTCACTCTGCCCATGTCTTGTAAATTGCCTTATCCTGAAGCCTCATGTTGGTAGGAAAATCAGTAGAATTTATAGAACAACTTGCTTTGATAGAAATACGGTTAATCTGGCCAGAGTACATATTGGGACTTGCGGTTTTCAATCCAATATGAATTTAAAAAATGAATCTGTTAAGCTCCAAATTGCCTCAGGAAAGCAAATTTCAGCTATCACATTCCAGCCCTGCTTGTAAAGCCATCTGTCTTCACATTTGTGTTTGTAAGGACAAAACAAGAGCTGGAACAAACACGCTGCCTAATTGTAGCTCCCAGTGTCTACTGGACCTGTGGAAGCCCATCCCTCTCTCATCCTCTCACTGCATCCTCTCTTCTTCCACCCTCAAGATGCTTGTTGTCATATGTTCTGGAGTCAACACATTACTTCTCTTTGGGGTGAGGTGCTGACAGTTGCCACCTATTTGCATTTGTCCTCCTGGCCCGGATATCATGTTGTGCAGTGCCCTCTTCAGCAGCAGGTGTTGGGGCCACAGTCCTGTTCGTGAACGTCTGCAAAGGGCCCAGAGCTCCTTAGAAGAAAGTGCAGAGTCTCATTCGTCCCATTAATGCAGAGTGCACCAGTTATTGGAAGGAGACTCAAACCTGAGACTCAAACTCTTACTTATCCTGCAGGCATAGGACAGACCCGTGGAGATTGAGCATATGGCCTTCCACTGCCTCTCAGGTGTGATTGTCAGTCGCATCTCCACACTTGCTCCTGGGGATGGCTGTGCTATGTAGGGCACACTTCCTTGGCACTTCAAAGTTCTTATATTCAGATTTATTGTTAAATCGTTTCTGTGTAATTCTCAAAATGTTTGGGGCATCAGTTGAAAAGCTGATAGCCTTTTGTAGGAACAAACCAGCACTGGCCCCTGGTTTGGGGTCCTGCACTTAGGACGGAAGAATCCAATGCACCGCTACAGACTAGGGACCGAATGGCTCGGCAGCAGTTCTGCGGAAAAGGACCTAGGGGTGACAGTGGACGAGAAGCTGGATATGATTCAGCAGTGTGCCCTTGTTGCCAAGAAGGCCAATGGCATTTTGGGATGTATAAGTAGGGGCATTGCCAGCAGATCAAGGGACGTGATCATCCCCCTCTATTCGACATTGGTGAGGCCTCATCTGGAGTACTGTGTCCAGTTTTGGGCCCCACACTTCAAGAAGGATGTGGATAAATTGGAGAGAGTCCAGCGAAGGGCAACAAAAATGATTAGGGGTCTGGAACACATGACTTATGAGGAGAGGCTGAGGGAGCTGGGATTGTTTAGCCTGCAGAAGAGAAGAATGAGGGGGGATTTGATAGCTGCTTTCAACTACCTGAAAGGGGGTTCCAAAGAGGATGGCTCTAGACTGTTCTCAATGGTAGCAGATGACAGAACGAGGAGTAATGGTCTCAAGTTGCAGTGGGGGAGGTTTAGATTGGATATTAGGAAAAACTTTTTCACTAAGAGGGTGGTGAAACACTGGAATGCGTTACCTAGGGAGGTGGTAGAATCTCCTTCCTTAGAGGTTTTTAAGGTCAGGCTTGACAAAGCCCTGGCTGGGATGATTTAACTGGGAATTGGTCCTGCTTCGAGCAGGGGGTTGGACTAGATGACCTTCTGGGGTCCCTTCCAACCCTGATATTCTATGATTCTATGATTCTATAATGGACCGTACAGGATTTGCCAGGGTTAACTCCTGTGTCTGTCTGAACCTCCCAATCCACATCTGAAAACTTAGCAACATCCCCTTGGGTGAGCGTTTTAGGAACTCAGGGACAAGATGCTGGGGTATAGATGTAGGCAGGCCCATCAGAGCTGATGCAGGGAATGTGGTCCCCCTCCCCACCAAGACCCCCGCTGTCTCTGTCCTAAATGCTCAACTGAACTGGCATTTCACAGTGATTTGTGTTTTAAATCAGAGCTAATTCCAGGCAGCCTCTCTGGGTTTAGTGCCCTGGAACTGTCTCATGCAGAGCCAGAGCGGCAACTGGCAGGTGGGTTTCTGCTCCTTAGGATAATAGCTAGTGTGATAGCCTGAGGAAGCTCTCTGTGCTTTTGGGGTTCTCTGCTGCTTCCAAGCTGTCCCTGCTGGCCAGACTCCCTCCCTGTAGCATGGCCTCACTGCTTCTCTGGTGCTTCATCCAGCACTGTGATTGCTCTATTGAGCCACCTCAGTTATTTCTGCTGCTTCTCTGGAGCACAATAAATCCAGCCCTGGGCACTGAGCGCCCAGGCAGCTCAGAGAGTTTCTGGGAAGGCTGCTTTACCAGGCCCAACATCTGATGACTTTGAGCCTGGAACTCACCTAAGACAGTGTTGAGATATTCAGGGTACTTGAGCCACCACTCAAGCTCCAGCAGAAAGCCTGTTTTCTCCCCTGCTCTAGTCACACACATCCTTTGGAAGAGCCCTATGGAGAGAGCGGAGACCGCCTTCTAGGGGATGAGGCATCCAGCGGTGAGGGCCTCATGGCAGTGCTTTTGCCTTTTAGTTTTCCTTCTAGTTTTGTTTAAAAGGTTAGGAATCCAGGGCTCTGGTTTATTGATTTCCCAGTACCTTCATGTGCTGTCCATTTTCTAGAGGATCCTGTAGCTCCCTTAGCTCTTAGTGGAGGGTTTGCCAGCCGTTCTTTGCCCCGGAGCACAGAATTCTTTGCACGTGCCCAGGATTCGAGTCCTGCCATCTCCTCTCCACTTTTTGGCTGCAAAAATCCTTTGTCCTTCTGCGCTAGTTGTTGCAGGCTCCAGATTGTAGCCTGTGTGGTGCTGTTTGCTGAATAGATGCATGATTTGCAGTCACAGACAAACCTTTGCTGGGGTCCATGGCATGCTGCCTCTGGGCCTCCTCACCCCCACCTGGGCCCTCTGCCCCTTACCCCTGCCCCCTCAGTCCTGATCCCAGCTGCTGGCTCTGTGCCTTTGTCCCGTAGCACCCTGCTGTCCCACAATCTGCTGCAATGTCCCCAGCCACTCACTGTTTGTGGACACCGTGATGGTCTCATTCTGGCTGAAGTCTCTGTGACCAAGCTGGGAGTCCTGGGGGCTGCTCCCAACTCTGCCATGGACTTGCTAGATCCCTTTGGACAGGTCCCTTTTAGAGGTACTGAGCACCCAGCTGCCAGTGACTCCCATCTCTGCTGATCAGGCCTTTCTCTGTGCCATAGAGTGAGGGCTGAGTGAGGTGCCTCTCCACTGTGGCTCCATGCACTGGTCTGGTAGGATCCTAGCACTGAAACACCCTTAAATGCTTGAATACTGGGACTAGAAGGGGAAAGAGCATCTGTAGCTAAAGAACCCTATGAAATGCGCCTGAAAAATGTGGGTGTTTCCCATGCTGTGGGGAAGGGTTGCTGGGTGAGGCTTGGGGCTATTTCCAGTATCAGGTGGAAGGGATGGGGTTGTGGGGCTGGGGGCCGTGCCCAGTCCTGTGGGGGAGGGTCAGTGTGTGGGGCTGGGGGCCATGCCCAGTGCTGTGGGGGAGGGTTGCAGTGTGAGGCTGAGGGTGGTGCTGTGGGGCTGGGAGCAGTGCTGTGGGGAAGGATGCTTTGTGGGGTTGGGGGTGGTGCTATGGGGGTTGTGGATAGTGCTGTGGGGGTTAGGGGTGGTGTGTGAGATTGGGGGCAGTGCTGTGGGGGAGGGGTGGTGTGTGAGGTTGGGGGTGGTGCTGTGGGGGAGGGGCAGTGTGTGGGGCGGTGCCGTGAGGAATGGTCAGTGTGTCAGTGGGGGGTGGCGCTGTGGGGGAGGGTTGGTGTGTGGGCCTGGGGGCGGTGCTGTGGGGGAGGGGTGGTGTGTGGGGCTGGGGCAGTGTGTGGGGCAGTGCTGTGAGGAATGGTCAGTGTGTTGGTGGGGGGTGGCGCTGTGGGGGAGGATGGGTGTGTCGGTGGGGGGTGGCGCTGTGGGGGAGGGTTGGTGTGTGGGGCTAAAGCGGTGCTGTGGGGGAGGGGCGGTGTGTGGGGCTGGGGGCAGTGTGTGGGGCGGTGTCGTGAGGAATGGTCAGTGTGTCGGTGGGGGGTGGCGCTGTGGGGGTTAGGGGCGGTGTGTGGGGCTGGGGGCGGTGTGTGGGGGAGGGGCAGTGTGTGGGGCAGTGCTGTGAGGAATGGTCAGTGTGTTGGTGGGGGGTGGCGCTGTGGGGGAGGATGGGTGTGTCGGTGGGGGGTGGCGCTGTGGGGGAGGGTTGGTGTGTGGGGCTGGGGGCAGTGCTGTGGGGGAGGGGCAGTGTGTGGGGCGGTGCTGTGAGGAATGGTCAGTGTGTCGGTGGGGGGTGGCGCTGTGGGGGTTAGGGGCGGTGTGTGGGGCTGGGGGCAGTGCTGTGCGGGAAGGGCGGTGCTGTGGGGCAGTGCTGTGAGGAATGGTCAGTGTGTCGGTGGGGGGTGGCGCTGTGGGGGTTAGGGGCGGTGTGTGGGGCTGGGGGCGGTGCTGTGGGGGAGGGGCAGTGTGTGGGGCGGTGCTGTGAGGAATGGTCAGTGTGTCGGTGGGGGGTGGCGCTGTGGGGGTTAGGGGCGGTGTGTGGGGCTGGGGGCGGTGCTGTGGGGCTGGGGCAGTGTGTGGGGCGGTGCTGTGAGGAATGGTCAGTGTGTCGGTGGGGGGTGGCGCTGTGGGGGAGGATGGGTGTGTCGGTGGGAGGTGGCGCTGTGGGGGAGGGTTGGTGTGTGGGGCTGGGGGCAGTGCTGTGGGGGAGGGGCAGTGTGTGGGGCAGTGCTGTGAGGAATGGTCAGTGTGTCGGTGGGGGGTGGCGCTGTGGGGGTTAGGGGCGGTGTGTGGGGCTGGGGGCGGTGCTGTGGGGGAGGGGCAGTGTGTGGGGCGGTGCTGTGAGGAATGGTCAGTGTGTCGGTGGGGGGTGGCGCTGTGGGGGTTAGGGGCGGTGTGTGGGGCTGGGGGCGGTGCTGTGGGGCTGGGGCAGTGTGTGGGGCGGTGCTGTGAGGAATGGTCAGTGTGTCGGTGGGGGGTGGCGCTGTGGGGGTTAGGGGCGGTGTGTGGGGCTGGGGGCGGTGCTGTGGGGCTGGGGCAGTGTGTGGGGCGGTGCTGTGAGGAATGGTCAGTGTGTCGGTGGGGGGTGGCGCTGTGGGGGAGGATGGGTGTGTCGGTGGGAGGTGGCGCTGTGGGGGAGGGTTGGTGTGTGGGGCTGGGGGCAGTGCTGTGGGGGAGGGGCAGTGTGTGGGGCAGTGCTGTGAGGAATGGTCAGTGTGTCGGTGGGGGGTGGCGCTGTGGGGGTTAGGGGCGGTGTGTGGGGCTGGGGGCGGTGCTGTGGGGGAGGGGCAGTGTGTGGGGCGGTGCTGTGAGGAATGGTCAGTGTGTCGGTGGGGGGTGGCGCTGTGGGGGTTAGGGGCGGTGTGTGGGGCTGGGGGCGGTGCTGTGGGGCTGGGGCAGTGTGTGGGGCGGTGCTGTGAGGAATGGTCAGTGTGTCGGTGGGGGGTGGCGCTGTGCGGAAGGGTCCGTGTGAGAAGCTGAGGGCAGTGCTGTGCGGGAAGGGCGGTGCTGTGGGGCAGTGCTGTGAGGAATGGTCAGTGTGTCGGTGAGGGGTGGCGCTGTGGGGGTTAGGGGCGGTGTGTGGGGCTGGGGGCGGTGCTGTGCGGGAAGGGCGGTGCTGTGGGGCAGTGCTGTGAGGAATGGTCAGTGTGTCGGTGGGGGGTGGCGCTGTGGGGGTTAGGGGCGGTGTGTGGGGCTGGGGGCGGTGCTGTGGGGCTGGGGCAGTGTGTGGGGCGGTGCTGTGAGGAATGGTCAGTGTGTCGGTGGGGGGTGGCGCTGTGCGGAAGGGTCCGTGTGAGAAGCTGAGGGCAGTGCTGTGCGGGAAGGGCGGTGCTGTGGGGCAGTGCTGTGAGGAATGGTCAGTGTGTCGGTGGGGGGTGGCGCTGTGGGGAAGGGCAGTGCTGTGGGGAAGGGGCGGTGCTGTGGGGCTGGGGGAGAGTGCAGGTGTGGGAGCCAGAGGCAGCACTGTGCAGCAGGGGGTGGTGTTATGGGGCTGGGGGTGGTGTGTGGGAAAGGTTGTCGTGAGGCTGTAGGGGAGGGGCGGTGTGGGGGGCAGAGGCAATGCTGTGGGGGAGGGTCAGTGTCTGGTGCTGGGGGAGGCACTGTGGGGTTTTATCTATTTAATTTCTGTTTCTGTTATTCCTCAGGGATCATTCACCAGATGAAAGGCGACTATGACTCTGCCCTGAAACTCCACAAGACTCACCTCTCCATCGCTCAGGAGCTGAATGACTATGGCGCGCAGGGCAGGGCCTACGGCAACATGGGCAATGCGTACAATGCCCTGGGCATGTATGACCACGCTGTGAAATATCACCGGCAGGAGCTGCAGATTTCTATGGAAGTGAATGATCGGGCCTCGCAGGCATCCACCCATGGGAACTTAGCAGTGGCATATCAGGCCTTAGGCGCCCACGACCGAGCCCTGCAGCACTACCAAAACCACCTCAACATCGCCCGGGAGCTGCGGGACATACAGAGCGAGGCCCGGGCCCTCAGCAACCTGGGCAACTTCCATTGCTCGCGAGGAGAGTACGCACAGGCAGCCCCTTACTATGAGCAATACCTGCGCCTGTCCCCTGAGCTGCAGGACATGGAGGGGGAGGGGAAAGTTTGCCACAACCTTGGCTATGCCCATTACTGCCTTGGGAACTATGAGGAGGCTGTAAAGTACTACGAGCAGGATCTCGCCTTAGCAAAGGATCTACACGACAAGCTGAGCCAAGCCAAGGCCTACTGCAACCTGGGCCTGGCGTTCAAGGCCTTAATGGACTTCAGCAAAGCTGAGGAGTGCCAGAAGTATCTGCTGTCTCTGGCCCAGTCTCTGAACAATTCCCAAGCCAAATTCCGGGCTCTTGGGAATCTGGGAGATATTTTTGTATGTAAAAAAGATGTAAATGGTGCAATAAAATTCTATGAGCAGCAGCTGAGCTTAGCCCACCATGTCAAAGACAGGAGATTGGAGGCCAGTGCCTATGCAGCCTTGGGTTCTGCATACAAGATGATACAGAAATATGACAAGGCCTTGGGGTACCATACACAGCAACTGGAGGTTTACCAGGAACTAGGGGATATGCCGGGTGAATGCAGAGCTCATGGCCACCTTGCTGCAGTGTACATGTCCCTTGGGAAGTATACCATGGCATTCAAGTGTTATGAAGAACAGCTGGAACTTGGACAGAAGCTGAAGGACCCCAGTATAGAGGCCCAAGTCTATGGTAACATGGGCATCACCAAGATGAACATGAATGTCATGGAGGAAGCTATTGGCTACTTTGAGCAGCAACTGGCCATGCTACAGCAGCTGAGTGGAAACGAAGCTGTGCTGGACAGAGGCCGGGCATACGGAAACCTGGGGGATTGTTATGAGGCTCTAGGAGATTATGAAGAAGCCATAAAGTATTATGAACAGTACTTATCTGTAGCTCAGAGTTTAAGTCGCATGCAAGACCAGGCGAAGGCCTATCGGGGCCTGGGAAATGGACACAGGTAACAAATGCCAAAGACTGGAGTATTGCATGGCTTTAGTATTGAGAACTGTCTTGAAAGAGAATGAGTGAAAATACCTGAATGATCATAGAATCATAGATTAATCATAGAATATCAGGGTTGGAAGGGACCTCAGGAGATCATCTAGTCCAACCCCCTGCTTAAAGCAGAACCAATGCCCAATTTTTGCCCCAGATCCCTAAATGGCCCCCTCAAGGATTGAACTCACAAACCCTGGGTTTAGCAGACCAATGCTCAAACCACTGAGCTATCCCACCCCCCCGATGATTATACCATCGCTACTCACGTGATTCAGTGGTGAGCAGTGTCACAGCGAGTATATGGGTGCATATGCTCCCAACAGGGAACCAACCTGAGAACACACAACCAAGACAATATGCTGGATTTCTCTCACACTGTGCAGTCACTGGCTAGCAAGCTGTGTTTGTGCTGGGGGAAGATAGAGGGGTGTGTGTATGTGTTTGTGTGTGTAAACAGAGGTGGATGGGCAGCTAGGGGGGTGGGTATGGGGCAGGGTATGTGTACATCTGTGAGAGATAGGAGTATGGGTACATGGGGGAGGGGGAACTTTACAGATGCATTTGTGTGGGTTGGGGTTACATGTATGGATGTTTGGGTATAGAGCTGTGGGGGATGTGTGTACAGATGTGTGTTGGGTGTACGTGTGTGGCTGTGAAGGGTAGATGGGGGTGCTGTGCAGGTGTCTCTACACGTGTGTCAGAGGGGTATATGGCTGTGGAGGGTACATGGAAGCTGCGCGAGTGTATTTGTACAGATCTGTCTGGGGTGTATGGCTGTGGGGGTGTATGTGTACGGATGTGGGAGGGCTAGTGGCTGTGAAGGGTATGTGGAGGGCTGTGGGGGTATATGTGTACAGATTTGGGGGGTGGCAGTGGAGGATACATGGGAAACTGGCGGTGCATGTGTAGAGATGTGTGTAGGATATATTGCTGTGGAGGTGTATGTGTACAGATGTGGGGTGTACGACTGGAAGTATATGCGTACAGTTTTGTGTGGGGTGTATGGCTGTGGGGATGTATGTGTATAGATGTGGGGGGTGTACGGCTGTGGAAGTATATGTGTACACTTGTGTGTGGGGTGTACGTCTGTTGGAATGTATGTGTACAGATGGAGGGATGAATTGTTGTGGGAGGTGTATATGTGGGGCAGGGTGTACACTGGGTGGTGTGAAACGACACCTGTCTGGGTGGTGCGGGAGGGTTGTGGGGGTGTGCGTGTACGACTGTAGGGGAGCTGTACAGCTGTATGTGTATGGCTGTGCGGGGCAGTGTCTACACACAGGGTGGTATGGAACGACAGAGCTGTCTGGATGGCGAGGGGGAAGGTTATTCAGGCTGTGCTATTACCCTGAATAATGAAACTTAGTTTTCCTGCCCCGGACCCCCTGGAGTGAGGAGTTTACAGGAGATGCAGAGGAGGCCTGGACAATGTTTTGGGCCTGATTGTGGCCTTCAGGGTCTCTTGTACTATTGACTGCAGGGTTCACTGGCAAGTTCACTGATGGTAGTTCTGAAATTCCCTACATCTGGCAGCGGGGACATGGCAGATTTGAGCTGGCTGCAGAACAGAGGTTCTCTGTAGGACATGACGGTGAAAGATGGTTTTCATGTCACACCTGCCTAGGCAAGATAAATGCTCCTTTTCTCTCCACACAGGGCAATGGGAAGTTTGCAGCAGGCTCTTGTGTGCTTTGAAAAGAGGCTAGTGGTGGCCCATGAGCTCGGGGAGGCGTTCAACAAAGCCCAAGCCTATGGGGAGCTGGGGAGTCTGCACAGCCAATTAGGAAATTACGAGCAAGCCATCTCCTGCCTGGAACGGCAGCTAAACATCGCCCGAGAAATGAAAGACCGGTCTCTGGAGAGCGACGCTGCCTGCGGCCTGGGGGGAGTCTATCAGCAAATGGGCGAGTACGACACGGCACTGCAGTACCACCAGCTGGACCTGCAGATTGCAGAAGAGACCAACAATCCCACATGCCAGGGCAGGGCCTATGGGAACCTGGGATTAACGTATGAGTCTCTGGGCACCTATGAGAGGGCAGTGGTTTATCAGGAGCAACATCTCAGTATTGCAGCTCAAATGAACGACTTGGTGGCCAAAACTGTGTCCTATAGCAGCCTCGGGAGGACACACCATGCCTTGCAGAACTACTCTCAGGCTGTGATGTACTTGCAGGAAGGTGAGTGGATGAATTATCCAGTGGCTTTACGTCTGCAGAGGATGGGGGAGAGGGCATATCCGTGTGAAAGGGAGCGAGGTGTAGGAATGTGAGCATGTGTGTCTAAGACATTCGCTAGCTCTGAGAGTATCCTGCAGACCTGTGCAGTTACCACCCAGGGCACTCTGCCCTTCATTAGTGGCCAGGCTGCCCAGACCTTCATGTAGCAGCACATTGTGACAGACAAGGGAATGGCAAAGCTTTAAAAGCTTATACTGGCATTAGAAAAGGTTCAGAAAAGGGCAATTAAAATGATTAGGGGTTTGGAACAGGTCCCATATGAAGAGAGATTAAAGAGGCTAGGGCTTTTCAGCTTGGAAAAGAGGAGACTAAGGGGGGATATGATAGAGGTCTATACAATCACGAGCGGTGTGGAGAAAGTGAATAAGGAAAAGTTATTTACTTGTTCCCATAATATAAGAACTAGGGGCCACCAAATGAAATTAATGGGCAGCAGGTTTAAAACAAATAAAAGGAAGTTCTTCACACAGCGCATAGTCAACCTGTGGAACTCCTTGCCTGAGGAGGTTGTGAAGGCTAGGACTGTAACAGGGTTTAAAAGAGAACTGGATAAATTCATGGAGGTTAAGTCCGTTAATGGCTATTAGCCGGGATGGATAAGAAATGGTGTCCCTAGCCTCTGTTTGTCAGAGGGTGGAGATGGATGGCAGGAGAGAGATCGCTTGATTATTACCTGTTAGGTTCACTCCCTCTGGGGTACCTGGCATTGGCCGCTGTCAGTAGACAGGATACTGGGCTGGATGGACCTTTGGTCTGACCCAGTATGGCCATTCTTATGTTCTTAAAGGTCAGTGAGTGCCTTGCAGGGGGAGGATTAATGACTAAACTTCACTCCAAGCAGCCTAAGTCTCTTTGTAAAGCCAGTCTGCCCTGAGTCAAGAGAGAGAGGGAAATCTCCTCAGTGGGTGACATAGCAGGCCAGGGAATGACTTGGGTCCACAAAGCCTGTTTGTACTGAGGACAAACAGCCCTGCAGCCCACTTGGGCTGAGCTTGCCTCAGCTGGGAGCTACTTGTTTATCCCCTTCAGATTAAAGTGGGGGTGGGGCTCAGAGCTGGAAAAGTTAACAGGCCCCTCAACCGTGCACCATGACAGTGTTGTGGGGGATGATCTGAGCGTCTGGGAGCAGGGGACAGCTGGAGGGCCCCCATTGATCCAGCCTTGCACGCCTTACCCTTGATGCTTGCTGCACCATCTCCCAGGATAAAAGCATTGTCTGTTCAGCATGGCGGCAGCAGTGTGAGGAAGAAGACAAGCTGTGTGGGTTGAATGGTGTAAGGGGAGCTGGGCTGCAGACTGATAGATTAATTACCCGAGTTAGCCTGGATTTCCTGGAAACTGACTTGAGCAGGATTTCAGTATAGTAGAGGGAATTTCAGTTAAATTGGTGGGGGGGAAATCAGTGCGGCCCCCTTTCCTGATGGGAGGTGACCTTCCTGCTGCTCTGGCTGCTGAGAATCCCTGCAGGCCACTCTTCTGCAGCTGAGCCCAACAGCCCTTACCCCGCCTGGGCCTTTCCCTTACATTCTCTGTGATGCTTGAGACTAACCTGCTGGATGTATCTGACAACACTGCGGCCCATAGAGGTGTGACGTGTTGGGGCATTGTAGGAAATGCCTGTGGATGTTGTTGGAAATGAAATGAATGTTCCTGTGGTAGGTCAGATCAGAATCCCTGCCCTGCCTCTAGCTGCAACAGAACCCTCATGTCTGCCAGGAAGGTGCTGGGAGACCTGGGGCAAGGGTGGGTGCTGAGGCATGTCCTGGTTAGCTGGATGTATTAGCAGCTGAGAGAGGGGGCCTCTCAGCTGAGGAGGGAGAGGAAGAAGGACTCCAGCAGCACTTGGCAGCTCAGTGCAGTTTTGTTCGTCTGCAGTGTTTGAAGGGTTAAAAGCCAAACCGCTATGGTGAGAGGCTGCCTGTTTGGGTGGGAAGAGGCTGGAGTGGCACAGAGGAAGGGCCTGGATCCTAGCTCTGGTGCCTTCTCCCTGTCCTCTCCATGCACTCCAGCTAGCCTGCTCCCTGCCGCTTGTGCTGGCGCACCCCTTGTGTTACTGTCACGCACCCTCCCGCTGACCCACTGACTTGGACAGCACAGGGAGCATGTACAGCACTTCTCTTCAAGGTGCTGTCAGCCGCAGCAAATCAGTTACACCTGCACACGGATGAGTGCCCTATTAGCACTGCCGGGACCCTACTCCTGTCTGCAGCCTGGACACACCACTCTCTTCATCCCAACCCTACCCTCATCCAGCAACAGGGAATCTTTTCTCTTGTCTTCACTTACTCCACTTCTCTTTCAGGACTGAGACTTGCAGAACAGCTGGGGCGTAGAGAAGATGAAGCCAAAATCCGCCATGGCCTGGGCCTCTCCCTCTGGGCTAGTGGGAACCTGGAGGAGGCCCAGCACCAGGTAGGCAGCAGCTCCACCGATAGGAGGCTATCTCGTCCCCTGTAATGCATCTCTCATCCCCTGTAATGCATTCCCTATGTGGTCCTTTCTTACGCATGGTGCCCGTTCAGAGATGACTTGTCACTGCCCACCTGGGTGCAGTCTCCTGGCCTTCTCTCCCTGGACACAGCTATGTCTCTTCCCCTACAGAACGGCCAGCCCCTCTGCCTTGGACACTGCAGCAATGGGTGTGATGAGCTGCTTGCAGACCAGGACTGGATGGGGCAGACCTGACCCCAGCTGAGAGCATGTTGGTCCCAGCTTCTTCCCCTCTCCTCCCTAGTCCCCCTCACTGAAGTGTCAGGGCTGCATGCTGGGCCAGCTACGGTTCTGAGTGTCACCATGGGCTGTTCTCCCCTCCCAGCTCTATAGGGCGTCGGCACTGTTTGAAACCATCCGCCACGAGGTGCAGCTGAGCACAGACTACAAGCTATCGCTCTTTGACCTGCAGACATCATCCTACCAGGCCCTGCAGCGAGTGCTCGTCAGCCTTGGTAAGAGATACCTGTGGTACCCATGGCTGTTGGGAGCTAGGCGTCTGAGTTCTTCCCTAGCTCCAGGGTTTGACCCAAGTTCCAGGTGTGAAGTTCCTCTCAAGTGTTTCTAGTCTAGTAGTTAGAACAGGAGATTGGGATCAGGGCTCCTGTGCCTTTTTGTGCTTCTGCTGCTGGCAAGCTGAGCCAGTCCCATTGTGCTCCATGCCTCAGTTTCCCCATGTGTAAGGCTACGTTTATGTCATGGAATTTGTGACTTCCAGAGACCTCCCTGACATTTTCTGCTTCAGCCCCTGGGGCTGGCAGCTAGTGGGGCACCGGCAGGGTTACAGCGACAGCCTCCTCAGGATCCACCTGCAGGATTCCAGCGATGGGCAACAGCCTGCGGGAGGGTGGGGTGGGGAGAGAACCCCACAGCTCCCAGCCACCACCGTGGCAGGAGAAACCATGGGAGCTACAGCAGTAAAAGTCACAGACAGGTCAAGGCTTCTGTGAATTTTTGTTTATTGCCCATTACCTGTCCGTGACTTTTAGTAGAAATAATGATGACAAAATCTTAGCCTTACCCATATGTAATGTGAGGATAATTCCTCACGGGAGCCTTGTGGGGCTGCACTTAACATTTGCACAAAGCACTGAGATCCTGGGATGAGGCATAGTTCAGCATGTCCTTTCCCTGGTATTTCATTGCTTTCCCCTCTCAGCAGCGCTTCCTTCAGCCCCTTGCTTGTGTACGCTTCACTCCTGTGCCCCAGGGGGCTGTGCTGGGTCACATCACAGAGCCCACAGCAGCACTCATTTCCCTCCCATTTGTGTGTAGACCCTTCCCTTACAGGCTTGGGTAGGAGATTCCCCTTCACAAATCAGCATCTTCTGCTCCCAGTGCCAGGTGCACTTCTTCAACCTGCCTTTGCTAATGCAAACAGAGCAGCCTGGCTAAAACCCTGCCAAAGCAAACCACTTCCCAGCACATACAATCCTCTGGAGGCCTGGGGAGAGAGTGAACCACACACAATGGATATGAGTCGCCTTGCTTAATGCACGGCTGGAAGGTAGGCGATCGGACCCATGGGGATGAGGGTGGGATTAAAACCTTAGATAGAAGAGAAGAGTGTGACAAACATACGAATTGTCTGTAATGTTTTTAAGAACTATCTGTAGGACTCTGTACTTACTGCCTTGGCGTTACTACCCAGTGGGTGCAGAAGAGTTAAGATTCTGCTCCTGGCGCAGAGCAGGAGACATGATGTATTTGGGGTGTTAGGAATGGGTCGTTATGGATTGGGTTCAGCCAGTCTTTATTGGTGGCAGATCCCGGAAAGACAATGGGCATGCTGAGCAATTGACACTTTACAACAGGAAGTTCTGGCAAGGTGAACACACGAACTCAGCCAGCCTGGCTTTGCAGCAGGAGGACACTGGACTGAGAGGTGACAGGAGGCAGTGATAAGAACTGGGCTCACAGAAACACAGAAGCTCACCTGGGACTGACAGGCAAAGAGATCAAGAAAGAGAGAGAGAGAGCCTGGATGGTTTCTGCAGCAGCATGGCTCAGCGTAGCCCAGGCATTGGCTAGTCTGAACTCTGTCTTACCTTTGCCTCTCTGGCTCACCAAAAGACTTCTCGAGGCTGGGTTACAGTTGACTAATGAACTCTACTCTGTTCTGAAAAGGCTGCCTGAAGTCATTTCAGATACTTGCTGAGCTTCTTTGATCCCTGAAGAGCATAAATGTCTCTGAACAGCAGTCTGCTTCAGTCAGACTCTCTGGGCAGAGCTCTCAGTGAGAAGCAGGAGCACTGGATCCCATAGGCTCTGTTTCAGAGGTGTGGAGGCCATGTGGCCTACCCTTGTGGAAAAGTGTGACCTCTTGGGGTCTGGCACACTGAAGGGACAGCTTACAAGTCAGAGTGTAGCACAGATCCTGTGGATCTGTGACCGTGGTACTGGATATCTCGGATGTTTGATGTGCCAGGGAGTCCCAAAGGGCACTGGGTTATAGCCGGGAAGAAGCAACATGCAGGCTGCATATGATGGCAGAGCAGCCAGCCAAGATGCTTGGGGTTGCTGGGGAAACAAAGACAGTCTGCTGCCCTGTGACCTGGAGTGCTGCTGCCCAGCCACCCAGTGGTGCTGGTCTGGATTGGAATAACTGCCATGCTCTCTACCCCTTTACAGTGCTCTGCAGGGTCTGGTGCAGGCCTGAGACACGTCTTTGTTCCCTAATTGTGGCTCTTCTTCACAGGCCACCACGACGAAGCCCTGGCTGTGGCAGAAAGGGGGCGAACAAGAGCGTTCGCTGACTTGCTGGTGGAACGTCAGACTGGACAGCAGGACTCTGACCCCTATTCGCCCGTCACCATTGACCAGGTTCTGGAGACTGTGAATGGCCAGAGGGGACTTGTTCTCTACTACTCGCTGGCTGCCGGCTACCTGTACAGCTGGTTGCTTGCTCCTGGGGCAGGTAAGGTTCCTTTCTGTAGATTAGAGCCAACTAGCAAAGCCTGGAAATCAGAGTTGGGACATACTCATTAGGCTCTCGTCCTGTCCACCACCCAGAGGCTGGGCCTGTCACCCAAAGCCTCACTCTGTAATGTGAAATAGGCCCTGGATTATGTGTGCTTTGCTGCCACATCCTTATGCTCCCTGCTCTCTGATAGTGCTATGACAACTTTTCAGGGTGCTTATTCTGCAGTTGCTTATCACAGCTAATTTTACTGCAACTGATACTCGACTCTTGTTGGGAATTCAGGTAAATCTTGGTAGCTTTGGTGGCAATTCAGCTGCAGAGGTGCTGAGGGAATAGAGCCCTTGTCACCTGTACATGGGAATTGGCAGCTGCTGGGGGAACTTTCTTTCATCCTTTATCTAATATTATCATGAAAGCAGGAAAATAGGATCATCCGTGTAAGCTGGATCAAGAGGCAGGCTGGCTCAGGGGATTGGTAATTGGAGATGAAGCCTTTCACCCTGAGGGCACTGGTTTGAATGCACACTCACAGGCCAAATTCATCTCTGCTCTAATTCTGTTGTAGTCACTGGTGTTACTCTAGGGAGGAATTTGGCCTGAAGACAATAGTAACTAAAAGGTGTCTCCATCTGACAGCTGTTTTGGGGGCCCTGGTAAAATGAGATGGGGATTTGTCCAGTTCCTAGTGTATAAATATCCTCTCTGCAGAAACCAGTGCTGCATAGCACCTTGCGGGCAGGCCAGGAGAGAGCCAGCCATGGAGACTGGACTCCCCTCTTAACTCTAGAGAGGGAGGCCTCCCCTGGTCAGGATTAAGGTATGCTGGTGGGTCGGTGGGGTGGGGTGGGGTGGGGAAAGGTTCACACTGCTGTGCTGGTGCCATACCTGAGGGAAGGTCTTGACATCACCCCAGAGCTGTCTGTCTATCACCTTGCCACCTTGGTTCCAGGGACCACTAGGGACATAAATTGGCAGCTCCTTCATGGAGCCATGAGCACAGATGTGTTGTTGGTGCAGTTTACGCAGTCCATGACACCTGTCCCTTCTGTGGCAAGAGAGAGACCCTAGAGCCTGTTTATTTCAGTGCACCAGGTTGCAGTAGGATTGCCAACCCTCCTGGGTTGGCTGGGAGTCTACTGGAATTGCCATTGATCTCCCGGTGACTATTGAAAGCAATCCAGGAGATTTTAATAGGTACAGTACAAATAATGACATTACATCATGTTGGGAAAAAAATCTCCTGGAATAGCTTCAGTCAGAGTTGGTAACCCGTTTCCTGCCTCCTCCGGAAACTCCTGTTGAAGCTCTGGCTGCACCTTTCCCTGCACATTTTTATTGATGTACTGTCCATGTGTGGCCACACAAAATCTCGGAGCCTCCCTGTCATCCTCCTTCTGGCGCTGGGCAAGAAGGCTATTTACCAGGCTAGGAAGAGGGAGTTGGACTGGGATGTTCTCTGGGACTGTGGAGAGGAGCCAATTTTTGTTCACTTTTTTTATCCGCGCATCCCGGCAGATTCCTCTGGATGGCTTCCGCTCTGGAGAGGTGGGCACTACCTGGGCTTCTCAGCTCAGTGTTCCTTTCTTGTACCCTTGTTTTGACACCTTCTTCCAGCATTTTTCATTCTTTGTCCCCTGTAACTTCTCAATACCCATGTTTCTTTTGGTCCATACCCCTCTGTTGAGCGGGAGGACTTCATGGTTTTGAGGACTGATCTCCCTTTGGGGGATCTGGCTGGCTCATGGGGCCCAAATAGGCCAGCACATGCGGCATGCACAGAAATAGAGGAAAGGAAAGTTCAGTCAGAGAAGCATGTTCAGGGCTTTGACATTCACCCATAAATGGGAAAGTTTTCAGGTGCTTAATTTACCCATTTTTCAATAGCCAATCTGTCTGGATTTCCCACAGGGCAATGCAAAGAATGATAATGAGATTCCAAGCACACTGCCTCCAATAGAGAATCTTTTATGTAACAAAAAGTCCTCACTTTAATTACATTTCTCTGTTTTATGCTTCCAAATGCATTTGACATGTATTAATTGCAGTGGATTACAGATAACAGGAGGGCAGCCCAACTTCCTGATATGCCATCTAACTGTCTGATCCTCTGAATCTTCTTCACATGAATGTGGAAACATTTATCACAGAGGAGCAGAGCAGGAAGGATTAATTGGAAGAGGATCCCTTTTTGCAGGCAGCTGTTATTCATTATCTAATAAAGTGATGACTGTAAATCTTCAGGAGTTCTTCTTGTATATAATTTAATAATTGTAACCCTTCACCACGACAAAGCTAAAGAGATAAAGAGCACTAATTCAGATTGCATTGAACATGGTTCAACAAGGAAAGCAAACACAAATGAACTTCTTCAGCTTGGATGACATATTTTTCGCTAGATGTATCTCTTTGATTACTTACTCTAGGAGTGACTTAAATCCTTTATGGATCTGAGTGAAGAGAGGTTACTGTCCTGTTACACACATGGTCACTAATTGCCCTCTCAAACCATACATTTTGCGTAATAAAATGGTGGTGGTTTGACCACACTGGAGACAGACCTGGGCCTGGTAAGATGGTATCCGTTGGAGGAACAGAGTTTGTCACTGGGATTCATAGAGATTTAGTCATGGCATCTCCATCCCCACCACAAGTTAGGGACTTGTAGAAGAGCAGCCGCAACCAACCTCCTGGGGCACTTGGGTATGTAACTGCCCGGCCCTTAGAGGCTGTTCTGTGTAACTGAGCTTTGCGAGGCGGTGCTGGTTACACTGTCTGCTCGGACTGTCTCCCACTCTCAGACCCTTATTCTGCAGCTAGTTGCTGTTTCACCTTTGGCTGCCTTACTGTGGGCTCTTATGTGGGAGTTCTCAGGCACTGACTCCAGCTCTCTACTTTCTTCTTGCCTTCTCCAATACGTACGCAGAAACTTTGAGGGCATCTCAGGTTCCTCATTCTAGCATAGGTAATATTCCCTTAGAACTCCCCACTCACCCCTTGACCATTTCAATGGATCCATTTGTGGCTGTTGCTACAGAATAGGTTGCTTAAGTCTTTTGATTTGACCGTCTCTTCTTACCAGCTTGGTTTGTTGTTTATGCTGCCACTGCGAACAGGGTGCCCAGGGTAAGCTTTGAAGAGTGGTCACAGGTGCTGTGGCACGGCAGGGTTACTCATATTAGAAAGGGTGTGCTGGTCTGAGTGGAGGAGGGTTTTATCTGCAGTAATAGCTGAATCCTTGACAAAATGTTGCACTCCTGATATGAATGTTTCCTTTCTCTGGTGTGCCCCATTGTGTAATGTTCTTGCTTTAGTATTTTAATATGCACTAATCTGCCTTTTACTTCTTTGCATGTGTTTTTGTGCATACGGGTGAAATGAGAAATCTCCATGTGACACAAGGAGATTCTGCTGTAGTAATAACATTTTTGTTCAGCCTTTCAGCCCTTGTGTGTCCAGTTTATGTGGTCAGATACTATTAATAGACATTTTTCATATGCTGCTATTGAAATGTGAATTTCCCTGGTAGATGCTTGCGAGAAACATCTGTTTTATAATTCATATGAGGCTGCTGTGATAGTAAGTGCCTTCTGAACATCTCATTAAAGCCCTGCTCAGTTTTCTTCCCTTGATCCATCATTTGCAAAGTACAAAACCAGATTTTAAAAGCAAAGTCTTAATATAGCATATTGGACTAACTCCTGGAAAGCCCTCTGGAGACACGGCACGGCATGCTTCGCTCCATTTCTGCTGGAGATGCCAAACCCTCAGGACTTGTAACAGTTGTACTGCTTTCTTTGTCAGTTGCTGGCAGTGCACTCCCTTCACACAGTTGTTAATGCTGGTGATGAATGTGTCCTTGCAGGAATTCTGAAGTTTCATGAATACTATCTGGGTGACAGCATGGCAGAGAATGCCGGGGACATCCATGAAGCAAGCAGCGTGGGCTTCCAAACGGTTACTAATTCAGCACTGGAGCTCTACATCTCAAGTGTACGAGAGGCACTGGGCGTGGACTCCTACTATACCCGGTGAGTTAGGGGTTCATATCCTGATTCTCTTGCTCCCACCTGGAAGTCATGTATCCAAACAGCCTGAGAGGAGCTGATGGCTGAGAAGGCTGAGAACTCTGATTTTCTGGGCCAAATTTTAAATAAGCTTCAGCCAAGCTGCTCTATTTTGTATCCACAGCCATCTGTGCTGCAAATAATAGATTATGTGCATGCAGATGGGGTTTGCACCCATAGACTCGATGGTTAGATGTCTCATTATCTGCTATATATGGGCAGATTCTATTCAGAGGCACCCATGTAATTAATTCTCCCTCAGAGATTTGCTCATAAAAAATTGCAGTTGCGACTTGGGCGAGAACATTTTTGAAATATGTCCCTTTATGGCTAGCAAATACCTCACGGGGAATGAACAGTCCCTCTGATCAGCGTAGCTGCTATCTGACAACAGGTAGAGATTTCCTTCAGTTTATCCATTGTACAGGTATACGCCACAAGTATTTTTACACAATTTTTACTCTGTGGCTTGAACATGAATATCTTAAATTCAAGCTGTGTGCTTAGCTGTGATTGGTCTCATAAGTCACATAGTGTTATTTGGTTCCCTGATTGGATGAGCACACAAGCACTTCCTGTACTGATACTTGAACATGCAAATTACACTTTGTCTTCTGCAAACACTTAAGCCTGCAGGAAGGAGCCAGGGACATCCCCATCCTTGCACCTGCTCTGTGAATTGAACAGGTGGGAGGTTCTGCCATAAAGGATATGATGACACTTAGGCCATGTCTGCACTACCACTTATGTCAGCAAAACTTGTGTCACTCAGGGGTACGGGAAAAAACACCCCCCCGAGTGACATACGTTTCGCCAGCATAAGAGGCAGTGTGCACAGCCCTATGTCGGCAGAAGACATGCTATGCCAACATAGCTGCTCCCGTTGCTCCTTGAGGGTGATCTGATTATGTCAGTGGGAGAGCTCTCTCCCTTTGGCACAGTGCAGGTATACAGGAGATCTTACAGTGGTGCAGCTGCATTGGTGCAGCTGTGCCACTGTGAGCTCTCTAGTGTAGACGTAGCCTTAATCTTCTAACTAAAATTGAAACCCACTGTACAGTCATAGACTGTATGTTCTGAGCAGGTTGGTTTCATCTCAGGCATTGTTTGTGCCCTCAGAAGCATATGCTAGAAAAAGAATCAGGTTAGTAACCAACTTGCACTTTGCCTGATTTACCCCCGGTGAGGGGAAGAGCAAGTGTATTTGCTGGCCTGGGACGTGACCTAGGCCCTGGACACCTGTAGGAATGGCGGCAATGGTTTGTTGTGTTTTATTGTGTTTTAAATTTCTTTAAACTGAATCCACATTCTCTTGTAACCATAGCACTGTTTCTGCAGCACTGAGAATTGTGGGTGACTTTCCTGTGTTTGGATCACTAACACTAACGCAGGGCACTGCAGATGCTGCACTATAGGAAACTTTTTGCAGATCCCGTCTTGCTTCTGATTTCAGTGATTAGTCCTGTGTGTTAAAGATCCATTTGTTTGTCTGACTCTCATATTAGCAGGGAGGGAGTTCCCTGCTGGCTGGGGGCAGGGCATGCAGGATCTGCTTGCAGTGGGAATGATCTCATTTGTAATCTTGAAATCTTATGTTGCTGCCTTCATCACAGAAGTATGCGCTAGGTCATGGAAGGCTCTGCTCTGACTGAACTTCCTCGGGCCTGGACCCCTGGGGGCAGGGGGCAGTTATGGCTGAGTGGGACATCACTCAGAAAACTGATTTTTCATGCAAATAGTTCTGGCAAAGAAACAGAAATTTCATTTTTGTGGAATTGAGCCAAAAAGTAAATTTTGCTCAGGATTTTGTGGACAGTGCAGAAAAAGTTGCAAACACCTCTCCCCCCCCCTCCGCAATTAATCTCTATTAATAGCTGTACTGGTGCCTGCCACAGGAACCAGCCAGATCTGTGTACCTGGTGCTGCAGTAACGTGAGTCAGACCTTCCTGTGCAGAAGGTAGCAATAAAACCAAGAGGTGCTGCAGAGACCTCTCCCCAGCAATGCCTGCGCTCGCTCTGTCCCGCGTTCACACCTCAGTCTGATTTAGTTGGATTTTCCACCATTTGATTGTGTTAAGAGATTCAGGGTGATTTTTGCAATTCTGTCTGAGATGTTTTAACTGTGTGGAGTGTGATCAAATTTCCAGTCAGCTTCGTCTATGATTTCTCTGACATCCCTGCCCTGTGATAGGATGGGACATCCTGGGGACACACGGTGGACAGCTATTAGCAAGCCATGCTGAGTTACTGAACAGATGCAGTCAGCATCTTAGAAAGGAATCCCTGGGGAGGCTGTGAATTCTGTTACCAAGTGTGGGCAGGGAGCTTGTTCTTCCCTCTGTGTCAGAATCTATAAGGAAGATGGAAGACCTGGGTAATTCTCAGCTTGGGCCCTTAAGATTTCTGAAACTACTTACCCTGGTGTGATCTCAAACTAAACTGAAGGGTGAGTGTCCGAGAGAGATGAGGGTACGTTGGAAAGGTTTGCAAGGCAGAGAGTTTCAGACTCGGACACTGTAGTATACTAGCTTAGCCTCACCTTTTTTCTTCGGATGACTGGGGAGAAAACGCAACCTAAAAAGCTGTTAGAGAAAATGCCTAATTTTTGAGCTAGTGGGGAAAGGTGCCTTTGTCCAGGAATTCTGGCAACATGTCACAGAACCAAAGAAATATAGAGCTGGAAGGGACCTTGAGGTCATTGCCGTTCCCCCACACTGAGACAAGATTAAGTCATTGCTGTGTTTCTGGGCGTGGGAGCGCCACATAGTGGTGGGGGAATGAATGAACTCTGCTGTGCAGATTGGCCTCTTGCTCTTGATTACCGGAATTTGGATTCGGTCCAGACTTGACAAATTAGTTCAGAGTTACAGCCAAGCTGCTTAGTGCAAGCAGTGGATTACAAGGAAGGGATCAGCATTGCTCATTTTGTGTGTGACCTCCAAGGCTGCTTGAACCACATTGCTGCTGTCATGCTTTCCAAAGGCATGAAACAAAACCCCCAGCTCAGACACAAGAGGGGAGTTCTGTGCCCAAAGCCGATTGAGATGGCAATCTAACACATGGAGGGTGCAACGTCACAGAGTCAGAGGAGGTTTCTCCAAGCAGTGCAGGAGACACACAAAACTCAGATTAAAAACTGTTCTTTTTAGCCGTAGGTGGGGCCTGAGCCCTGCTTTCCTCCTCTGGATGAACATCCTTTTGGACCCAGTGGCCTCGGAGGGTGCAGGGGGTTGCAGCTGACAATTCCTTTGTGGTGGAGGAATGAGTTAAGGCCATTGGACATGCTTGTCAGGTTTGCAGCTGCCCATATTTTGGAGGTGTAATCCCCATCGGATCAGCCTTTCCATGGATTTCATACTTCCCATTTTCTTACTGGGACTGTCCCCTTCAGTCCGCATACAGGTGTGCCAGGCTCCTCAGCAAGTGAGTTCTCTCCTCCATAGTCAGAAGGAGACAGTGAGACACTGCTGAGGTGGTTAGAAGCAGTTTGTTATCATCAGGCATATCCAGGGGATAGGTCAGTGGTTTTGCTTCTGGTTTTCCTCGTTTAGGCCACTATTCCAAACACAAGCTGAAGCAGAGGGCACCAGACGTGGCTGGAAAGAGGAAAGTAATCTAATGATTTCGCTTCTTCTTTTTAAACTTTGCCAGGGAGCCTTACGCAGCTGCTGAGATTGGAAGCTGCTAGCAGATGACAGGAGCATAAACTCCATCCGCCAGAAGTAAATGTATTTAGTTTGGTCATCTCTCTGTGGCATGGATTCTAAAGTCCTCCTGGCCTCTCTGCTTCTGAGTATTGAGATGTGACCTATCCACTAAGACCCAAAGCGCTACTTATGCAGGTAGTAATGGGAGGAGTAAGTTTCACCTATGTGGATGGCAGCCAGCTCCACACATCAGATGTGGCAATGGGGCAAAGGGGATGATATGGGGGATGAATGTCATTCACTTATCTGCTAGACTAGCCACACTGCCAATCTCACTGGGTTTGCGTCTTTTACAAAGGCCTTAGGTATCCACAGGGCTCCAGGTGTCCAGTTTTGTGTTCAGGTATAGAAGCGAGGACTCAGGGACTACAAGCCAACTCTATGGGCATAATAACACTTAACAGCAGCCACTTCTATAATTTAGCATAATGAAGGTGATGGGTTTGAAGTGACAAAATCTCAGGTTTCCTGGGGCTGTCACAGACAATGAAGGCCTTTTATTAGTGTTTGATGAGCTCAGACAAATAATACAATGTATGATTCTTAATTGGCCATGAGAGGTGGAATTGGCTTTAAAAAGTCAGTCGCTTCCAATAAAATGTGTTGGCTACACAAAGACAATCTCATTGCAACATTCCTTAATTGCCTTTTCCTTTATCCCTTTGCTGGTTTTCCAACTGTATGGTAATCAGACACATGCAGGGAGGGAGTTCCCTGCAAAATAATGTCTCTCCTGATGCAAACTCCCTGCAGCGAGGAATGCAGTGGCTGTGACTGGCACCCTGCACTACACCCAGAGGCACTCCCACTCACAGTGTCTGCAGCGTTGTGTGGCATTCACAGCTAGGGACAGCGCAGGCCAGACTGACTACTGTCTCCTGGCAGCCGGGCCTATGCACTGAAAAGGATGGGACCCTCTGCAGGTGGGGCCCGGGGTGGGGATCTACCAAGGAGGAAAAAATGAACCTGCTGCAGGGCAGGACGCAACTTCTCCTCCAGCATATCGCTGAGCACACCAGCGTGAAGGTTTGCCATATAAATTAGTGCACTTTTAACCTCCTGCCCTGATACTGCCTGGTGGTACTCTCCAGAGAGCCCAAATCCAATCTGTTTTCTTAGCCAACTTGCTAGGAAGTTGCTCTCAGCCAGAGGGCTGTGGAGTTCTCCCGCCTGCACAGAACAGGTGTATGGTTCCACTGGGCCTGACTTTGTTGTGCATTCTGCCAGAGAGAAAGAGAACAGCTTCCTTGCCACTGTCCCTACCATGATAGCGAGAGACAGAAATGCTCTCTGTGATAAATGACCAGACATGCAGTAGGGTGACCAGATAGCAAGAAAAATGGGGACAGGAGGTGGGGGGTTATAGGAGCCTATATAAGAAACAGCCCCAAATATTGGGACTGTCCCTATAAAATCAGGACATCTGGTCACCCTCACGCGCAGTGAGTTCTGCACCACTCGTGCTTCAGCCTTCTCCCTCACTGCTCCATCAGTTGCGGGCCTTCGATGAGTGAGCTCCAAGGGTTGGGGACAGTGTTGATGGGATCTGCCAGTGTTGGTGTACAAGAGGATGTCCTGATAGTCCACTAAACTATCAGCTAAGTGTATTTCCCCTACTGTTCTCTAGACAAGAGTTTGAGTGGTGGCTGGTGATTTGGGGACCACTGGGTTGAATTTCCAGAGACCTTTGGATGTTTCCCTTGCTGTCTCAGATGACGGTTCAAACATAAGAAACAGTCCTTTCCAGGAGAAAAACTGAACGCAAAAAATGTGTCTCCATTCAAGTGTCTGAAGCCTTGAGAAGCACCAGGACTCTTGTCTGTGGTTGGAAATACCTGAGGCAGGAGAGTAGCAACACTTTGAAAACTGGCAAGAAACAACCTGCAGGGCTGCAGAAATCCAGCCTGACAGACAGTGATTTGGGCCCTTGATGACTTCAGCTCAGGTACTTCAGCCAAGAACACTCATACATAGAGAGACAAATTACAGCCCAGGAACTTTCAGGCTCTTTATATTCATGGGCTGCTCAGAAGATTCTTGGAAGCTGCCTGGAAATTTATGAGCAGTTTGTGAATGAAATTCTTTTGCCAACAGCTCTCTGCATTTGCGAAGTCTTCTGGCCTGACTGTAATAACTGGCATCAAGTCCAGCGTGAGCAGAAATATTTGTCACCTGCATTATGAGGAAGGGGCCTGTCCAGAGCACTACCAAACAGAAAAGAAACTTTCCGTTATTGAGCAGGATGCCATATCAGGACCCTCGTGAAAACAAGTCACTTTCTATCTGCCTTTCAGTGGAAATCTGCCAAGTAAAACCCTGCCCTTCTACTAGAGAAATCACTTGTGGGTTCCTTGAGACTTTCCAGCCATTTTTGTTAGCATGAAAATTATTACCTTAATCCTGAAAAAGCTAAACATGCTGTGCAAGCTCTGGAATATGTTCCTGTCTGAAGAGTGTGGTGGTTCCAGCCCAATCTCTGAGACTCTGTAGCACAAAAACACAGCAGTTCACAGCCCAGGACATTTTTTAAAGGGGAGCAGACAGGCACAACACAAACAACTCTGGAGCCATATTTACCTGGCCAGGATGTGAGAGATAGGGGAAGGTGATGGGGAAGAGAAACAGATCAAAGAAGGTAGCCTCCCCCATGTGTGAAGAAAGTTAACTGGCTTCAAAGGCTTTAAAGAGAACAAGAGCGAGCATGCGGCAGGAGCAGTTAGCTGGAGATGGACTGCATGTATCTCGGAGAAAACTGATATTTGCCACTCTCTGCTTTGCTGCCCAGTGTTCCGGGGGTGGGGGAGTGGTGATGTCAGTGTGATCCGTGTGGGAAAAGGAGAAAGAACTCGGGGCTCAGGCTCAGTGCTGTGTGGAGGGTTTGTGTGCCTGTAGGGTGCGCCGGCAGCACCATGAATCTCTCATCCTTGCTACTTATGCAGCCACTTCCTGTAACTTCATTCGTGCGCAGAACGTAGCTGGGTTAGAAGAAAAGGAACAAAATACAAGAAAATGTTAGAGGTTTGGCTCTGGGATATTGCTGGACAATTATAAAGAAAAGAAAAATGAGTAAAAACCTGGTTACAGAAATTCCCAGCTGTGAAATGTTTTGTATGAAACTAAAGTAATAGCCTGGAAAATTCCTTTGCAGCATCCCAGATATTGAGATTTGAGTGTTCACATTTAGGAGAAGCAGGTCTACATGAGGCAGAAATCCAGGTGTGTCTTGTGGGTACATATCATGTATGCTTTCCTGGGATACTGGCTGTGAATGCAACATGTCGTGGTGTGTGCACAGACACATGTTCACATGCTTGCCCCGTAGTTGTCTGATGGTGGAAGCCAGTATGATATAGAGGAAGGAACACAGGACTGGGATTCAGGGAGGTCCTGAGTTCTGATCCTGTCTCTGCCACTGAACTCACCATGTGGCCTTGGGCAAGTCACTTCCCCTTTCTCTTTCTGAGCTTCCCCATCTCTAAAATGAGGATAGTATTCACCCACCTTCCTTACTGGGGTGTTGTGGGATTATGAATGTTCAGTGCTTTAAACTAATGTGGTGTCTTTTAAGTAGCTATAAGTGTATGTACATGAGCGACAGGCACTGCCATGGGGAAGAGTAATAGGTAAACTATATAGCTAGCAATTGACTCTGTCCCCGACATTCCCAAATCCGCAATTATTGAATTCTTAATTATCCCTCATTTGAATAAAAGTGGAATTCATTCTGCTGAGGGGGTGTGACCTTCCAGGAACCTAGGGATGGCTCCCTGAAGGGAATCCAGAGCTCTTCACAGCTGCGCCATTAGGTTATTCATTTCACTGAAGGCTGCAGCTGTCAGAAACAAATGGCATGTGAGCAATTTTTTTAAAAAGGGCTCCTGGCAGAAGTGATGGGAGTATTCCTGAGCTCAAATATCTCTAGGGGACAAGATGTAAGAGTGGAGGCGGCATCCTTCCCTCTAAAGCCCAGACAAGCTTGAACCACGGTATCAGTGATATCCAAATAATAATAAATAATCACTAGATTAATGCCAACCCAACCAGCACCTTACAAGAAATGGAGGCACCAACTCTGTCCTCATCCTCCGTGGTGTGGCGGGTTCCGGAGCTGTGGAGATTTTATAGACAATATAGCCTGGAGTTCTTTTGCTCCTGTTGGTTGCAGACAGACCCTTAGGGTTACATTGTCCAAGCCATGCTTGGAGACTGGGCTGTGTGATTCCTTTTTTAAGTCAGTGTCTAAAATCAGTTCCCTCCATCCCCAGCTGACATTTTCTGGGCTTTGGGGATTGTATCCTGCATGTGGATGCTGCTTCCAACATGCCCTGTACGTACATGTTGGCACTTGATCTTTTCTATAAGAATTAGAACCATCCTTTCCGGACAGTGGGTAGTAACAAATAGGGCAGGAGAAACAGAATAGAAAGTGAGCTCCTTAAATCTGTCCCCATGTCTCCTTTTACCAATGGGGTTACAAATTCACCAAGATTTAGGCAGCTGAACCCCACCCTCTAGGAATGCAGAGACCCTGTCATCTCTGATGCAAATCTCCATTATGCTCTGACCTCTGTTTGCACAACAGATTCACTGGATCACTCACAATTCCATCCACCATCAGTTCCCATAACAACATATAAGAATGGTCATACTGAATCAGACTCATGGTTCATCTAGCCCAGTGTCCTCTGTCTGATGGTGACCAGTGCCAGATGCTTCTGGCAGTTGGAGGTTCAGGGACATCTCGGAGCATGGGGTTGTGTCCCTGACCATCTTGGCGAATAGCCATTGATGGACCTATCCTCCATGAACTTACTTTATTCTTTTTTGAGCTCGCTTACGCTTTTGGCCTTCTCAGCATCCCATTGGCAATGAGTTCCACAGGCTGACTATATGTTGTGTGTAGAAGTACTTCCTTTCGTTTTTTTTAAATCTGCTGCCTATTTATTTTATTGATTGACCCTTAGTTGTTGTGTTATGTGAAGTTGTGACTGAGGTCACAGGGGGGCCACGCTGAGATTGCTCAATTAGGGCAAACTGTAAAGAACGGGGCAGGCAATCCCCAAAACTGGTGATTATTTTAATACTTAGCTCCATCAAGCTACCAACAAAACAGCTTCTATAATACCTTATTGATTACCCAGAAGCCAAAAACACAGTTCCCTTAAAGCAACCCAGCCTTTGGGCTCCCACCCTGACAGCCAAGTCAAATATGATGAGGATTATTGAAAATCTTGTTCATCATATAAAAGTTCTACCAATCCCAAAGGAAACAATACCTCCCCAGGTCAATGAATATTTTAGATCTTACCCAAAAACACGCTTATAACCAATTCTTATTAACTAAAATTTATTAAAAAAAAGAAAAGAGAGTGATGATTGGTTAAAGGATTATTATATGTACAGACATGTATAGAGTTATGAGGTCACTTTCATAGTGGAGATGATGAGCTTGAGAGTTGCATAGAGTTCTTTCAGAATTAGTCCACTGGTTCGTTCAATCCAGTGTTCAATATCAGGGTGACCTAGAATGAAACTGGAGATCTCAATCTTGTGGCTCAAACTTCCCCTGATGAAGCATAAGCAGATTTGAGATGAAAGGATCAGGTCCCAAAAGCCCTTTATACTTTGTTCGGGCAGCCTCTTGACCACATGCAGTGCTTGGCTGAACAATAGTGTCTTTAAAGTAACCTCCTATTTCCTAAACATCACCGGTAATTAGCTACATGTATTAACATAAATCTCCCACCATTTGCAGGTGATTTGCTTTATACTTCAAAGAGAAATTACGACAGTGATATTACTACATTCACAGTTCATTTAAATGTTAATATCTCCTTTTGATCTCTGAATTAACAGAATACAGGGATAGACAGGTTTGGTTACATTGTTAACCTCTAACAATATATATGTACACATACAAAAACACAAATATTATCTACTAAAAAGATGGAATATGGGTCAATTAGCCTTTCTGACCCTGTGTCACAGAAGTGTTAAATAACACTTCCCTATTCACTTTCTCCACATGTTCGTGATTTCATACAGATTTAGGTTATTTTATCTCCTCTTCGTCATCTCTTTTCTAAACTGAACAGTCCCAGTCTTTTTAATCTTTCCTTGTACAGAAGCTGTCCTATACTCCTAATCGTTTTTGTTGCCTTTCTCTGCACCTTTTCCAATTTTAATATATTGGAGCAATATAAATATGGGGCAATGAGAACTGCACACAATATTCAAGGTGTGGGCATACTATGGATTTACATAGCGGCATTAGGATATTTTTGTTTTATCTTTCCCTTTCCTGACATTTCCTAACTTTCTATCAGCTTTTTTGACTCCACTGCTCATTGAGCAGATGTTTTCAGAGAACTATCCACAATGACTCCAAGTTTTCCTTCTTGAGTGGTAACAGCTAATTCAGATCCCATAATTTTGTATGTATAGTTGGGATTCTTTTTTCAAATGTGGATTACTTTGCATTTGTCAATATTGAATTTTATCTGCCATTTTGTTGCCCAGTCAATCCAGTTTTGTGAGATTCCTTTGTGACTCTTTGCAGTCTGCTTTGGACTTAACTGTCTTGAGTAGAATCAGAGAAATGTAGGTCTGGAAGGGACCTTAATAAATCATGAAGTCCAGCTCCCTGCTCTGTGGCAGGACCAAATAAAGCTAGACCACCCCAGGCAGGTGTTTGTCCAACTTGTTTTTAAAAACTATCAGTGATGGAGATTCCACAACCTCCCTTGGAAACCTAGTCCAGAGCTTAACTACCCTTATAGTTAGAAAGTTTTTCCTAACATCTAACCTAAATCTCATTTGCTGCAGAGAAAAGCCCATTACTTCTTGTGCTGCCTTCAGTGCACATGGAGAACAATTGATCACCATCCTCTTTATAACAGCCTTTAACATATTTGAAGAGTGTTCTGTTCTCAGCACTAAACATGCCCAGTTTTTTTAACCTTTCCTCACAGGTCAGGGTTTCTAAACCTTTTATCATTTTTGTTGCTCTCTTCTGGACACTCTTCAGTTTCTCCATGTCTTCCCTAAAGTGTGCACTCAGAATTGGACACAGTACTCCAGCTGAGGCCTCACCAGTGCCAAGTAAAGCTGGACAGTTAGCTCCCATGACTTATGTATGACAGTCCTGTTAATACACCCCAGAATGGTATTAGCCTTTTTCACAGCCACATCACATTGTTGACTTATATTCAGTTTGTGAACCACTATAACCCCAGATCCTTTCAACAGTACCACCACCTAGCCAGTTATTCCCCATTTATTGAATTTCATTTTGCTGAATTCAGATCAATTCTCCAATTTGTCAAGGTTGTTTTGAATTCTAATCCTGTCTTCCAAAGTGCTTGCAACCCCTCCCAGCGTGGTGTTACCCGCAAGTTTTATAAACATACTCTCCACTCCATTATCCGAGTCATAAATGGATAATCCTGGTCCCAGGATGGACCCCTTCAGGACCTGACTTAACATTTTTTTTGCTGTTAGTATTTGTGTCCTTCGCTAGATTGTTTTTCGAATTCTTTCTTGGCCGCCCTTATTATACTTTTACGCTGGACTTGTCAGAGCTTCTTTCTGTTTTTCTGGCTATTTTTCTCTTTGTAGGTTGGGCTTAAAGAACCCACCCTAACATCAGAGCCCATGGGGTCTGCGTGCATTGGAGGGCAGGGAGGGGCTTCTCCCCATGCTATGCCGTTCCTGCAGCCAGGCTGTCATTCAGCACTCTCTCAGGGCCACACTCGATAATGGCAAGTGGTTTACCTAAGCCATGAGCTTGAGGAAAGAATCCTCCCTGGCTCAGGTCATGACAAGTTCGGGAGCATCTGATGATGACTGAAAAGGAAAATGGCTTTGCCTAGGAGCTAGAGGCAGAAGAAAGTTCCCTTGGCAGCTGCTGGGGGCCTGCGTTGCAGTCACAGATTCACTGGTTGGGATGGAGTGTCCTTTGGAAACAAGGTTATCAGGATTTGGGGGCATGGAGGGAGGCGTGAGCTCGTGGTGTGTTCCTAATGTGGCATGCAGCTTTGTCGCTAAATGGCTTACAGGACTGAGAGGGCAGCAAATGGCTAGGGCTGAAGCTCCTGGTCTGTCCCTGAGGTCTCAGAGCTGGCTTAGTGTGATTTGCTGCAGGGAATTACATGGACAGATTCTTTTCACTTGGTGGCTTTATGTGGAACTTCATACACCACTTTGAAACCACTTCCCAGCGTGTACCCTGTGGGGCTCTCCTTTGCTTGTCACCAGACCTGAGAGTGCCAGGCCCCCAAAAGAGATTAGAGCAACTGCTCTCCCGGACCTCCTGCTCTCTGGGAGTTACTCTCTTCCTGCCAGCAAAGAGCAGAGAGGGTTAAATGTGAAACACAGCACAGGTTTAGCACAAACCCGAAGACTGCTATTTGACTTTGACTCCCCAGTTCATGCCCTGGCCATGTTTCCTTTTGTTTTGTTTAAAGGCAGAGCACAGTGCCTGGTGGCCTGTTCTGGGAAGGGATTCCCGAACGTCCTTCTGTCGGTGTCTATAATTCTTCAAACACCGTCACAGTGTGTTAATCAAGGAGCTGCATTTCTATGAATAAAGTGCCTTAATCCTGTGGCGTTAGAGCAGGGGTGGGCAAACTTTTTGGCCCAAGGGCCTCATCGGGGTTTGGAAACAGTATGGAGGGCTGTGTAGGGAAGGCTGTCCCTCTGCAAACAGCCTGGCCCCCGCCCCCTATCCACCCCTTCCCACTACCCACCCCTGACTGCCCCCCTCAGGACCCCTGACCCATCCAACCCCCCCTGCTCCTTGTCCCCTGACCGCCCCCTCCTGGGACCTCCCGCCCCTAACCACCCCCCCCGGGATGCCCCCCATCCAACCCCCCCCGCTCCCTATCCCCTGACTGCCCTGACCCCTATCCACACCCCTGCTCCCTGACAGGCCCCCCAGAACCCCCGACCCATACAAACCTCCCCCATTCCTTGTCCCCTGACTGCCCTCTCCCGGGACCCCACCCTCCATCCAACCCTCCCTGCTCCCTATCCCCTGACTGCCCCGACCCCTATCCACACCCTTGCTCCCTGACAGGCCCCCCGGGACCCCCAACCCATACAAACCTCCCCCACTCCTTGTCCCCTGACCGCCCTCTCCCGGGACCCCACCCCCTATCCAACTCCCCCTGCTCCCTGTCTCCTGACTGCCCTCCCCCCGAACCTCCGCGCCATCCAACTGCCCCCTATCCCCTGACTGCCCCCCCGGGACCTCCTGCCCCTTATCCAGCCCCCCCGCACCCTCACCATGCTGCTCAAGCGGCAGAACAGGCTTATGCGGAAGCCTGGGAGGGGGGCGGGCGCAAGCCGCGATGCCTGTGCAGTGGCAGGGGAGAGGGAATAGTGGGGGAGGGGCTGGGGGCTAGCCCCCCCGGCCAGGCAGGACAGTCCTGCAGGCCAGATGTGGCCCACGGGCCGTAATTTGCCCACCTTTCCCTTAGAGGATCGTTTCTGCATTCAATAAGATCCTCACAGCAAAAAATCCAGTTGAAAGGACTTTGAAATTTGCTTGTGTTCTGTTTGGACAGATTATTCCCAAGGATGCACAGGGCCTGCTGTGCTGGGCAGATGAATTCAGGTTTCTATCTTCTCCCAGGAGCTCTGCCCCCCTTTCTGGGAGACTGTGCGATGTGAACACCTCTATCTGCAGCTCGGAAATAAAACCCAAGGAAGGGGAGGCTGTTGGGAAACGAGCTCCATCAGTTGTGTGCTGATGTTCAGTCAGCTCTTTTTCATTCTTCAGTAGGGTAACCAGATAGCAAGTGTGAAAAATTGGCACGGGGGTGAAATAGGAGCCTATATAAGACAAAGCCCCGATTATCAGGACTGTCCCTATAAAATCGGGACATCTGGTCACCCTATTCTTCAGGGGTTTCTTTGGCTTCGGTCCAGACTTAGAATAGAATTTCATTGGTGGAAAGAACATTGACCTGGAAGTATATTTACAAGGCAACCTCTGTCTAGTGCAGAGATGCTGAGAGATTCCAGCTGCCAGTGGCGGCGCACACACATTGTAAATCCTGTTGTGTGTTAACCAGATTTGTGTGCTCTTTATTTTGAAAATTTGCCCGAAAACCTTTTCTGTCCGTGGTGTGAGATTAATTTCCCTTTGTTGTTTTATGAAGTGACTTTCAGTGACAAAAGACAGCATGGTGACCACAAGAGTGAAGTGTGGCAGGGCGGATGGTCTTTGGAGCAAACCAGAGCTGCGGCTGCATTTAAGGAGTGGGGTGAAGCTGCTGAGATGCTGTTGTGCCAGGCTCACACCCTCCAGTCTTTCCCTGTCCACTGGCTGAGAGCCCCCTGGTTCTGGACTCCCACTTCTCGTTCCTTGGAACACATCTGACCACACAGTCATAGAATCATAGAATATCAGGGTTGGAAGGGACCCCTGAAGGTCATCTAGTCCAACCCCCCGCTCGAAGCAGGACCAATTCCCAGTTAAATCATCCCAGCCAGGGCTTTGTCAAGCCTGACCTTAAAAACCTCTAAGGAAGGAGATTCTACCACCTCCCCAGGTAACGCATTCCAGTGTTTCACCACCCTCTTAGTGAAAAAGTTTTTCCTAATATCCAATCTAAACCTCCCCCACTGCAACTTGAGACCATTACTCCTCGTTCTGTCATCTGCTACCATTGAGAACAGTCTAGAGCCATCCTCTTTGGAACCCCCTTTCAGGTAGTTGAAAGCAGCTATCAAATCCCCCCTCATTCTTCTCTTCTGCAGGCTAAACAATCCCAGCTCCCTCAGCCTCTCCTCATAAGTCATGTGTTCCAGACCCCTAATCATTTTTGTTGCCCTTTGCTGGACTCTCTCCAATTTATCCACATCCTTCTTGAAGTGTGGGGCCCAAAACTGGACACAGTACTCCAGATGAGGCCTCACCAACGTCGAATAGAGGGGAACGATCACGTCCCTCGATCTGCTCGCTATGCCCCTACTTATACATCCCAAAATGCCATTGGCCTTCTTGGCAACAAGGGCACACTGCTGACTCATATCCAGCTTCTCGTCCACTGTCACCCCTAGGTCCTTTTCTGCAGAACTGCTGCCTAGCCATTCGGCCCCTAGTCTGTAGCGGTGCATTGGATTCTTCCATCCTAAGTGCAGGACCCTGCACTTATCCTTATTGAACCTCATCAGATTTCTTCTGGCCCAATCCTCCAATTTGTCTAGGTCCTTCTGTATCCTATCCCTCCCCTCCAGCGTATCTACCACTCCTCCCAGTTTAGTATCATCCGCAAATTTGCTGAGAGTGGAATCCACACCATCCTCCAGATCATTTATGAAGATATTGAACAAAACCGGCCCCAGGACCGACCCTTGGGGCACTCCACTTGATACCGGCTGCCAACTAGACATGGAGCCATTGATCACTACCCGTTGAGCCCGACAATCTAGCCAGCTTTCTACCCACCTTATAGTGCATTCATCCAGCCCATACTTCCTTAACTTGCTGACAAGAATACTGTGGGAGACCGTGTCAAAAGCTTTGCTAAAGTCAAGAAACAATACATCCACTGCTTTCCCTTCATCCACAGAACCAGTAATCTCATCATAAAAGGCGATTAGATTAGTCAGGCATGACCTTCCCTTGGTGAATCCATGCTGGCTGTTCCTGATCACTTTCCTCTCATGCAAGTGCATCAGGATTGATTCTTTGAGGACCTGCTCCATGATTTTCCCAGGGACTGAGGTGAGGCTGACTGGCCTGTAGTTCCCAGGATCCTCCTTCTTCCCTTTTTTAAAGATTGGCACTACATTAGCCTTTTTCCAGTCATCCGGGACTTCCCCGGTTCGCCACGAGTTTTCAAAGATAATGGCCAATGGCTCTGCAATCACAGCCGCCAATTCCTTCAGCACTCTCGGATGCAACTCGTCCGGCCCCATGGACTTGTGCACGTCCAGCTTTTCTAAATAGTCCCTAACCACCTCTATCTCCACAGGGGGCTGGCCATCTCTTCCCCATTTTGTGATGTCAAATCAGTCATTGCAATATCAGCCTGATAATATCAGACTCTCCTGTGCTTGTGCAGCATCTTCTCTCGTGTGGAACCCAAAACAGTTTTCCAAAACTACAAACATGCAGGAATCATTTCACTGCTGCGATGTACAGAAGTGAAATGGTGAACTGGAAACAGCACAAGTGCCGTTTCGCAGGCTGGGGTGGAGAGCATGTGACACACCCTTTTGCTTACAAGTAAACCTTTATGGAGAGTAATTAGGGAGCCTGCAGTGTCACCTATTTCTGCAACTGGGATTAGGCTGCAAACACACCACTCACTTCTGGAATAAGGAGGTTTGTTTTTGCAAAAACAGTGTCTGAAGTGAATACTTCAGGGACATGTAGCTCCTTGATGAAGGAGTCTAATTGGTGGGGAAGACACAGGAAGTGAAGCAGGAGTGAGATGCAGAAGTGTACAGAGGCTTACAGCCCTGGCTCTACATGTTTATTGGCCACAGTAAATATTTTTCTAATGTCAGCCCTTCTGAGCCGCTTCCAGCTGCTCTGCAGATAGATGAATAACTGGTCTCCTCAGAGCAGTCAGTTATTGAGCATTTAGCCTCTTTGAGACTTTGTATGCATTCTCTGCTGCCAATGCACAGAAACCACAGCAAAATGGGTATGAAATAAATCCCTTTGCAATGGCCATCTTGAAAGCAAAAGCCAGAGTTGTCATGCTCAGTGATGAGAACACAACTCCAGGCAGCAGAGATGTGTGCAGAGAGAAGAGATTCCTGCACTCTTCATTCCTGCTAAAAGAAAAGGAGGACTTGTGGCACCTTAGAGACTAACAAATTTATTTGAGCATAAACTTTTGTGAGCTACAGCTCACTTCATCAGATGCATTCAGTGGAAAATACAGTGGGGAGATTTATATACACAGAGAACATGAAACAATGGGTGTTACCATACACACTGTAACGAGAGTGATCACTTAAGATGAGCTATTACCAGCAGGAGAGCAGGGCGGGGGGGGGGGGGGGGGGGACGGACGGGGACCGACCTTTTGTAGTGATAATCAAGGTGGGCCATTTCCAGCAGTTGAGAAGAACGTCTGAGGAACAGTGAGGGGTTGGGGTGGGAAAATAAACATGGGGAAATAGTTTTACTTTGTGTAATGACCCATCCACTCCCAGTCTCTATTCAAGCCTAAGTTAATTGTATCCAGTTTGCAAATTAATTCCAATTCAGCAGTCTCTCGCTGGAGTCTGTTTTTGAAGTTTTTTTGGTGAAGAATTGCAACTTTTAGGTCTGTAATCGAGTGACCAAAGAGACTGAAGTGTTCTCCGACTGGTTTTTGAATGTTATAGTTCTTGACGTCTGATTTATGTCCATTTATTCTTTTACGTAGAGACTGTCCAGTTTGCCCAATGTACATGGCAGAGGGGCATTGCTGGCACATGATGGCATATATCACATTGGTAGATGTGCAGGTGAACGAGCCTCTGATAGTGATGTGATTAGTCCCTATAATGGTGTCCCCTGAATAGCTATGTGGACACAGTTGGCAACGGGCTTTGTTGCAAGGATAGGTTCCTGGGTTAGTGGTTCTGTTGTGTGGTATGTGGTTGCTGGTGAGTATTTGCTTCAGGTTGGGGGGCTGTCTGTAAGCAAGGACTGGCCTGTCTCCCAAGATCCGTGAGAGTGATGGGTCGTCCTTCAGGATAGGTTGTAGATCCTTGATGATGTGTTGGAGAGGTTTTAGTTGGGGGCTGAAGGTGAAGGCTAGTGGCGTTCTGTTATTTTCTTTGTTGGGCCTGTCCTGTAGTAGGTGACTTCTGGGTACTCTTCTGGCTCTGTCAATCTGTTTCTTCACTTCAGCAGGTGGGTATTGTAGTTGTAAGAATGCTTGATAGAGACCTTGTAGGCGTTTGTCTCTGTCTGAGGGGTTGAAGCAAATGCGGTTGTATCGTAGAACTTGGCTGTAGACGATGGATCGTGTGGTGTGGTCTGGATGAAAGCTGGAGGCATGTAGGTAGGAATAGCGGTCAGTAGGTTTCCGGTATAGGGTGGTGTTTATGTGGCCATCGCTTATTAGCACCATAGTGTCCAGGAAGTGGATCTCTTGTGTGGACTGGTCCAGGCTGAGGTTGATGGTGGGATGGAAATTGTTGAAATCATAGTGGAATTCCTCAAGGGCTTCTTTTCCATGGGTCCAGATGATGAAGATGTCATCAATGTAGCGCAAGTAGAGTAGGGGTATTAGGGGACTAGAGCTGAGGAAGCGTTGTTCTAAGTCAGCCATAAAAATGTTGGCATACTGTGGGGCCATGCGGGTACCCATAGCAGTGCCGCTGATTTGAAGTATACATTGTCCCCAAATGTGAAATAGTTATGGGTGAGGACAAAGTCACAAAGTTCAACCACCAGGTTTGCCGTGACATTATCTGGGATACTGTTCCTGACGGCTTGTAGTCCATCTTTGTGTGGAATGTTGGTGTAGAGGGCTTCTACATCCATAGTGGCCAGGATGGTGTTTTCAGGAAGATCACCAATGGATTGTAGTTTCCTCAGGAAGTCAGTGGTGTCTCGAAACAGAGTGACAGAACCAGAAGAGTACCCAGAAGTCACCTACTACAGGACAGGCCCAACAAAGAAAATAACAGAACGCCACTAGCCTTCACCTTCAGCCCCCAACTAAAACCTCTCCAACGCATCATCAAGGATCTACAACCTATCCTGAAGGACGACCCATCACTCTCACGGATCTTGGGAGACAGGCCAGTCCTTGCTTACAGACAGCCCCCCAACCTGAAGCAAATACTCACCAGCAACCACATACCACACAACAGAACCACTAACCCAGGAACCTATCCTTGCAACAAAGCCCGTTGCCAACTGTGTCCACATAGCTATTCAGGGGACACCATTATAGGGACTAATCACATCACTATCAGAGGCTCGTTCACCTGCACATCTACCAATGTGATATATGCCATCATGTGCCAGCAATGCCCCTCTGCCATGTACATTGGGCAAACTGGACAGTCTCTACGTAAAAGAATAAATGGACATAAATCAGACGTCAAGAACTATAACATTCAAAAACCAGTCGGAGAACACTTCAGTCTCTTTGGTCACTCGATTACAGACCTAAAAGTTGCAATTCTTCACCAAAAAAACTTCAAAAACAGACTCCAGCGAGAGACTGCTGAATTGGAATTAATTTGCAAACTGGATACAATTAACTTAGGCTTGAATAGAGACTGGGAGTGGATGGGTCATTACACAAAGTAAAACTATTTCCCCATGTTTATTTTCCCACCCCAACCCCTCACTGTTCCTCAGACGTTCTTCTCAACTGCTGGAAATGGCCCACCTTGATTATCACTACAAAAGGTCGGTCCCCGTCCGTCCGTCCCCCCCCCCCCCCCCCCCCCGCCCTGCTCTCCTGCTGGTAATAGCTCATCTTAAGTGATCACTCTCGTTACAGTGTGTATGGTAACACCCATTGTTTCATGTTCTCTGTGTATATAAATCTCCCCACTGTATTTTCCACTGAATGCATCCGATGCAGTGAGCTGTAGCTCACGAAAGCTTATGCTCAAATAAATTTGTTAGTCTCTAAAATGCACAAGTACTCCTTTTCTTTTTGCGAATATAGACTAACACGGCTGCTACTCTGAAACCTTTCATTCCTGCTGGCATTCTGCAGCTAATTCCTGTTTAAGTGCTGGGGCATGTGGATGCTGTTAAGTGTTGCTCAGTTGTGACTGGGCCCAGCAGGGCACCCTAAGTCTGTGACTGCAGGCAGATTTCACAATGTGCCTTTGCTCCTTGGTTTGTAGTTAGTCCTTAAAGCCACTAATATATAACCTTTACAGAGAGAGAGAATTGGGGCAGGGGAAGAAAAGCAAGATTAGACATATATTCCCACAGACAGACATGCGCACACATTTGCACAGATAGGCATGTGTGTGCACCATTAAATTACCTTCCATGTGGGTGTTTCTATGCTTTGCACACACAACACATGTGCCCGCACAAATACACACACATGGCAGAGGGTAGGGACTGCCATAAGCATAGAGACCAGGATTGTCCTTCTTGCAGAGCTGTGCTAAGTACCATGAGTGTGAAATGGGTTAGCAAAGCCTCCCTCCTGGCTTCTTTCATGGCCAGTGTCATTTCCGGGGAGAGCCCCAGCTGGCAAATGCATTCAAACACCATCCTGTTGGCCACTGTCAGTGACCAGACAGTCTGTGTTCCAAGTGACTAGGCCCACACTGGAGGGTGTGCACATAGCTACCAAGATTTGGGCAGCTGTGTGTGTGACATCTATGCAAATTATGTAATACGTACAGGGGGTGTTACAATTGCACATAATATAACTTGTTTTTAGCTTTTACCTTAACCCCGCTCCGGGCCGTCCTTACCCATACACAAAGCTTGCAGCTGCGTGGGGCACCAAATTTCCTGGTGCCCTGTGCAGCTGCGTGCTGCTCCAGCCTCTGCTCCAGCTCTTCCCCAGGCCCCCACCCCTGCTCCACCCCCCCATCCGCCTTTTCCCCTGGGACCCCGCCCTAGCCCCCCTCCTGGCCCCCCCCCAGCACTCACTGGTGGTGTGGCTGAGGCTGGGTTGCTGCACTCCCACTACTGGTGAGTGCAGGCCCAGCCCCGCCCCCACTCCCCTGGGCTCTGCAGCCGGGCTGCACTTTCCAGCAGCATGGCCGGGGGGAGCTGTGTAGGGCCCCAGAATTGCTAGGGACAGCCCTGCACACACACACACAAACACACCACACCCTAGGAAATACCAAAATGTGTGTTAAAAAAGTATTATTTAGGTCACAAAGTCAAACACTTGAAAGTTAAGAAATGCCAGATGTAAGGAACATTACTGCTGCCTCCATTGTTTATCCAGTATGAAGAATTTGGCACAGTCTAAAAGGCAGTGTGGTCAAGCGAGATTTGGGCTCTGTTGCCAGCTCTACTAAGTGTCCTTGTGCAGCCACAGTGACCACTCTGTGAATTAGGTGAGTGATAGTTGCCTTCTCTGGAGATCGGGTTTGAGGCCTTGGTTAATAACAAGGCAGGTGAAATGCAGAGAAATACAGTACGCTCTGGAGAAGCTGGGCTACTACTCAGCCCTCCTGCCTCCCAGCACAGTGCCCTCTGTTTCAGGGGACTGTGTGTGGTTCTTGTTTCCTCAACACTTTACTCAGCATGTAGTGTGGTATGAATTTAGATAGAACATATGGGCCAAAGGTGTTAATGTGACCCAGTCACTGTCCAGCATTAAACAGTTCTAAACAAAGTTTGGGGTTTGGTATCCAGAGACCTCAGTCTGTTTGGTACCATGGTGAAAACACCAGTAAAAGTTCTTTTAAACTTTTAGACACAGGAAAGACAGAAAAAAGAGTTCGAACATTTGAAATGTAAAGTGTTAAAAAGTCAGGCTTTCATTTTATTAGCATCCCTTGTTCCCTTTCCCTTAAGCTAGAGTGAGTTTTTAAAAGGAAGCCCCCTTGTTGGATAGTCGTTTAGGTGGTATCAAAGATGATAAGAACTCTTCTTTTATCAGAAAAGAGAAGAGGTTAGTTAAGATGGGTTGGAGCTGCCATCATTGCTGCTGCTGTTAAAGTCCAGTCCTGTTTCCTGAGAAGACAAAACAACACAAACAAACACAAAAGAGAAGGGAAAGGAAAGGAAAGAGAACATGCAGCTTCTGTCTCTGGTGTTGACTTTCACTTGCAACCTCACTGCTTGGAAAAACACAGGCCTAGCACATGGTTTACTACCAGCCACTCCGAGACCTGGCAAACTTGTACCAGCGTAGGGCTGTTTAGGGCATTGCTTTTAGCCACCTCTTTCTAGCCATAGGCTTACAGCAGTGTTGCAAAATGTACAGTCTTGGCCAGCTAAGCCAGACTCGTATTAGAAGAAAAAAGGAGAGGGATTGGAAAAAGAAGAAATAAGATGGGTAAGGAAAAGGACTCAGGGGGTGGAGGAGAGAGACAGTCTCCCATCCTACTAGCCAGTGGAGGTGGCCGTGTCGTCTGAGTCTGGTCAGGAAGAAGGAGGTGGAGGATGGCAGCCGTGATGGTGAAGTTTACTCCTTCCCCTTCTCTCATCTTCCAGTCAGCCAGAATCAGCCTCCATCTGTGCCCTTATTTTCCACCCCAAAGTCTTTTTGAATAAAAACCCAAAGGAAGTGATGGTGGGCCCAATTTTGACAACAGCATGCAGACATCACAGAGCTGTGTGACGCTTGGCAGGTCTTCGGTGCCTGTGTGGCCAGTGGGGAGCATGTAGAGGTGTCTGCGCCAGACAGAACCAGCTGAACACGTTGTAGCTTGTCACTGGCCCAGGGTAGTGAGTTGTTAATTACCGATAGAGGGCCAGGAGCATGGCCGGGCTTATAGGTGTGTCACACTCTGCTTGCTATTGGGAGCCCTCCAGGAGGGGGAGGAGCATGAGAGGTTACAAACAGGGGGAGGAAGGCAAGAGAGTGGGAGGGGAGGGGTAACTTGTGCATAATCCTCCATTGGAGCATCTCCCTCTGACCTCCCAAACATGAGGAAGAGTCCATGGGAGGAGTTGCCCCAGCTGTCATAGCTGAATTGCTCTGCGCACAGGGCAGACATGGTGGACAAGCTGCCAGTATTCGGCTGAACACCCCACTGCTTGTAGTTTCGATGAGGCAATGTGTCCTAGTGGATAGAGGATTGGATTGGGACTCCGAAGACGTGGGTTCTATTCCTAGCTCTTCTGGGTGACCTGGGACAAGTCCCATCCCTGTTATTTGCCTCAGTTTCCCCATCTGTAAAGTGGGGCTAATGATACTGGCCTGCTTTATGATGCACTTTGAGATCTGCTGGCGAGAAGTGCTAAAAGTCTGAAGGCCTCAGCAAGACTCCAAGGATGTGAGTCACACTCTGATGTGAGTCAGGGTTTCGCAGAGGCTCCTGTTTCAGGCTGTGGCTTCAACCCCCAGTGCCTGTTACAAGCTGTGGGATTTTGGTTCCAGGATTCCCATCTGTAGGAGTCATGCAGCCAGAGCCCTGAGCAGTGCCCCTGGGCAGAGGAGTGGGTCATTCTCCTCCTGTTGCTGGGTCTCCTTGGGAGAACAGAACAGACCTTAGGCTAGAGAGTTCCTGTCCTCAGCCCAGGTTCTACTCTCACCCCCCCAGTATTTACAATGAAGCTGATGCTGTGCTCTGCCTTACTGACCTTTCACTGCTGTTCTCTCCTCAGAGCCTGTGCCAGCAGCGAGACAGAGAGTGAAGCTGGGGACATCATGGACCAACAGTTTGAGGAGATGAACAATAAGTTGAACTCAGTAACTGATCCAACCGGCTTCCTGCGAATGGTCAGCAGGAATAACCTCTTCAACAGGTGAGAGCTGGACCCTTCACCCAGCAGGACGCGGGTACAGCCAGCACAGCAGGGAGATGCTTTATTCCTTGAGGGGTTTCTCTTTGGTGTGTAGGATTCTGCCTCCTGTTGTGACACAGTGTGATAGAAATGCTGTTGTGGAACAATGTGAACTCGCTCCCCAGGGGCGCAGCTGAGAACAGAGCTGTTCAGAGTAGGAGCCATGTTCTATGATGTGCTGCCCCTGCCAGGAACCTCCCGAATGCTCTCTATAAGGCCTCTTAAAAAGGGTGGCAGAGGAGCTTGTCCATGCTACAAGCATTCCACAGCCTGTGCATCTGCGTGTGTGTCCATCATTTCACCATCAGCTGTCACTGCAGTCCCTGGTGCTTCCCAGGTGCAAAGTCTGCATGGCAGGTCCCTGGTGCGCATGAGGAATCTGCTCTTCTCCCGTCTCTGGGATACACATTGTTTTTTTGAGTTTCTACCCTTCCTTTCCCTCCCCGGTTAATTTAGTTAGACTGGGAAATGCTTGCTCTGAGAGGAGGATCTTGCACTGCGCCTTGACAAGGGTCAGACTGGATGAGTCTGCATGGAGCGTGTGGGGAAGGGATGCCCAGCAAGGTGCTGGCCCAGCGTGGAGCATGAGGGAGGGGCGCTTGGTGGCCTGTCAGTGAGCAGGTGGCCATTGTACGCGAGGCTTGCTTTCCATCTTAGATCCAGCTTGGGGGGGGTGGGTGTCTGGCATAGCTACTAGAAACTCAGATCCTAGAAGTTAGAGGAGGGAAAGCCCTGCTAGGTCTTCGAGGGGCTATGGCAGTGGCATGCCCATATCCCCATGAAACCCAACAGCTCTGCACAGCTAGGTAAGGAGAAGGGGCAGTGAATGGGGTGTGGGGCTGCCTTGCTCACCCAGAAATACAGCGCTGGCCGGGGCTTTGTTGTCATCTGAGCAGTTAGGTTTTGGGGCCATTGTGGACCATGTTTCTAGGAGGGGATCAGAGATTTTCAGGATCGTGGAGCGAGCAAGAAGGGAATTGTAAATCAGATTAAGGTGTGGCTCTGTCCCAAGGAGCATGTGGCAGGCACTCTGATAACCTCACCCTGCCCTGTGTCGCCAGCCCCTCTGATGTGTGCTGTTCTGGGCAAATGGAGATTGCGCAGACCGAGCTCACGTCTTTGGAGTGTAGAGCTTTCTGTTTGTTTGCCGACGGTACTTTCTCCTGGAAATGTTTGCTTCCCATTAATTTTAACGATGGCATTAATTAGCTGGGAAAATTATAGCACTGTACACCAGCTGCCCAATCTTTGCTCATTTTCTGCGTATTTGGAACTTGCTCAGGTCTCAGCCAGTCCCATCTCTGCGCTGATTAGAGCCAGCGTTTGAAGTGAAATTGGAGACAGAATCTTACCAGGGTCACCAGTCCCCAGATAATGATGCTGTGTGGAGCTGAAATAAGCACTCACTGGCTGCTGCTGGATCTGTGGCTTCCACACTGAGTCTGAGGTCAGGTACATCGACACCTCAGCAGCTGGAAAGGAGTCAGGCCTGGCTGCAGTGTTTAATATCACCACTGGAGCACGTCAGCTGGGACAGAGGCTCCCCGCGTGCGAGCCTGGGGCTGAAACGTTGGCACCAGCACTGGTCCATTCCCACTCTCAGAATCTCCGTTTGCTCCCATTCAAACTTCCCCAACCATGATGACCCGGGCACCAGCTGGGGATCAGGAAGGAGTTCCCTGGGGGCTGCTGGGACGTTTTGCTTGCTTGTTCTCCACACTAGCTATTGTGATTGCAGGAGGGTGATAAGCATCAATTCTATATCTGGGCTCACTGCAAGTCAGTCATATGGTGCCTGAATGTCTTTTCTGTCACGTGGAAGCCGAGGTGTGTGAAGTAAGTCTCCTGGGAGTCGCACGCGCAGTAAGTCAGTTTGCAGATGCTGGGAGAGGCATGGGGACTGCGACTCCAGGCGCTGACCTAACTTCCTCCTGGAGAGAGATGTGGAGTAGCACTGGAAATGCTCCATATCTCCTTGCTGATCTCATTAAATATGTTGAGATCCGGTAGAATAGCGAACTACCCTTCTGTGGCCCGTATGAGACCACACCTGCTATGTGAATCACTTTCCCTGGAAATTAGGGAAGTTTTAGTGACCGCCATAATCCTGCCACAGCCATTTGATTCCAGGCTCAGGCTTGGAAACAAAGTGAGAGTAGGGGCCAATGCTGGAGTTCAGCTGCCCTCTGCCGGCCTGGCTAGGCCTCTTCTCTCAGGTCAGCTCCTGACAGACAATTAAACGAAGGGCTGTGCACAGCGGGGAGGGCAGAGGGAGCTTTGCAGACCAGAGATACTTTTCTGTGTTCAGTTCTACTGTACTGTGTGTTGTGGACTGTGCAGCTGGTGCCATGTGACACACACAGCCCGAGACAATGGGGAGAGCTTGCTCGTCACAACCCCAGATTCAGCAAGGAGTCAGGTTAAGTCAGGGGTGGGCGAACGATGGCCCAGGGGCCACATCCGGCCCATCAGACGTTTTAATCCGACCCTCGAGCCAGGACCGGCTCTAGGCACCAGCAAGCACCTTTTTTTTTTTTTTCTTGCTTGGGCATTTGTGCTCTTGGAACTTGGGGCGGCAAAAAACCTAGAGCCGGCCCTGCCTCGAGCTCCCGTAGGGGAGCGGGATCTAGGGCTTGCCCTGCTCCGTGTGTGCTGTGGCTCTGCGCAGCTTCTGGAAGCCGTGGCATGTCGCTCCTCCAGCTCCTATGTATAGGGGCAGCCAGGGGGCTCTGTATGCAGCCCTCGCCCCAAGCGCCGGCTCTGCAGCTCCCATTGGCCAGGAACCGCAGCCAATGGGAGCTGCAGAGGCGGCGCCTGCAGACAGCGCAGCACGCAGAGCCGCCTGGCCGTGCCTCCACATAGAAGCCAGAGGCAGGATATGCTGCTGCTTCCAGGAGCTGATTGAGGTTAACGCCACCCAGAGCCTGCACCCCGACCCCCTCCTGCGCCCTGATCCCCCTCCTGCCCTCTGAGCCCCTTGGTCCCAGCCCAGAGCACCCTCCTGCACCCCCAACCCTTCATCCCCAGCCTCACCCCCGAGCCCACACCCCCATCTGGAGCTCTCACCACCCCCGGCACCGCAGCCCCCTGCACCCCAACCTCCTGCGCCAGTCCAGAGCCCCCTCCCATACCCTGAACTCCTCATTTCTGGCCCCACCTCAGAGCCCTCATCCTCTCCCACACCCCAACCCCCAATTTTGTGAGCATTCATGGCCCACCATACAATTTCCATACCCAGATGTGGTCCTTAGGCCAAAAAGTTTGCCCATCCCTGGGTTAAGTTCTATGTGACAAAGAATTAGGCTGGAAGGAGAGAAAATGGGAATGGATAGTGTTCCCACTCTGCTGTTGCCCAGAATGAACAAGGGATGTCTGGCCTCTCAGAGAATCACTGTGGGAACACTGTCCATTGTCATTTTAGCCTCTCAGATTAAAAAATCAGCCAACTGAATCAAATAGCGAGCAAGAATTAAAACCACCCTCTAGTTCCCCAGGGCATGATTACTGGTCTACCCAGGCAGCATCGGCATGTTAATGCCTCCTGCTGGTTGCATATGTGCTGTGAGATGCAGAAGCAAAGTGCAGGGTGTTGTACAGAAGTCAGGGGCACTATACACCTTTTAACAGGAAGCTGTAAAACCTGTGGATACCCAGCAGCAGGCTGGCACTGAGGCTCCTGCTTCGTTGGCACTTATGCTGCGGGGGTAGGAAAGTGAAGTCTTTTGTCTATGAATAGAGAATCGAAGGACATGCTTTCTAAGAACGATGCAAGGCCCAAGCAGGATGCTCAGGTCTTGCATTTGGATGCTTAAGTTCATCAGAAGGGTGTTTGCCTGGCGACATGCCAGCGTGAATGCCCCCAAAGGACATAGCACAGCAAAGCGGGGGCTGAAATTAATGAAGGGCGAAAGCAGCCCATGACCCTACCATAGCTGTACACGCCCTGTATACCGTCTCCCAGACGCAGTCGGTCTTATCTCATTCAGGGTTTTACCTGCTGCCCATCCCTGTGGTATCTGATCATGCTCACCTCCCCCCGTACAACATGCATTCCAGCCCGGAGGAGAGCAGAGCTGTTTCCCTAGTAATTCAGGGCTCTCCTGCTGTGGCTGTACCCTCGTGGAGGAGAAGCATGTAGTCAGTCTTTCTGGAGCAGTGTCAGGCCTGATCAGGCAGTGAAGGGGTGTCTGGCTCGCCTAGGCTGATGTGAGTTTTCGGGAGACAGATGAAAGCAGTGGCCGAGAAGCCCCTTATCTAATTGGCCCTGTGCCGGCTAAGGGTACTGGCCTGCTCTGAGCAGCACTGGGGCTGCCTGAACACAGGCCACATGGCAGAGAGGGCTGGGTGGTCTGTGGGTTCGGGAACCAGTTGAAAGCAGACCCGGGGAGCTCAAATCTGGGTATTTCTAGCACTCCGTGCAGCTCGATGTGAGAGTGAGAATGATCCTGGCTGTGCATCTGGGGTGGCATCTCTGGGATTAGGCTCTCTGGGTACCAGTTTTGGTGGAGGCATGTCCAGTGGGTGTCTGCTGTTCTGAGGCTGTGAAAGTGCTTCTGGTGGGCATGGGCTGGAGAACAAGAAACTCGGTGTATGAAAAATGGTACTTTCTAAATTTGTTTTCATGGCGTTTCATCACAAAACCAAGACCGTTGATTCGGGGGAACTGTAGCCCAGAATAGCCAGTCGCCCAGTGGTTGGGGCGCTAAGCTAGCTGAGATGTCAGCCACATCTCCTGCTCTGAAGTTCCATCCTGGTCCTGAGAAACCTTTCCAAGGACAGAACATTACACTTAACATAAGAACGGCAATACTGGGTCAGACCAAAGGTCCATCTAGCCCAGTATCCTGTCTTCCGACAGTGGTCAATGTCAGGTGCCCCAGAGGGAATGAACAGAACAGGTAATCATCGAGTGATCCAACCCCTGTCGCCCATTCCCAGCTTCCCTCCCATCAGTTCCCACCCAGCTCGGCTGCCGCCCCCAGACTCCTGTCTCATGGTCTTTGTCCATGCCTGTGAATACTGTCTGACTTGCTTGGAGTCCTGAGTGGTGCCAGGCCCTGATGCATGGAGGTGGGATCGGCAGCCTTGTCTTTGGTGCTCCCTGTGTGACCCTCTCCTACACCCAGGTGTCCTACCCAGTCTGTCCCTCTTGGGCCTGCCTTAGACCAGATCAGTGGGAGGTGCAGCACGTGATCTCTCCCCTTTTCTCTGCGGAGCTTGCAAGGTCACTCTTGGGCCTCTTTGAGGGTCAAAGCACAGTGACACTGATATGCAGTCATCTCCACAGCCTGGTTTGAGATCAGCAGCAAAGGGTGAGATCAGCAGCACTGTGCAGGGTTGAGGTGTTGTTCCATGCATTAGGGGAGAACACACAGCACACAGCCAGGCCAGGAACGCTGCAGCTCAGGCCTGCTGTTAGGCAACAGCAAGAGCATCTGCAGGAAACCAGCCCCGAGACCCTGTAAATGGGACACTTGGCCAGGCCGCCTCACTGGCACAGAGAGCTGCTGGGAGGGGGAGTGTGTGCACACGAGAGAGGGGGAAGTTGGCAGCAGGTGCCAGATCTCACATGTCATGCACAAAGGAGCTTTGTCCTTCCTCCCCTTGTGTGGATTTGTTCTCCTCCCGCTCCAAGGGTTTAGAAAGTGAACAATTTATGTTACTCCTTTGGATTTGGCCTAATAAAAAAACATCTGAGTGGTAAGCTGATAAATCCAAGGCTGCCTGGCTGCAAAACCCTTTCAGATGGAGACTTTGCTGATTAGAGTAATCAAGCCGCCTGTAATAAATGTCTGTTATAATTATTTAATGGTGAGAGAGAGGATAATAGTGCCACCTGCTGGCACATAGCTGCTTTCTGCAATGCTGGGACATTACTCCAGCCCTCTAGTCTACAACCATCCACCCCAAAGAAGCAATTGGACACCCCAGTCCTGTGGAGGTGTAGAAGTGGAGTGCTGAGGCCTGGGTGGAGCTGGGGAAATATCACTTGGATTTCCTGAACTGATTTTAAAATCTGCACTTTGCAAAGCGTGAAAACAGTTAAACTCCATGAAGGGAGATCAGCTCTCTCAGCCAGCACAATAGAGCCAGGGAGCAACCTGGTCCACTGGGGCGAGCACAGGGCTGGGGCCAGTCCTAGCTCTGTCACAGACTTATTGTGCAGCCTTGTGCAAATCACTTCAGTCAGATTATCAGATGTGCTGAACACGCATAGCTCCTGTTAGGTCCCATCAGATGGCTCAGGCCCTTTCAGAAATGGGAATAATTTCTCCCTCCCTCATTCAGGGGCTACGAGGATGAATTAGATCATCTTTCTGTAGAATGCTGAGGACCCAGTTCTGTGCACAGTTTTGCATCTGTATTTGTGTATGTGGTTGTATGTGGTTGCAATGGGGAACTGTGCACACAGTCAAGCGTCTTGCAGGCACAGTCCTGATGCCTGAGCATACATGTGCAGTTCCAGGCACAAGCAGACCTCTCATCTTCGTAAAAATGTAGGGGGAGTTTTCAATGGCTCAGAGAGCCTTAGGGTGCTAAATTAGAGCTCCTAATTGCCATTTGAAACATCTCCCCTTTAGGCCATGAATGTAAAGTGCAGTTAATGCTGAGCAGCTTCCTTCCTTCCATGAATGGAGTGCAGCCAGCCCCAGGACAGCAGTCAGGGGGCTAGGGAGGGAGAGGTGTTAGTCACAGCAGTGGATTAAGGTCTCGTGGGGTCCTGGGCCGGAGCAAATTGGGGGGGCCCCCAGTGCCAGAACTGTGGCCCCACCCCACCCCCTTCCGCCTGTGGTCTCACCCCTATTTCACCCACAGCCCTGCCCCATTCTGCCCCTTCCCCCACAGCCGTGCCCTTCACTCACTCCTTTCCCCCACACTCCACTGCGGCCCTAAGACTGGAGAAACTCTGTGCCTCTGCTGTGGCCCTGGAATCGCGGCGGGGAGCAAGAGACCTGGGGCCACAGCAGGGGGAGATTTTTCCAGGGCCCCCAGTCATGGCCCCATGGGCCCATGCAGTAATCCACCTCTGGTTAGTCAGTCAATGAGATGAGAGGGTGTTTCTCAGGAGCAGAAGGAGTGTAATGTGTTGATTCTGTGGCTTCACCGGCATACTAGCCTAGTGTGTAAGTGTAAAGACACACCAAGGATGCATGGTTTACCCTTGGCAGGGTATATAATCTGCTAAGAAAAATCTATGCTAATAACAGAGGCTTTGTTAATGTATTTCACTGGATTGATTGGCCTGTCCATTAGGAACTTACTTTGGCTTTGATTTCCTGGGTTTCTGAGTACTTCCCACTTCTGGCTTTTGTCTCTGTCATCTGTTGATAGCACTGTGGGTGTGTGTGACCTGCACAGAGAAATGGGGACATTCAGCACAAGGAATAGAAACATGCAGCCCTGGGAATGGGCGGGGGGGTTGTTTGGTGGAGGGGCCGTGTGCCCATGCAGCACATGTGGGGGTGGGAGGGTTGTTTGGCAGAGGGCCGTGTGCCCATGCAGCATGGGGGGGGGAAGGGGGTTGTTTGGCAGAGGGGCCATGTGCCCGTACAGCATGTGGGGGTGGGGAGGTTGTTTGGCAGAGGGGCTGTGTGCACGTGGGAGGAGGGGGTTGGCGGAGGGGCCATGTGCCCGTACAGTGGGTGGGGGATGTGAGGGGGTTGTTCTGCAGAGGGGCCCTGTGCCCAAGCAGCACGTGGGGGGAGGGGTCGTTTGGCGGAGGGGCCCTGTGCCCGTACAGCGTGTGCAGGGGAGGTTGAGTCTGGCCCCGGGGTCTCAGCACTGAGCAGCATGGGAACGCCAGCAGGAGAGGGAGCATCTCGCTGGGGTCGTAACTTGCCGCGCCGGGCGGGGTCACTCAGAACTCCATCAAGGGGATGGTTCATGCTCGGCTTGGCGCCCTGGTCTAGGTGGGTGGTGCAGGTGCTGATGGCCAGCGCAGGCAGATGTGGCTCTGGGCTGTTCCTGGAAGGGAGAGCCGCACGCTTGGCTTAAACACCTTCCTCGGACTCCAGCTGGCCTGGCCAGGACCTGATGGTTCAAAACATCCTTCTTGTTCTTTCTTGGGTGCTGTAAGGGCCCAGGCAGAGCTCACATCCCGCTAAGGAGCTCATAGTCCAGTTATTGCACCCAGACCAGCCGCTGGGCATCAGGAGCCCTGGCAGTTACTTTTAATTCCACTTCCTTCCTTCTGCTGATACTGGGGAGGAGAGGGCAGCCCAGGGCAGGGAACCTCACCCAAGAGGGGGATGTGATGAGGAGTGGATGGGGCCTGGCACGCTGATGCTGGGAGGCTGTTCTGTCCACAGTGATGGGAGCTGGGGAAGGGCACTGCGGGAACAGTGCAGCTGGAGTGAAGAGGCCCAGGGAGAGGAGAGATGCCATCCAGGTGGAGTTGGGGGGGCCACAGAGATGAGGATCTTGAACTGGATTCAGGGTACAAAGGGAAGATGGTGAAGGGCTCAGTAGGACAGTGATGTGCTGAGGTGGGCTGAGTTCTGGGGGCCAGAAGGCAGGAGATGGCTAGGGCCTGGATAACTGCAGGAGCTGTTGGACAGTGGGGTGGGTCTCACTTTCAATACTACAGTACATGTTATGCAGGAAAGAGCCTGGCAGGCTGGGGAGAAGCAGAGAATGGCCCCGGATTGTGAGTCTAAGTGGCACAGAGGATCGTGTCAGGCTGCAGCCTGCTGGAGGTCACTGCATGCTCAGAGAAAGCCAACTCAGAACAGCCCTAGAGGCGACTGACCCTTTGCTGAGTGTAGAAGGGGCTGGCAGGAATCCAACTCAGCAGCCCCTCTTGGGCCAGGTCTGGGGAGAAGGGTTCGGTGCAGTGGCACTGGGGCATTGTGGGGGCACAGCTTTGGGTGCTGGCATTTGGGCACTGTACAGTGGAGTAGCAGTGCTCACATCTGGACCTCAGCAATGAACCTCTGTGTCGGCTAGTGCAGAGAGAGCGGCTCTAAATGTGCAGGCGATGGTTGGGAGAAGCAGCAGTTAGTGCTGCCCCCAGGGAATAGGAAGGAGGGAGCAAAGTATCTCCCAGCAACGAAATGAGGTGGCAAAGATGGAACACCAGCCGGGAGACGAATCTGCAGGGCCATGGATTGATCGGCAGCCTTGTCTCTGGTGAGTTTTTGTCCTGCACTCACTTAAGGAGGAAGCTGCAGTGAGGCAGGCTGGAGTCTTAAGTACTGGGGTTGGGAGGCCGAGCTCTGAACTCCCCCCTGAAAAGTGCTTGGGTAACAGGTGTGAGAGGGGCCACTCGCTGATCCCTGGGACGCCCATGTCTGGCGTCTGCTCCCTCCTGCCGGCACTAGGGCTGGGTCCCAGAGCACCTGATTCCCTCTGGTCTGCTTTCAGAGTAACAGCCGTGTTAGTCTGTATTCACAAAAAGAAAAGGAGGACTTGTGGCACCTTAGAGACTAACCAATTTATTTGAGGATAAGCTTTCGAGAGCTACAGCTCACTTCATCGGATGCATGGTCTGCTGTTAGTTAGCCTGCGTGCGTGCGTGCGTGTGTGTGTGTGTGTGTGTGTCCTGCGGCTGTTTCACGGCAGATTCCAGTGCTCTGACTGGGCCTGACGGAGAAATGCTGTGTGATGCTTGTGGCCGTAGGTGCACAGGACTTACTCTGGGCCCAGTGTTGTCCGCTTGGGTTTAGGGGGATGTTGGGCATTCTCAGGGTCACTCTTGCAGCTGAAGGACGCAGCTGTGTCTAACAGAGGCTGTAGCTCCAAGTCAGCAGCTTGCTGGCTCCCAGCCCAAGGGGAGGGAGCTGGGCTCCCTCAGGGAGGCTTTCCTCTGTATGGGACCATGCCGACTAAGGGCAGCAAGCACAGGTGTCTGCCCAGCGCTCCCTTTGTCATGTTTGCCTTTTGATGCCATCTCAGATTAATTGGTGCCTAGCGCCAATGTAAATGTTCCTGCGGCTGCAGGCAAGTCTTAATGGGTCTCACGTTCGCCTGCACACAATCGCTGCACACAAGTATGTAATTAAGTGCTTTGAACAGCACTTTGGGACTTTTGATTCTGTAGAGAAACTCCATAGAAATGTAAGCTGTTGTCTGCAGCTGGTTCACCCTGCGATTTCTCTCATTGTTCTGTGTGGTGTGCAACTGAATGGGATAATCAAACCAGGGAGGAAAGCTGCTCCTGGCATAGCAGCCTTTCCTGGGCAGGCCTGGGGACTGGCTTCTGGGCAGCTAAGGTTATGCCAGGGCAATCCACTTCAGATCTCCACACGTTTCCAGTTAACCTCTCGCTTTCCTTCTATCCACAGGAGCTGTCAGAGCATGACCAGTCTGTTCAGCAGCACCATGTGTCCTGCTAAGGATGGAACATCCTCTCTTCCCAGGAGGCAGAGCACCTTCTCCAAACCCCCGTTACGTGTGCTCTATGACCTGTTGATAGGGCCCATGGAAGGGGTAAGTGCCTTGGTACAGGCAAAAGTTGCAGAGTCCAACTTACCAAAACTTTTTGGGGCTTGGAAAGGAAGAGGCTAGATAACTCAAGGCTTGGAAACGAAGCACAGAACTTTTCACTGGTGGGTGCCTGGTTCCAGTGTGGCCCAGCTGGGTGACTGGATAGCTCAGGGAGTTGGTAATACGGAGCATTGCTGGATTGAATCCAGGAGAGGAATAGCGACTGCAAGTACTTCCAATGGGTGGCTGTTCAGTGGACCCTACATGAAATGAGTTTGGTGGATCTCAGTCCAGTTCCAAGTGGGAGACATGTCCATATGTCCAGCTTCACCACTTGGTAGCCTTAGCAGAGAGGCCAAGGGTGGACTGTTTCATAAAGAGTGAACTCTCTTCTCACTCCCAAGGAGATCCCTCTAGGACAGGGATCTCAGGGAGTGGCATGTTGGTGAGGAAGCTTGCCCTGGTAATGCCTATGCTGTATCCATTCTTAGGATAAAGACTGCCTCAGTGTCCCAGGCTCTCAGCCCAGGACCATTCACTGTTACCTCCTCCTGTGACTTGTTACCAGACAGAACCCAAACCCTGCCAGTGTATATGTTCCCGCATACAGCGATAAAAGAGCCCTCTGCCCAACCTCTTCTTTGTACTTTCCACTACCTGGGGCTGCTAGTGTAGCTGCATTAATGTGTTCACTTATCCCAGGCTGGGGCGCTGTCTGAAATGCTGAGGGTGGGGGGTTGTGCCTGTGGGTTTCCATGTAGGATTCCCACGTGTTTGACTCATCTTGGTCTGTGCCGGTGGGTCTTCGGCCATGGGAATGGCCTGCCCCTGGGTGCAGAGTGAAACATTTTTCTTGACCCACCAGAAGACGGGCTGGGCAAGGAGATGGGATCTGAAAAAGGGGGCAGTCTGGCTACAGGGTGATCCACAGAATGGAGTAGCTGCAGGTTGAATTCAGCCCTGGCTCCCTCAGTGAGATCCCAGGAGGGTCCCCACATCCCTTTCTAAGGATGCTGATAAGTGTGACATCTGCTGAGCTCTGACTGACTGAACGTTCTGCGCAGAGCACTCCCAGGCAGCTTGTCTCCGCAGGGGGCGGGAGAGGGGCTGACTATTACTATCTTATTAGATTCCTCAGCTTTCCCCCATGTTGTGTTTTTATCAGAGAGCCTCTCCAGGACTTTTAATATTTTTGCTGCCCATCTCTGAGCCTGTGAATTTCTGCTGCATCTTTTCAGAGACAGGGTGCTCTGTGGCAGGGTGTTCCATGCAGCAGGTATGGGATGTGTGGAGTGTCTCATGCAGAGGGGTTGGTTGCATGCTGTATGTGTGATGGGGTGTTCCAGGTATCAGTTCATCCCATGCAAAGAATCTGAAAGGCGCCACATGCAGCATAGTGGCACGGTGGTCATATGCAGGAGCGCATCGCATGGAGCGGATGCGAAGAGAATTCAACCCATTGGTGTGGAAGGGAATCCTACCAGACTAACCAGATCTCTGACACCACTTGGGCTAGTGCCTGAGCTCTGGGTGAGGAGTCCGGGGGCTGGGATTCTAATCCCAGCTCTACCAGCGACTTGCTGAGTGACCAGGGGCAAGTCATGTCCCCTCTCTGGGCCTCTGGTTTCCAACCCTTTTCAAACTCTGAAAATGCTCAAGTTAGTGATCAATGAAATTGACACCCGAGGTTAAATGCGGAATGCGTAGCAAGCAGGCCAGGGGTAAAACAAGGTTGAAATAAAGAAGCCTTTTGCTAGTCACTCCCTGGCCTCTTTGCACGTGTGCGGGATCTTTGCTCTCCCTTCGCCTGCTTTTTGTATATTTGGCCTATAAGCTCTTTGGAGCAGGGCCCATGCCTTACTCTGTGTTTGTATCACACCCATCCTGATGGGTAGGTCTAGGCGCTGCCTCAAACATAAATGATAACCTGCATAGTGAGGATGTTCTCTTACCCCTCTCCTGGGCTGTGCAGTTGGATAGCTACTGTTTGCAGAGCCCTGGAGTACACCAGCGTGGAATTGCTGACTCCTAGCCAGTTGCAGCTGTTAACTCCTGCCCGTCGGCCTGCTGACCTTGTACTTTCCAGGACTGACTCTAAGGTGGCTCCACAGCCTTTCTGCAACTTGCCTTTCTGATGCTCCTCCTGCACCCTCATTAGATCCTGCAGAATTCCCTTCCTCAAGGCTGAGAGAGGCCAAGGCTGATTCCTTTCCCCGAACTCCAGCCCAAACCTGGCTGTCCCCTGCCCTGCCGTCTCAATCTCAGCTCTGTCCTTCTGAACAAGAGGTGACCAAAGCTGCAGAGAGCATTCTAACTAGAGGCTTATTGAGTCCATACTAGCTTGTCCTGATTTATACTCCACATCTATTGCAAAGCCATGTAAGTTATATCCCCACAAGGTCGTTCTCAGTTCCTTTTACTGCTGTTAAACAACGTGCAGACGGAGTCAGTGAATCCCCAGAGCCTGCTTCTCCACTGCACGGCCATGTGAAGGGTGTTTTCACCCCAGGTTTCCTTAGGCTTCTGTATATTGAATGATGTGAGTCTGAGTAGACCTGAAAGCCTTGTCCTCCTCTCCTTTCCCCACCCATCCCGCAATGCTGTGTTACAACAAGAGCCTGGCATAGTCAGTAGGAAAGTGCTTCCCAGGGCCCTAGGCGCAGGCTGTGACGGGAGGCTGCTGGGCACAGGTTGGGTTGCTGGCTGTGTTGGAGCTCAGACAGGATATTGCTCTGGTGGTTTGGGGCACCTGGAGGCGTGAGGTTTCTGGGCACTCTTGTCAGGCTGATCTTGAGTGTACAATGCAGGGAGAGCTGCTGGTGAGCAGCGGGGAGAACAGGAGAGAGCTGACAAGGAGACGAACCAGACCATGTGACCTCATTGCTACAGCCACATGCTGTTAAAGGGCCCAGACAATCTGGGGTGCATGGGAGCAGCACCGTGTGCGAGAGACCCGCAGGGAATGCGGCGTGTGGACAAGGCAGAGCTTCTGCGCATAGGAGAGAAATCGCACAAGAAGAGGACTGCACTTACCACTCACACACCACCGCTGTAGACAGGGAATGACTTCAGGTGCCTGCTGAGATGTTTGCTGTGGGGTGTTGAGATGTGACAGAATCACAGTGACCTAAAGAGCTGAGAACAATTTTACAACAATGTATTATCAGAGACAAGACGTCTGGGTTTATCTGCCAGCTGGAATTGTGCTGAGGCATCAGGAAAGTCTGCAGTGATTCTGCATAGTACAGGAGGGGGGGCAGTAGCTGAGAGTGACAGACTGCACAAGTTTTGGGGGTTCGCTGCAGGAAGAGTTAATGAGGGGCACTGTCATTTCGCCTACATTCCTGACTTCTCTTGGGGGAGGGATTTAATTGTTGTATTTTTGTTACTCAGAGTAGTGACACCTCTTCCCTAAGAGATGCAGGGAGCCTGTGAATGTCAGAATTCCCCTTCCCCATTTTCCTACAGGTCTTAATTCTCCCACCTTATATGAAAGCCAGAGAGATAGCTTTGCTAGCTGGTACCCGTATTTCCCTCTGCAGCGGCTACATGATTCTGTCCAGTAGGGGGAAGTGCTGCACTGTCAAAGTGAGCTGACCTGGGAAGGTGGCTGCAGGTTTCCTAGACAGAATATAGACTTGTGTTTTCAGCCTTTCAATAAAAATATTGAAAATAAAAGTCTGACATTATAAATCACAGACACTTCAAGACTAAAGAGATTAGCCCCTTTATGCAGTGCTCATAATTATTTGAACAACTGTCTTTGTTTAGTAGCTGTGATGTTGTTAAGGGCCTGGGTCAGAGAATCTGGAAAGCGGAATGGAATAATACTTTACCTTAGGCGTTACGCCGCTATTTGATTTAATTTTTGCTTAAGGGGAAAGCGCTGCCTTGGCGGCTTCCTTGAAACATGCTGTCCTTTGCTGTCAGGAAGGCAGCCACACTTGGACTTATCTTTAAGAAGTGCATAGTATAGTCGCATACATCAGCCATCATGAAGCATTATATCAGCTCCAGTCTGATCCTCACAGGAGAAAGGGCTTCGGTTCTAAAGCTGCCACATCAGAAAACTTGCAAGGGAACCACTGTGGGTGCAAAAGGAGATGGAGAGCCAATTGCACCTGCAATGCTGATGACAGACAATAGGCCACAAGGAGCAGCAGTGGGGACCTGCTGAGTTTCCAGATCGCTGTGGTCACTGCTAACCTACCTGAATATCAACTCTGGAGTGGCTTCTCTGGCTCTGCTGCAGTCTGTTCAGCTAGAGGGTGACAGCCTTGGGAACACCCACCCTGTGCCTCTCTAACATTTTTCAGTTGCTGTGGCATCTGGATGCTGCTCAGATGTCCTGCTCCTTTCCAACCAACCTGCAGGGGAAGAGCAGGAGCTTGGGGCTGCCTCCAGGCTTCTGGTTTGCCCCTGGTTGAGATACTTGTGGTGAGGTGAGCGCAGACTCAGGAGTGATTAGGCAGGGGTGGGAAGATGATTTCTGGCAAGCTGTCTGTCTGATATACAGTAATGATAAGAACTCCCTATGAGATTTCCCAACACCCAAACAGCATTTCTGGAGAGCTGCCCAAGCAGCCAGCACTGCCATCATCAGGTCTTGTGAGAAGGTGTCAATGGTTTGGATTTAGGTGTCACCAGAGATTTCTCATTCGAGCTACTAACTCCCAGTGAGCTGTTTGACATCTAGAGACCAGACTATCAGTTCATTGTGGTCAGCTGCCGATCCTTTGCAATTCAGGCACCTTAAAATGTCCACTGGCATCTGTGGTCCACAGGAAGTCCCTGTATCAAGTTGTATTTGATTATCAAAGTTGTTTACTTTTCCTGTGATTCCAGTTATTCCAAGTTCCTTAGGGAGGTGTGGATCTGGTTCCATGGCAGCAGGACAGAGAGGGAGGGTATGTCTGAACTGTGGAGTTTATTCTTTATATAGCTAGTTCGTAATTAATTAATAGCAGGCTTTACCAGGTGCAAAGTGTTATATCATACCCAGAACGTCAGACCACCTGATGTCCGAGATCCTCAAGCAGGTTCCAGTGTCACAAAACAATAACTCAACAGGACAAATACAGAGTCTAACTCTCCCTTCTTGAGTTTCTAAGCAGACAAGATGAGGATAATTTTTCAGACATTAATGCTCTTTTCTAAAGCTGGGACAGCAGGGAGAACAGACACGTGATTGTGCTGGACCACAATGCTGGCCGTATGAGAAGAGAAACAATTCCCAGCCACCCCAGGGAGTCTCTGGGATACAGGATTATTTTAGAGAGAGTGTTTTTTTTGGCACATTGGTCCTGCCTGTACAAAGTCTTTCACAGCTGGAGATGTAACTGCCATGAGCCTGGACCCAGTGTCCGCCAACTTAAGCTCATCCGTACCTCCGTAACAATGCATGAAAATCCTAGAGAACATGGCCAGCATTCTGTAGCCTGATATATAGATGATGTAATAATTACATTGATTACTTAAGAATTCCCAGTTATGACTTTGAGGGTTGGCAGGTATTTGTCCCAAGATCAGGCCCAGTATTATTCAAATTATTATGTGCACAGCAGCAACACACACTCTGTAGGAGCTCTTCTGTATTTACAGATACTTTATTAACACATTTATCTCAGTCACAAACACCCCAACTCAGGAAGATAAACAGAGATACCATAGAATGTATATCCGCACATCATATACTCACACCATCTCGTGTAGAACAACCTGAAATGTTAGCCATCATCTTCCACATCACCATCACCTTCCCTCTCATCATCAGTGGCCGTTGTTCTGGCACCTCCCGGGGCTACATCTTTCTCCTACTGCCCGTAGGCTGGGATGCAACTTTTATAATATGTTATGCTGATGCCACCATGTCTAATGCATATTCACTAGTGGTTTCTCCTCTCTTCCTTATTTGTATTTCCTCACTTTACTAATGCTGGAGTGTCCTTCTCCTATAGGTTAGTATGTCAGTGATCTCAACTTATTCTCATATACATCAATTCGTTGCCATAGCTCTCTTGTGGTTAGTCATATCGGGATGTTTTCTCATATTTCTGTGGTTGGCAGGTGTCATTATGGTCAAAATTCCCCTTGCACACTTTATTTTCAGTTCCCCAAAACTCAGGGGTGACCATTAGATCATTTGTCTGTGCCAGAATTCATGGGCCCCAAGCTTTATGCTAACTGCTGGAGGTAATGTCTCACAGGGTACAGGCCTGTAGATTCCTTGCATTACTGCTGAATATAATGCAAACAGAATATAATGAAGGCAAGGCAGTGAATATAATGAAGGCAAGCTAGCCCTGTGGGCTACAATTAGGAAGGCGGCACCTGCTTTCAGGGAGGGGAGTAACGTTACTGGTGATGATTCTAGTGCAAGGCTCCTAACAGTCAGAGAGCTCTGAGAGGAGCCATTTGCTGAGCAGGCTTTTTGTGCTGGCTTCTGCAAGGTCCTGGAATAAGCTAAATCTGGGAGCTGTACTTCAGCCTTTGTCCAAAGGACTAGGGCTAGGCTGGGAGTGGATCTCCAAGTGTTCTTGGCACCTGCTATCTCCCTCCAGCCTGAGGAGCAACACGGCTGGGCCCTGTGTTGTGATTTTGTGAGACTGACTCAAGGTACCCTGTGGCTGCTGTCCCTGGTGTTAGGGGCTGTAGATAAAGCCTCGGAGAGCCTGCTGCCCAGCATTACAATAACTAATCATATGTGGGGATGGACAGAAGTGGCAGACCATATATGATCACCTCAGCAAATGGCAGCTCCGTCTCTGCCCAGATATCCAGTCCCCTCACTGGTGTCCATAGCACAGTGACTGCTAAGAGGGACCACCCAGACCAGCAGCTTGTTGGCATTTTAGTGGCTGACCCCACTGCCGGTGCCCAGCAATTTGTTGATCACAAAGGCAAACAATTATGTGGCCTTTACAGCCACCATCATGTGCTGGGACCTGGAACCCCATGACTGCCAGTGGTGCCCATGTCCTTGGCCTGATGCAGAGCAGGGGATCCCATGCTTTGCACTTCAAACCTTACATCCATTGCTTTCATTGAATAGCTTCTTTTTGTTTAAACTCACTCCTGAAAATAGCTCTTGGAGGTATGTGAAATGCAAATGTGCCTCATAATTTTATTTCTGTTTCCCTAACACACATGCAGCTAACATGAAAAAATATTAAACCCTGGGGGTTTCCCATACAAATGGAAAATTCTGCTAGGCACATGTCACTATGGCTTAGATAGTCTCATTATGTTGCCTGCAGCTAAAGCTCCCGGAGCAGTAAGTCAAACGGAATATATAAAAAAAACATTTCTGGAAAACAACAACCCCCTGGTGGGAAGCTACTGCTTGTCAACTTGGTCTCTGCAGAGAGAGGCAAGATTGAGCAGAGGCTGGTAAATTTAGCTGCAGAGCACGCAGTCTGGTTCACCACAGGCAGTGTGCAGGGGGAGGCCTCCCTCAAGGAGCTGTTGGTGCTTGTAAACAATATGTCAGAATGGAGAGGACATTTTTCTCAGGAAGGCTCCTGAGGCAGCTGGATGTCAGAGTGACTGACCCTGTATCTTTGTCTCCAATCGGTAGAGCAGGGTGAGCTATAGAGCTGCAAGGAGGGCAGGAAAAACAGCAAGAGGTCAGTGACTATTTTTAACTCCTCTTAAAAGAAAATCTCTTTCTTTTCCTTCTGCCGTTTTATTCCCATTTCAAATGGGAATGTTTCTTGTTCTCTCTCTCTCTCTCTCTCTAGCCGCCTACCTGTGTGTCTAGCCTGCCTCTTTTGTGTCTGACCCTTCCTTAGGTGTTGCCTCAGCCTCCATCAGTGGGTGGCGGCCAGAGGGAATTTAAGACCCTTATTAATGTTGCTCTGTTTTTGCTGTGGTCTGTGTGCTAAGCTTAGAGAATCCCACAGAAGATTCCTGTTACTTTTCAAGTCATCAGTGAAGTGAGATCAGTGGGTCTCAATCTGAGGTACAGCTATCAACATTAAAAATTGCTGCATGTCATGACTGGAAATCTCTGCTCAGAAGAGGTCAAGGCCTGGGATCAGGGAGCTGTGGGTCAGGACAGAGATGTATCATCCGAGCTGTTTGAGGAGAACTTGGCAGAAGCAATAAAATGCACCAAGTCTCTCTCTGTCCTAATGTACACACATCCAGTCCGTTCCCTCCCGGTTCCCTGGTTACTCAGCACATGCAGACGCAGTCACTGCTGCTGCTTTCTGAGTCCTTTTTATTCAAAGGGGTTTGTTTTGTCATTTGACAAGTCAGGCCGTGAACTGTTTGGACAGGGGAAAGAGACACTTCCAGAAAGGAGATCTTGCAGCCTCCAGTTCAGTGGGAATGAGAGAATGAAATTGGCTCTAAATCAAGGAATCTAAAAAGGGGCAATGTAGGTCAATAATGTGAGAGAGAGGCAGAATGTGAGTGTCACTTCTCCCAAGAACAATGTGTCTGTCTGGAGCCAGAGAGGTTATCTAGGTTGTTACCTTCACAATATCGGTCAAAATGTTTGAGAGAGCCATGTCTAGTGTTGCCCGTGCTGGAGCCAGGATTTTCATTCGGAAGAAATGTTCGGAGCGCTTGGAGTGTAATTCAGAATCCCACTCCAAATGGAGTGGGCCAATTTTATCTTCATTTGCTGAGCAGCATGAGTAGCTGTCTTTTTCCTGTCAAAACAGATGTTTGCCATGTCTGATGGCAGCTTAAATGGTGTCACTCAAGAAATTATAGCCCTGAGTGCTGAGCCCTGGTCTCCATCCTGCCAGTGAATATGGAACACCTGGCTCACGCTTGGGGAACAAGAGGTCTCAAGGGAAATGCAGCAACACATGTTGAACTGGTTAATTCCAAAATCAGGTCAAGTTGAAGCTAAGTCCTCTCTGGGCATGTGCTAAAGGCCTCAAGTTTAAATGAAATGTCGATTTAAAGGCCCACACTAAGCCTGCTGCTCTGACATTGAGGCATCTGTTTGCTCAGCAATTTGTTTTCCGTTTTGTGGTTGAGATTAGTTTTGCTGCTTTTGGTTTGTTTGGTGCTGATGCTGTTTCAGTGCTTCTTGTTCCAAGCTGTATGTGATCTACAGAGCTGCTCACTTTAGGGTGCTGTTTCTGGTCTTGTTCAATAAAACATGATGAAACAGATTAAAATGGAATTCACTTTTACATCCTTAAATAGGACCAGAGGCAGCAGCGACTGTATGTGCCCTTTGTGTCTTGGTCTGTTCTGGTGTCTTGGTGTCCCTCGCCTCTGTTTGCCAGAAGCTGGGAATGAGCGACAGGGGATGGATCATTTGATGATTCCCTGTTCTGTTCATTCCCTCTGGGGCACCTGGCACTGGCCACTGTCGAAAGACAGGATAGTGGGCTAGATGGAACTTTGGTCTGACCCAGTAGGGCCATTCTTATGTTCTTACATTCAATACCAACCCAGAAACTAAAGTAAACTTCTGTCTCACCACACTGGTTAAAAAGCAGTCCAAACTGCAGTCTCCATAGGCATCCCCACTACCCAGACACTAGACTTAATGATGAGTGGCCATTGAAAACCACTTTCATCAAACAAAGGTTTCTTCTGAACTCAAAAGATCAACCACATACCCAGGTCAATATATAACTCAGGCCTTACCCAATAATCACACTGTTGCCATATCTAATAGCTAAAGGTTTATTTATAAGAGAAAAGAATAAGTAGAGAGTTAAAATGGTTAAGGAAATCAGATACATACAATCATTGCAGAGTTCTTGTATCCGGTTTGAAGCAGTGATGTTACAGAACACTGGCTTGTAAAGTCTCTGGTAACTTCCAAAAGATTTGGAAGGTCCTCAGTCCATAGTCAATATGCTCCTTTTAGTGTAAGTCCAGAGATCAGAGCAGGAAAGAGGCAAAATGGACGTTTGCAGAGTTGTTTTTTTTACCTTCTCCCATGTGGAGGGACTGCTCTCAGTCTTGGTTTGTTAAAAATGATAGGCACAGGATGGAGTCCACGGTCACATGAGCAAGTCACATAGCCTTGCATGCTTTGATGACTCATAGGAGAAGCCATTGCCCATATTTTGGCTAAAGCGTCCACAGGAATGCTCACCAGGCTGGGACAAGCTCTATGGCCCACTGTGTTCTTTAATGAGCAATCAGTTTGAATGGTCAGTTCAGAATGTGCTGGCTAGACTGGATATAAATTACCTTGTGGGGGTTACCCCAGGGGCAGACACATTTGAAATACTGGTACATAGTCAATATTTATAACTTTAGATACAAAGATGATATATGAATACAAACATGATAATCGTACTCAGCAAATCATAATTTTTCCATTGACATCTTACAATGGTATATTTTATACAAGATTTGTTGCAATTCTCTAACAGTGGCAATATTAATTATATAAATGGTCATGTTCCTTTCATACAGATCACATGGGGCTCATGTATGTGGAGGTGGGAGGGGTGGCTAGTCATTTTATGCATAGCAAGAGAGGGGATTAGCAACTTTCAAAGAACCAAATCCAGATTATGCAGTGTTGTTGTAGCCGTATTGGTCCCAAGATATTAGCGAGACGAGGTGGGAGAAGTAATATTTTTTATTGGACCAACTTTTGGACCAAGTCCAGATTAGTGAGCCAGCAAATAGCTTCAGAAGTGGCTTAGGAGACTAGTGATAAGGCAGAAACCAAACATGAGCCTTTGCATCCTTCGGTGGATAGGAAGGTTTGCATTTAAGTGGGAATGGTAGTTATAATACAACAAGGCTGGAGATGCTTACAGAGATCTTTGCAGCAAAGAAGTGGAACCCAGTCCAGTGTATCTGACTAGAGATCTTCTGTCCATGAATGGTTAATCAGTGCAAACATGGCAGGGTGATAGGTGTTGCATCTGAGGTCAAATGTGGTCTGCTGAATAGCAATTTTAAAATAGATGTTTCAGGCTTGCTGATTCTGGGAGCTAGAAAGCCTGACACTTACAGCGGGGCCTGAGCATAGAGTGTTTCTTTGGCTGTGTAGACAAGGGGACTGAGCTGCCTGTGTGTCTTTCCTCTTCAGGGTCTGATGCATTCCAGTGGTCCAGTTGGCCGCCATCGCCAGCTGATACTAGTTCTAGAGGGAGAACTGTACCTTATCCCCTTCGCTCTCCTGAAAGGAAGTTCCTCGAATGAGTACCTCTACGAGCGCTTCAGCCTCATCGCAGTACCATCCATCCAGTCACTGAACCCCAGTTCCAAGGTACTCTCCAGCCCCATGCTCCCAAAGCTCCTGCTGTGAGGTGAGACATGCAGGGCCCCATCCGTGCCATGTGAGAGCTGAAGCTACTCCATGCCACACAGGCCCTGTGTGGGCCCCAGGCTGAACTGCAGGGATTGCTGTCTCTTCCAGCGGCATCGGCTACTGTTGTACCAATAAAATAAAAACCAGCAGGATCTTATTAAAGGGAAAAAGGCAAAATACCACATTTATTGTGAATACAGAAAGAATCATAGTAAGCAGTTAGTTCTAGTTATAACATTCCATTCAATCTCATATTTATTCACACATTCATTCATACAAACACACACACACACACACACACAGGTTCTGCAAGGTTGTTATCATAGTTACCAGCCTTAGAGTTGCTCATGCCAAGCCACTGGCCAGGTGGCCTGGACATGAGGAGGGAGCAGGGCCTTGTCAGATGCTCATCTGATGCTCCTGGAAGTTGGTTTGCAGAATCAGACCCCAAAGTTCTCACTTTTTAGAGTCTATTTTTATAGGAATTTCTTCCTATGCCAGTCTATGGGAATTGCTTCATCATGCTGTTGCTGAATCAATCAGCAGATAGCACATTCCTGACGGCTCCAAGATGTTATCTTGTTCTTTGGTTCTCCCATTCTTGAGGCTGTTGGGTGGATTCCAGTCTGCCCTCCGGGGGGGGGTCCTCTGGTTATTTCCACTTGACGCCTTCTTCAGCCGATGGACACTGGATTCTTAGGCTGGCACCTCCCTGATCATTCAGTTATTATCCACACCAAGCATCCATCCACATCCATCCTCTATCTCTATTTTAATCACAATTGTTAATACAACAAAAGGGTGGGGAGTCTCTGGGTGCTGTTTCTGTTGTTAGAGTATTGCTTTGAGTCTCTTTCTCTGTGAATTGCTTTGAGAATAGACTCTGTCTTAGAATGTACTAACACAATTAGCAGCTTGCAAGTTTCACACATAGAGGGAGAGAAACAGTACCAAAAACCAAGAGACCTCTTAATTAATAATACCCTGGAATTTAAACTATGGGGAATCAAACTCATTTGTGATTTTAATACAGAACTTCTTTAATATGATCCAACACTACAAAAATGGAAATCACAAACCTACCAACTTCCAGGGTACTGGTGCTGAATGAGCTGGGCACCAACAGTGTACTTCGATGCTTTCCAGAGCAGAGTCAGGCGCGGTCCCTACCCCACAGAGATCACAAATCATGTCAAGGCAGTGGTTGGGATTTCTTTCTGAACTAGACTGCAGGTTCTGGGTGGGTTGAGCTCCCATGCAGACAGAGTGACCTAAACTGAGTTTCCCTGGTGAGTTAATCACATCCTAGCAATCTGCTCATATGTTTGCCTTCATGCCTGTTCCCCTGTGGCGTTGGCCACTGATTCCTCATGACATTGAGGACATAGGTAAAAGCTGATACTTTAAGCAAATTCTGGGGAAATACCGTTTTCATTGATATATGGTAATAACCTTCCACTTCTTAAAGCCAAAAAAATCTGAGGAGTTCAAGGCCAACATCATACCATCAAAGAATGCCACAGGTCTTGGTCTGATTGCCCAGAACAGAGTCTTGTGGTACATCCTGCATTATTGCCATGTGAAATCGTTGTCTAAATAGGAGGATGGGCCTGATTTTATCATGGTTGTTGATGTGTATGACTTGGAGTTTCCCATTCTGGATTCCCATTCCCCAGGAGTCAGTCTGTCTCTGGTCAGTACTTGATCTTGAACTGCCACAGCACATTTGTTGGTCAGAGGTTTCCATTGACCTGACTGCAGTGACACCCAGCTACAGTTAATTTAGAGCCCAGCAATGTGTATGGATCATTAAGATGATTCCTTTCAGTGTCTATTACTTAGTGTTTGTCAGCAGTGAACTTCATCAGCCGCTAGATATAGATATAGAGTTTAAGGCCAGAAGGGATCATTAAATCATCTAGTCTAATTTCCTGTATATCACAGACCATTACAGTTACACCTGCATTGAACCCAATAACTTATATTTGACCAATGCATGTCTTCACAAAGGCATCCAGTCTGAGTCTGAAGACATCAAGAAATGGAAAATTCACTACTTCCGTGGTAGTTTGTTTCAATGGTTAATCACCCTCACTGTTTAAAAAGAAAAAAAAAAAGCCTAATTTCTAATTTTAATTTGTCTGGCCTCAGCTTCCGGACGTTATTCTTGTTCTGCCTTTCTCTGCTAGATTAAAGATCCCTTCAGTACCTAGTATTTTCTCCCCATGAAGATACTTATACACTATAATTACACATATTTGAATATTGCCACAACATTAGCACTTATCCAGTGTTCCTGAATTTCCCCCGTATTGCAAGATTTGTTAAGTTATTATCAGCAGGCTAGAGATTTCCTCAGCCAACTCTTTTAGGACTCTTGGGTGCAGGTATCTGGGCCTTTGGATTTAAAAGTATTTATCCCTCAGAGATATTTAACATCCTCCCTAGTTACTAATGGAATGGAAAATATTTCATCCTCATGTGATATATCATACTGCTTCTTTCCAAAAACAGAAAAGAAATATTAATTGAACTCTGCCCAACTGCCTAATTTGGTTAGGTCCCTCTGAAGCTCCTCACAGTCTTTTCTAGTCTTGACTAATCTACATAATTTTGTGTCATCTGCAACTGTTGCCAACCAAGGAATTATTTTTATTTCATCCTTTCTAAAGCACTTTTATGTTCATCCTGAACATCCCAAAGGGATTTACAAGCAGGAATTGGTTCATTCACCCTTCACAGTACTGACTGTTTCAGAAACAGCTCATAATAGATTCCGTAAATTTCATAACCTGACAAATATAAACAAGGTCAACAGGAAAAAATTATGCTGAATGGGATAAAAAAAACTTCCGAACGGTAAAAACGATTAGTCAGTGGAACAAGGATTCTTTTTCAAGTAGTGTCTCTATGGGTGCTCCTCATCAAGACATGCATGCGCCTATGCGCTCTTCATTGGAGATTTTCATCAGCAGTGTCCACTGGTCTGCACCTGCGCCCTAGGCACCCTCATGCCCCTCCTGGGGCTTCCAGATTTGGTGCAGTCACCGAGCTATACCTTCTCTTGAGCCTTGTCTGACACACATTCTCGATTACCTGCTCAGTTAAAAAACCTCTGGATTATCATTGAGTTCTATCAAAGTTCACCTAGCTACAATCACAGCTCTTCATCCCCCTAATTGAAGAGTTTTCAGTTTTCATAGAATCATAGAATATCAGGGTTGGAAGGGACCCCTGAAAGTCATCTAGTCCAACCCCCTGCTCGAAGCAGGACCAATTCCCAGTTAAATCATCCCAGCCAGGGCTTTGTCAAGCCTGACCTTAAAAACCTCTAAGGAAGGAGATTCTACCACCTCCCTAGGTAACGCATTCCAGTGTTTCACCACCCTCTTAGTGAAAAAGTTTTTCCTAATATCCAATCTAAACCTCCCCCACTGCAACTTGAGACCATTACTCCTCGTTCTGTCATCTGCTACCATTGAGAACAGTCTAGAGCCATCCTCTTTGGAACCCCCTTTCAGGTAGTTGAAAGCAGCTATCAAATCCCCCCTCATTCTTCTCTTCTGCAGGCTAAACAATCCCAGCTCCCTCAGCCTCTCCTCATAAGTCATGTGTTCCAGACCCCTAATCATTTTTGTTGCCCTTCGCTGGACTCTCTCCAATTTATCCACATCCTTCTTGTAGTGTGGGGCCCAAAACTGGACACAGTACTCCAGATGAGGCCTCACCAATGTCGAATAGAGGGGAACGATCACGTCCCTCGATCTGCTCGCTATGCCCCTACTTATACATCCCAAAATGCCATTGGCCTTCTTGGCAACAAGGGCACACTGCTGACTCATATCCAGCTTCTCGTCCACTGTCACCCCTAGGTCCTTTTCCGCAGAACTACTGCCTAGCCATTCGGCCCCTAGTCTGTAGCGGTGCATTGGATTCTTCCATCCTAAGTGCAGGACCCTGCACTTATCCTTATTGAACCTCATCAGATTTCTTTTGGCCCAATCCTCCAATTTGTCTAGGTCCTTCTGTATCCTATCCCTCCCCTCCAGCATATCTACCACTCCTCCCAATTTAGTATCATCCGCAAATTTGCTGAGAGTGCAATCCACACCATCCTCCAGATCATTTATGAAGATATTGAACAAAACCGGCCCCAGGACCGACCCTTGGGGCACTCCACTTGATACCGGCTGCCAACTAGACATGGAGCCATTGATCACTACCCGTTGAGCCCGACAATCTAGCCAGCTTTCTACCCACCTTATAGTGCATTCATCCAGCCCATACTTCCTTAACTTGCTGACAAAAATACTTTGGGAGACCGTGTTAAAAGCTTTGCTAAAGTCAAGAAACAATACATCCACTGCTTTCCCTTCATCCATAGAACCAGTAATCTCATCATAAAAGGTGATTAGATTAGTCAGGCATGACCTTCCCTTGGTGAATCCATGCTGGCTGTTCCTGATCACTTTCCTCTCATGCAAGTGCTTCAGGATTGATTCTTTGAGGACCTGCTCCATGATTTTTCCAGGGACTGAGGTGAGGCTGACTGGCCTGTAGTTCCCAGGATCCTCCTTCTTCCCTTTTTTAAAGATTGGCACTACATTAGCCTTTTTCCAGTCATCCGGGACTTCCCCGGTTCGCCACGAGTTTTCAAAGATAATGGCCAATGGCTCTGCAATCACAGCCGCCAATTCCTTCAGCACTCTCGGATGCAACTCGTCCGGGCCCATGGACTTGTGCACATCCAGCTTTTCTAAATAGTCCCTAACCACCTCTATCTCCACAGAGGGCTGGCCATCTCTTCCCCATTTTGTGATGCCCAGCGCAGCAGTCTGGGAGCTGACCTTGTTAGTGACGACAGAGGCAAAAAAAGCATTGAGTACATTAGCTTTTTCCACATCCTCTGTCACTAGGTTGCCTCCCTCATTCAGTAGGGGGCCCACACTGTCCTTGGCTTTCTTCTTGTTGCCAACATACCTGAAGAAACCCTTCTTGTTACTCTTGACATCTCTTGCTAGCTGCAGCTCCAGGTGCGATTTGGCCCTCCTGATATCATTCCTACATGCCCGAGCAATATTTTTATACTCTTCCCTGGTCATATGTCCAACCTTACACTTCTTGTAAGCTTCTTTTTTATGTTTAAGATCCTCTAGGATTTCACTATTAAGCCAAGCTGGTCGCCTGCCATATTTACTATTCTTTCGACTCATCGGGATGGTTTGTCCCTGTAACCTCAACAGGGATTCCTTGAAATACAGCCAGCTCTCCTGGACTCCTTTCCCCTTCAAGTTAGTCCCCCAGGGGATCCTGGCCATTCGTTTTCACCCACTCAACCACAACAAGGTTTATCGAAGTCGTCTTCAACTTCTTCCCTCCTGTCAAGGAACCAACTCCACCGTGGGACCTCAGCTTAGTCTTCAGTGCCCTGAGAAAACCCCCTTTGAACGTATGTTGAATTGTTCCCACCTTCATCTATCCCTTAAGACTGTGTTCCTCATAGCTGTCACCTCAGCGAGGAGAGCTTGGAGCTTTGATGGCTGACTCACTGTATACAGTATTTCGTCATGACAAGGTGTTGACATGTTTACCCCTTGCTTCCCCTTCCAAGAGTCATTGCTCATTCCACCAGGGATCAATCTAGCACAGTAGCCTTGCTGAAAAACATACCTATCCTGATAGGGCAGCCACCTGGTCCTGGGTTCATGTTTTCCCAGGAGTACACTCTTGTCAGCTCTGGATGCAGTTACATGGCTTTTGGCGAGGCTGTTCTACAGTCTGAACTGAATCCACCTCCTTGGCCCCCTTCTCCAGGATGAAGTACTGCTCAGAAGTCTCCTGACATAGAGCACCCATAGGGACATTAGTCAAAGATGGAGAGGTTACTTACCTTGTGTAGCAATGACATGTGTGTCCCTGTGAGTGCTCCCCTCTGCCTTGGAGTCTGACTCTTTCTACTTCCATGCTTGAGAAGGATTGGAAATGGCGGCAGGTCCACTCCCCCATCTCTCCTCAGATTGGGGCAGAAGGGTGTCTAGGGCACAGGCATGGACCCACAGACACTGCTGATGAAAATTTCCAATCAAGAGCACACAGGTGTGTGCATATCATGACATGGAGCACCCAAATTACACAAATCTTTAAGAACTCCAGTTACTGTACCAGGTAAGTGACCTTTTCATCCTGTGGAATCCCCATTTCCAGAGCTCACCAATGCCAGACTAGATAATTAAACTACTGGGAGATAGTGGGATAATTAAACTACTGTACAGAGCGACTGGACTGAGGAGGAAGCATGGGCTTGTGGTTCAGCACAAGGCTGGGAGTCGAGATTTAGTTAATATTGCTGGCTCTGCCACAAACCTCCAGTGTGACCTTGGATAAGTCACTTCCATTCTCTGTGGATCCATTTCCTCTCCCCAGAAAAGGAAGTAGTAATCCTGCCCTGCCCCCCGAATGGAGCCGGTATGTAAAGGAGTATAGCTTGGATGGAAGTGGCTCAAGAAATGCAAGGCATTGTTCTAATGATAAAACCATCTCACTGTTACAGAGCCCCGGCCACCCCAGACATTCCTGGGGGAGGCAGGACGCTTGTAGGGCCACGGCTACAACAGACAGTTCTTTGATCCCTATTTTCTCTCTCTCTTTTTCTAGTCCCTTTTGAAGAAGAATGCTCCTGCTTATTCCAGTTCTACCTCAATGGCAGCTGTCATAGGAAATCCCAAACTCCCTGCAGCAGTGATGGACAGATGGCTTTGGGGGCCTATGCCCTCTGCAGAAGAAGAGGCCTATATGGTATCTGAATTACTTGGCTGCCAGCCTCTGGTTGGCAACGTGGCAACGAAAGAGAGGGTCATGAGCGCACTCACTCAGGCAGAGTGTGTCCATTTTGCAACCCATGTGTCCTGGAAGCTGGCTGCCTTGGTCCTAACGCCCAACGCTGATAGCAACCCAGCCAGTAGCAAGAGCTCCTTTGGGAATCCCTACACAATTCCAGAATCCCTCCGGATGCAGGATGATGCCAGTGATGTGGAGAGTATCTCAGACTGCCCTCCTCTCCAGGAGTTCCTGCTCACAGCAGCCGACGTTCTGGATCTGCGGCTTCCTGTCAAATTAGTGGTTTTCGGCTCCTACCAAGAGTCCAACAGTAAAGTCACTGCTGATGGGGTCGTCGGCTTGACACGGGCATTCCTGGCTGCTGGGGCTCAATGTGTCTTGGTGTCACTCTGGCCTGTTCCTGTGGCCGCATCGAAAATGTTTGTGCATGCCTTCTATGCCTCCCTCCTGAATGGAACGAAAGCCAGTGCAGCCCTCGGAGAGGCCATGAAAACAGTGCAGAGCAGCAAGCAGTTCTCCCATCCATCCAACTGGGCAGGTAGGAGGAATCTGCTTCTTGGGACGGTTCTCATAATAAACAGGAAAGCGTTTGTAGGAGAAACACTTACACCAATTTGTTTGTATTGAGCAAGGAGCTGTGCTAGCAGCAGGGTGCCTGAGTAACACTCTGTGCCATTACAGCGACCAGAAGCTGTGTATCAGACCTGGTTCTGCTCTGAGTGTTGCTGAATGACTGGCCAGTGGGAAATAGTCATTCTTCAATGTAACAATGGGGAGAGCATGTGTTCGACATAATTTACAGCGTATGAAATGCACCTGTCTCATCAGGGAGGTTTAATCATTAG